>NC_040095.1:1212121-1515151 GCF_003369695.1 Bos indicus x Bos taurus | reverse complement strand
AGGGCCTCAAACAGCACTGACGCCTGGTAAAGGTGTCCCTCTTCCTAAAAATTACAGAGCAAGAAGCGTGTCACACAGCATGAACAGTAAACCAAACTCTGAGCTGAATCAAGACACAAACTTTACTTTCTACTTTAAATTTGAGTGTTTGAAACAAAAACCCTTTCTGTCTCTACTAGGTGAAAACATAATAACAGCTAACAGATTTATTTTGCTTGTGGAATAAATATCAGATACTACATAGACACTTTGTGCATATAATCTCATTTCACCATCAAAACACTAGGATAAAGCTGGTTTATCCTCATTCACAAATGAGGAAACTGAAGCTCAGAGAGCCTGGGTCACTCACTAAGGCAGGTGCTTATGGGGACGGAAGTGTGCAGAGTAAGCACTGCCCATCACTGAGCTGACACTGCCCAGGACAGAGTGGGTATAACCACATCCCACAGCAACCCCTGTGCTCTGGCCTACAGCAGGGCTAGGCTTTATAAGCGGCACAGACATGTGGAAGCCAATGTTATTGCCCACCTGGGCTCTTGGTCCTCTCTCGTTTGAGAAGTCAGGCGTATAGCAATTCTGCAGGCTGTTTCATGCGCCTGGCCACAGGAAGGGGTGCTCTTACGGGGATGTCCATCACGTGGATAAGGGAAGCACAGGCTACTGCAGGCTCTAATTCCACAGACTCAGAAACCCTGGGGATCTGCTCAGCTGGCTGTCTGAGCTTCAGGATAAAAGTCACTGCAAGGGTTTTGTGGAGACTCTCAACACCCAGAACAGAATCACCTCAGCTCCTTCTGAGTATTCCTCACTATGCACTACACCTCCCAGGGGCTCAGGCGTTCAAGAAAAGCCCAATGGATATTGGTCAGGTTTCTGGCCACTCAGCATTTTTGGACACATTTCCTACAATTTAGAATTCTCCACATTTTTCCCCTCTTACAGAAGCTCAAACCTGCTCCGCTGCAACTACGGTACAGGTATGTGCCAGAGACACCCACCCAGACTTTGACTCAGGAGCTAGTGACATAAGAAGAGGGGACAGGAAAATCATTTTCTTTGGCTGATACTGAAGGTGAAGCCCCAACACTTTGGCCACCTGATGTGAAGAGCTGACTCATTGGACAAGATCCTGATGATGGAAAATACTAAAGGAGGAGGAAAAGGGGATAAGAGAGGATGAGATGGTTGGATGGCATCACTGACTTGATAGACATGAGTTTGAGCAAGCTCCAGGAGTTGGTGATGGACAGGAAAGCCTGGCGTGCTGCAGTCCATGGGGTCACAAAGAGTCAGACACGACTGAGCAACTGAACTGAACTGATGTGCTAGAAATGAACAGTCCTTTTAAAAATCCCAGTCCTTCTCAACAAGTTTTCTTCCTCTCTTACCCAACTGCATCCTGCATATTGATACAGGAAAATCCCTAGCTCCTGTAAATGCTCGTGTGCAGTATGCACAAAGAAAAGATGGTAAGGAACAACTAATGGATCAGCTGTAACTGTGCACATGAGGAAAGAAGACAAAGGAATAACAGGAAACAGAAACACAATAAGCTCTGAAAGCAATAATTATATTAACGATTTCCTACCAGCTGGCTTAGAAATCTCAAAGCACTGAAACAGCTATCTACCATTCAGAAATAAAATGTCCTCTTAGTTTGCAAAAATACCATCATTACTTCCTAATGTCCTTGAGGCTCTGCTGAAGAGAATTCATCATGAAAGAGTCTTGAATGAGCAAGACCTACCTTACCTCAGCATGAGGTCCTAGATACTCTTTGCTGGTCAGCCTACATTTCTGTTTATGAGAGAAGATTCAAGATTATGTCTGGGTCACCTTAGAGACATCTCCTAGTCCCCAAAATGCACTTCATCCAACAGACATTTTTTGAGTATCAATTATGTTCTATATATTCTATGCTGGGAGTACAGCAGAGAATAACAGATGATCCCTCTTCTTAAGAAGCCAAAAATCACTTAGAGTTCCAATAGCACTGAATTTGTACTGAATGAAGATCTGGGGCCTTTGCAAGATGAGAGACCTTCAGGTAGAAAGGAAGAAAGCAAATGTACAAATGCCCTGTGTTCCCCTGGAAGAAACAGACAAAGACTAAGAGAGGTAAGATAAGGAAGGAGGGAGGGAGGGAGGGAGGGACAGAAGAGACAGAAATCAGAAGGACAAACTGAGGCATAAGATATGACACACGGAAAAAACGTTCTTGTTAGATCTAAAGTTCTCACGTGGATATAGGATAAGATACCATGGCCTAATCTGGAATTATAATATTTGAATCCTTGACCACTTCCAAGACTCACAATTGTCCCCTGCTGTTTTTCAAATAATTGACAAGTATCTCTTGAATTTGGAAGAATACCCCTTAGACTTCAAATACACGATCTTCACCTTGACTATCTGACAAAATAGAGGAATTGAAACAGATCCTTCAATTTTAAAATAGCCTAAACGACATGCGCTTTGTGACATGGTTTAAAACACTCATCTCTTTCTATTCATCAACTGAAATATCAAAGAATTCTAAAAAGGAGAATCTCAAATGATTACCCATTTCAGCAGACTTTGAGTATGAAGCTTCCATAACTCATCCAGAGTCTTGGTCAAAATGATGAGTTACCGACTTCTACTTGGGGGGGACACAGTCCTCCAAGTAAACAAGTTCATACCATAAGTTGTTGACATGACCCATGGCTCAGAGGTGGACATGAGACCATAAGTGCACAATCTGCATATTCATTCCTGTGGTCACACTGTTTAACATCTTAGCACATGATCAGATAGTTCTTGGCATAGGATTTTGGTATAACAACAGGGAACCTAGAATTGCTTAAGCTAGTAGAATATGAATCTGAGGTTCTGGTAGCTTCCACATTGGACAACTTGCCTCAAAAGGCGACCAACAAAAGAAGCAGAGCCAAGATCTAGAGAGACAGAGACTCGTTGAATGGCACCAAGCATCTGGATCCAGCCATACCTACGGCCAACTACCCCGAGATTTTCAATAGTGCTAAATAAAACAAAACTCTGCCTCCCCCTGAGTCAGCTTGGTAAGAATCCAGACAGTACGTTTCCCATATGCTACTTTTTATTTCCTGTAACACACAGCCAACTCGGTCATACACACAACCAACCCCTGCCTAAATTCGCCTTGTAGCTAGTATGAACATAAATTGTTATTTTTCAGGTTGCTTTGGCATGACTCCATCTCTAAAGTCTTTAAAAAATGCAGCTAACCTCTGTGGTATTGACCATCACATATCAAATCTCTTAGGTGCTCTAACATGTCAGCTCCCTTTTTGGCCACTAGGATTTCACAGATAGGCAGGGCAACTGCAAATAACAGCTCATCTTCATGCACATCCTTCTAGAGCCAAATAAATGTCAGATTTTCTGAGTTCTGCTTTCCTATCCCCATGGAATATAGATTCCTGGAAAGCTTTCATCATATCTCAGATCAAATGAAGAATGTTAGGTGAAATGCAGAAGAGCCTCAAATCACAAATCATATTCACTGGAGGAAACATAACTCTTCAACACATGATTTCTTTTTTTTTTTTTTCCTCTCCAAATGAACTTGGAACAATTATCACCTATTCATAAATGTCTAAGTTGGATTTTTAAGTTGTTTTTAGTCAATGGCTGGCTGTAATTTTGTGAAAGAGTTTCTCCAATGGAACAAATACTGTTGTGTCCCAGAGGAATTGCAGAGCTAATCAATCAATCTTACAGAACAAGTACTCACTGTGAAAATAATGTCCTCGACCGAACAATGAACTTGAATACATATTCCAAAGCTTTCAGTGTTCTTAGGATTGGTTCACATTGCTCTCCTCTGCTGGAGGTGTCCAAGTAAGTCTTCAGCACCGTCATCAATTTCCTGAATAAGGGATTATATTTTCAAAATACATCTCTTTTCAACCCACAGCATGGTAATTAGTTTGCTTAGTAAATTACAAGGCATTCAATCAAAGGTTAAAGGTGGTAGTACAGCCAAGCTCACTCACTCATTTACATCATAAAAATAACTCTGCTTAAAAATATACATTTAATACAGGGAATGAATAAGTATTTCCTGCCCACAAAAAGCCAGCAAAGAAAAAAAATCTTTTCACTGGGAAAACCAGCCACAGTGAAGTTGTGAGTGCGGATGGTGGTGGTCATGATGTTCTTTTCAGTTTTTTCTTCCCACAGAAAATGTTCTTTTAATATCATAGAGCTCCTTTGTTTGGGAACTTTGTTTCTTTATTACCAGCAGGGTAGACTTTGAACTAGTGGCCTGCTTTTCCAGGCTCCTTCACCTTTTCCAGCATCATCTCTGACCTCTAGCCCTCAGCCCTCTATACATAAGCAATACTGAGCCACTTGTCACATACACCTTCTTTTCTCCAGCCTTGACTATTACAAATAGTTGTTCAATAAATGATAGCTGACTAACTGAATGAATGAATGAGCAAACACTGCCATGTACTTCTGTCACCATAAAATATTCATACTTACCTCTGAATTTGCGTATTTTTATTTAATCCAAATAACACAGGCCAGATGGGGTTTTGTCAGAAAATATAGAACTCACACAGTGTGGTGACAAAAAGAAACTACTCAAGCTTCTTGTGCCCTCGGCACCCTGGCAGGACAAGCAGAGGGTTCGCAGTTACTTACTTGTAAGCTAGGGTAGCACTGAAATGCTGTTGGATGTAAGCCTCCAGGACAGTGTTGAAATGCTGGAACTTCCGGTCAGCAATGAGACCTATTATGTAGATCTTCAGAAAGAGGCAAGGAGTCAGTGTTTGGGGGCAGACCCAGGACAGGAAGTCATAGTTACACAGTACAACTAAATCCCTATCAAAGTCTTTTGCCCAGGAATTAGTTCACTAACGTATCTTTAGTCCTTTACATTATGGTAACATCTCTTCCAAAAAGTGTTTCATGAAGGGTTTCCTAAGATAAAAGGGTTTCACAGCCAGTCAAGTTTGAGAAACCTCAGGTTATCAACCTTAGACTACCGTCTTTATTGCAGGACTTATCAGAGCCTTCTACATGCTTCTGTGCACTGTAAATCTCCAGGAGAGTTGGGCAAGGTTCAGCACTCCCCTGAGTTCTCAAGTGAGAGTTCTTCAGGAAACATTTCTCCTCAAGGCTAGCTTTATAGGCAGCCCTCTTGGGAAGCAATGGACTAAGTCACATTTGTCTCCAAGTTAGTGCTTTAAAAATGTAAATGTCACTGACACAAAGGGTTGACACATTCATACTTTGTTGGTCACTGACATCTTAATGTGGATATTTCTTCTGTTTATTTTGATATGACACTGAAAAGATGTGAGCTGGAACAGCAAGATCTTCCTGACCCAGGGACTGAACCCAGGTCTCCCGCATTGCAGGCAGATGCTTTAACCTCTGAGCCACCAGGGAAGCCCAAGAGGAGGCACAGACCATTTCAAAAGACGGGAAGAAGACAGATCTGAATGGTGTACCGCCCACTGAAAGATGGTCCAGATAGGCAGAGGAGTGTACTGACTGCTAAATTGGAGACAATGAGGAGGAAGAAAGTAAAAGAGTTAGGAAACATTTGGGGTGCTTTACAACCTGACCAAGGATTCACTCCCAGAATTCATGGACAGCCCAAGCGAATATTCATGATATTCAGCTTCATGTACTTTCAACCAGGGCCAAACCACCATCAACATCTGAACACTCCCATTTTAATCCCTCTGCCCATGCCTTCAAATCAACTCAAAACTAACAAGGCAAACAGGAACTCCTTTATTGGCCTGGTTGCTGAATGTTACAATGCCTCCAAAAAAATTCCTGGAAAAGTCCACGTGGGCCTTAAGTTCTCCGTGTTCTCACAGTGAGACACTATTTTAACGCCTAATGTCACAAAACACTGGCGCTCTCTCTTACCAAAGCATCAAAGACGAGGATGTCATACGCATCACTTTGAGAATGCTCCATCATGATGTTGAAGAGTGCATCCAGAGTGTCCTGGAGAAACTGGGCAAGATAACAGAGGTCTCATAAGGTTCCGGTGATACACAAGTCCCACCCCTCTGTGTCTATCTGAGAGAATGAAGGCACACACCATGTGCCACGTCAGGAGGGCCAGGTGCGCTCCTCACAAGAGCCAGAAACTGGAGCAAGCCAGTTGTCCGTCTTCAGCAAAGTAGATTAATACAGGGCGGTACTTTGGTATTACAGAACACGCCACAGCAACAAAAGTGAGCAAACTACTTCTATGTAGAAAGATGACTATAACCCTTGTGAGCATTGTACAGAGTAAGGTAAGTCAAGACACAAAATGTATGTTTATTATCACTCTATTTTTATGAAATTCAGTAACAGGCAAAAACCCATCTATGATGATGGTGGTAAGCTTGGTAGCTTACTGGTTACCCTTGAATGGGGTACCGACTAAGAAGGGGTAAGGGAGAATCTACTGCAGTGATACAAATGGACTGTATGCTGATCTAGGTGGTGCGTACACAGTTGTGTTGTTGTTGCTATTCAGTCGCTCAGTCGTGTTGGATACGTTGCGACCCTGTGGACTCAGCACGCCAGGCTTCCCTGTCCTTCACTGTT
The DNA here is from genome assembly GCF_003369695.1 of Bos indicus x Bos taurus. Lineage (NCBI taxonomy): Eukaryota > Metazoa > Chordata > Mammalia > Artiodactyla > Bovidae > Bos > Bos indicus x Bos taurus. Next base: position 1,508,557 of record NC_040095.1, on the reverse strand, counting down.
GCCCAGAGCTTGTTCAAACTCATGGCAATTGAGTCAGTGATGACATCCAACCATCTCATCCTGTCGTCCCCTTCTCCTCCTGCTTTCAATCTTTCCCAGCATCAGAATGTTTTCTAATGATTCAATTCTTCACATCACGTGAAAGTATTGTAGCTTCAGCTTCAGCATCACTCCTTCTAATGAACAGTCAGGATTGATTCCCTTTAGGATTGAGTGGTTGGATCTCCTTACAGTCCAAGGGACTCTCAAGACTTCCAACATCACAGTTCAAAAGCATCAATTCTTTGGTGCTCAGCTTTCTTTATAGTCCAACTCTCACATTCATACACGACCACTGGAAAAACCATAGCCTTGACTAGATGAACCTTTGTTGGCAAAGTAATGTCTCTGCTTTTTAATATGCTGTCTAGGTTGGTCATAACTTTTCTTCCAAGGAGCAAGCGTCTTTTAATTTCATGGCTACAGTCGCCATCTGCAGTGATTTTGGAGTCCCAAAAAATAAAGTCTGTCACTGTTTCCCCATCCATTTGCCATGAAATGATGGGACCAGATGCTATGATCTTCGTTTTTTGAATGTTGAGTTTAAAGCCAGCTTTTTCACTCTCCTCTTTCACTTTCTTCAAGAGGCTCTTTTGTTCTTCTTCACTTTCTGCCATAAGGGTGGTGTCATCTGCATATCTGAGGTTATTGATATTTCTCCTGGCAATCTTGATTCCAGCTTGTGCTTCATCCAGCCAGACATTTCGCATGATGTACTCTATATATAAGTTAAATAAGCAGGGTGACAATGTACAGCCTTGACGTGCTTCTTTCCCGATTTTGAACCAGTCTACTCTTCCATGTCCAGTTCCAACTGCTGCTTCTTTACCTGCATACAGGTTTCTCAGGAGGCAGGCAAGATGGTCTGATATTCCCATCTCTTTTCCATAGTTTGAATTTTCCACAGTTTGTTGTGATCCACACAGTCAAAGGTTTTAGCGTAGTCAATGAAGCAGAAATAGTAGAAGTAGTTTTTCTGGAATACTCTTGCTTTTTCTATGATCCAGCAGATGGTGGCAATTTGATCTCTGGTTCCTCTGCAGTTATGTACATGTGTAGAAATACACTGAACTGTACTTTTAAGATAAGTGCTCTGTTGTCTTAATATATGTAGAGTATATGTCAATAACAATTTTTTGATAAAAAGAAAAATAGAATGCAAAGGAAGACAACAGAATACCTTTTGAGATGACTTTTCCAGCTGCCTAAAGGCTTCAGCAATATGTGAACTGTGAACTTCCTGATGTTCAAGCTGGTTTTAGAAAAGGCAGAGGAACCAGAGATCAAATTGCCAACATCCGCTGGATCATGGAAAAAGCAAGAGATTTCCAGAAAAATATCTATTTCTGCTTTATTGACTATGCCAAAGCCTTTGACTGTGTGGATCACAATAAACTGTGGAAAATTCTGAAAGAGATGGGAATACCAGACCACCTGATCTGCCTCTTGAGAAATTTGTATGCAGGTCAGGAAGCAACAGTTAGAACTGGACATGGAACAACAGACTGGTTCCAAATAGGAAAAGGAGTTCGTCAAGGCTGTATATTGTCACCCTGTTTATTTAACTTATATGCAGAGTACATCATGAGAAACGCTGGAGTGGAAGAAACACAAGCTGGAATCAAGATTGCCGGGAGAAATATCAATAACCTCAGATATGCAGATGACACCACCCTTATGGCAGAAAGTGAAGAGGAACTCAAAAGCCTCTTGATGAAAGTGAAAGTGGAGAGTGAAAAAGTTGGCTTAAAGCTCAACATTCAGAAAATGAAGATCATGGCATCCGGTCCCATCACTTCATGGGAAATAGATGGGGAAACAGTGGAAACAGTGTCAGACTTTATTTTCCTGGGCTCCAAAATCACTACAGATGGTAACTGCAGCCATGAAATTAAAAGATGCTTACTCCTTGGAAGGAAAGTTATGACCAACCTAGATAGCATATTCAAAAGCAGAGACATTACTTTGCCAACAAAGGTTCATCTAGTCAAGGCTATGATTTTTCCTGTGGTCATGTATGGATGTGAGAGTTGGACTGTGAAGAAGGCTGAGCGCCGAAGAATTGATGTTTTTGAACTGTGTTGTTGTAGAAGACTCTTGAGAGTCCCTTGGACTGCAAGGAGATCCAACCAGTCCATTCTGAAGGAGATCAGCCCTGGGATTTCTTTGGAAGGCATGATGCTAAAGCTGAAAGTCCAGTCCTTTGGCCATCTCATGCCTCATCACTGACTCGATGGACGTGAGTCTGAGTGTACTCCGGGAGTTGGTGAGGGACAGGGAGGCCTGGCATGCTGCGATTCATGGGGTCTCAGAGTCGGACACGACTGAGCGACTGATCTGATCTGATCTGAAAGGTGACAGACCTTGTAAAAGAATGTCTGGAGGAGAATTTCTCTGTCACTGCTGAACTGGGTAGGTGGGTCAATGGTGCACAATTAAAGCATTGATCTTGAAATTCGACCCTTGCTTCTCCTTCTATGGGCAATTAACTGAAACTTGATAGCTACCCTCCCCCTAAGACATGTGTCAATATTTCCTACAGTCAAAACACAGAGCTACTACATAAAGTCTCAGAGTTTCCAGCTGTACTGAGTTCCTGACAGAAACAAGATCACCAGGAAACACTTTTCCCAATTCATAATGCTGGAGAGAGGGTTGCTTTAATTAGATTTGTACTTCAGACACTATATTCTCCACCACCATGTGGACACAACAAAACATCTGACATCTGCATTGTTTTCTGCTTGTTTCACTTAAAATGTGAGCATTGATGTCTTCCCTTTTCTCATGTTTAATATATAACATTCTCAAAGAAGTGGAAACAAGAATACTTTTTATTTCTAATAGCAACATGTTGATAATACTGAGAGATCACACTACTATAGCAACTTATAACAACAAAAGTAAATATTTACTCCTTGTTTAACCTTGTATGTTTCATATGCTTTAGTTCAATTATTGTACATTATGTGTAAGAGATTTGCTGAGTAATTTTTAAATATTTTTCATCTTGAAAGCTCATTACAACTCTGCCAAATGCGTCATATTGGTAATACTCCCACATGAAGTTGGCTAGTGTTCGAGCTGGGATCTATACCAATGTTGATCTATTTCAAGAGACTGAGGACAGCCCTGCTTTTCTCCAGCTCAGCATTCAGCGTCACTGAACCACATCATCCCCCAGCTTTATCAATAAAAGCTTCTAATGACAACTTGGGACACTGTCTCCCATTGTCAGAAGAAAATCTGTCCTGTCTCCCTGAACACTTTATCTCTTCCCCGAAGCCACTCATGACGTAAAGGTCTGTCCCTGGTGGATGAAAACAGGCAAAATGAAGTCCCGCTTACCTTTACCACTTCCTCTCCATCAACAATCTTCAATTTTTCTAAATTCTCCTGTAGCAGTTGTGGTTTCACACGCCACTTAAGCAAACCAAGCAGGCCCACTAAAATAGAGTCCAGACAAGCAGAATGACTATTTACTGGCCTAAACTGTCCACATCAGGACCTCCCCGGGCCTGCCTACACACACACACACACACACACACACACACACACACATACACACACACACACACGCAGAGCTCTCAATGGTTCCAGTACCGTTCTGGGTGAGCTTTGTGGAGCACACTAGCGTAGAGATGCAGAAGACATCCCGGGAGCTGACAGAGAGCCCCCCAACACTGCTGGAGCTTCGACTCAAGGTGGCCCCCTTGTTCTCCACGTGGTGGCGGTAAGAAGGAAGAGTCAGGTAAGAGCTGGCATCCTCCATTTTCTTGCTGTCTCCCTGGAAACAACACCCTAGTTACTCTCCAGCTGAAGGTACACACCCAGTGGTACGGAGTTTGCAAGGCCGGGCTGCACGCTGTAGGCGGGAGAGTCAGGAACAGGGAGAGTCAGGAACAGCGAGAACGCTATCAGAGGAGCGATGCGCGTCAGCTGGCAAGGTAGGACTATTTCCCCACAAAGCAGGCGAGACGCCAAGGTTACATTAATGGGAAAGGGGTTGAACATTCACGTATTTGAAGGCTCTATAGACTTCATTAATGGCACAGAGGGAACTGAAGATTCCCAAATAGCATATTTTAGTTCATTCTAGCTTTCATAAGATCTTAACACGAACAAGCCCACCAGCGGGATAAGGAGTCAGATTAAAGAGGGAAAGGCAGTGGACTCTGAAAGTGAAGGGATTTAGACCCTGTTCACAAGCCTGTGTTATTGTGAATATACTCCTCTGTCTCTCTGTGTCTCATTTTTCTCTTGATTAAACTGATTGTGAAGCATATTGCCTATGCTCCATAGCAAATTCTAGAAAGTTTGAGTGGACTAGGTGGCATAATGCGTACAGAACACTTAGGGCAATGACAGACATATCATTCCCTCAGCGTGCTGACGTGAATGACCAGAGACAGGCACTGCAGCAGGTGACGGGCACTGAGCCCCGAGTCTGCACTGGAGGCTGCAGGAAATGCTCGTGATGCTTCGGTGAACATCACTTACGCGTCACAGCAGCGATTACTGTCATCATCTCCAGCTTACAGATGAGGAGACCGAGGCTTAAGCAAGGTGACTAAATTGAGAACTGACTGCAAATGGAACTGTAAATCTATTGAGGAAGAATGGCTTTTAAGCCAAGAACTACCTGGACGCATCATAAATGAGAAAACAGAGGATGCACAGAAGAAAAAAAGGAGTATTCTGGAAAAGTCACAGAGACTCAGAGAAGGGTATCGTGTGATGAAGATTTGATGAGGCTGTCTTTGCTGTCCAGACCAGAGAAAAAGGGCAACCCCAGCCTCCAAGGCTGAGAAGGTCAAGGCAAGAGTGTGATCTTTGTGCTGACCACTTAGCCTTGCCTGTTCCCCAGCCACAGCCTCTGCCTCCCTTCCTATAGCCAGGTGCCAGCAGAGGCGTGCCACTGTCATGCGCAGGGTTGTGGGGACGCATGTACGATCAGGAAGACACACCCTGCTTCTCAAGAACAGTGCAAGTCTCACAATGCAGGAAGAACACAGCCGACAGCCACACTCTTCTACACGGCCCTTCTGCATGGGTCATCTTATGGTCATAAATACGACCATCACCGTGTGAAAAAGCAAACACGTCTCAGGAGGACACATGAGATGACTCCAGGTTAATCAACAGCAGGCTCAGAACCCTAAAGGCTAATATGTTTTTCTGTTCACTATAGTGGTGAGTCTCTCAAACATTTCTTGCTGGTCTTCTGCACATCCCACAGGCGTCTCACAGCATCGAAGCCCACTCTGTGTGTGACAGCCTCCCACTTACTGAGTCCCGTGCGTCCCTCACCGTCACGTTTATGGGGAATAACTCGTGATTCTCACACTCGCTCACTGAGGCCTCACAGATGAGGACATGCAGGCCCAGAGAAGTCCAGACTCTACCAGGTGTCACAACTGGAGAGCCCTGATGCGTGTCACTGGGGGTCCCTACTCTCATTTACCAAGCAATCCTGCCGTATCCCCCTCACTTCCGACATGCTCCTCGCTGCAGAGTTAATCTCAGCTCACGGGCTTCCCTGATGGCTCAGCAAGTAAAGAATCCGCTGTGATGCAGGAGATGCAGGAGACACTGGTTTGGTCCCTGGGTGGGGAGTACCCCTGGAAGAGGAAATGGCGACCCACTCCAATATTCTTGCCTGAAAAACCCCATGGACAGAGGAACCTGGCGGGCTACAGTTCACGGGGTCACAAAGAGTCGAACACAGCTGAGCGCAGCACAGAGACATGGTACCTTTAGGACAACCAAGTCGTGGCATCCATCGTGCAGAGTGGTCCCATCTTCCTTCATCAGCTTCACATAGGACATGGCAAAGTTCTTTTCTCCTTTGTCTTTAGCTAAAAATGGCATCTTTGAGGTTAGGAAAGGAAACGATACCTGGGCCACTCACCCACTACCAAAAGGAGTGATCCCACCCCACTCCTTTTAGGGCCGCAGAGATGCCATTTAGTACTCACATTCCAGGGATGACCGATGTCGAAACATGAATCGCAGGTGGATCCTCTGCATGTCTTCAATAGGGACGGCCACCTCAGCAGGCAGAAACCAGAGCTCAGGAGACCATTAGTTAAGTGGCCCTCCCCACTGCACCCTGCCTGCCCCCCAAAAAAGGCAGCCTGACCATTTAGCTGAGAGTGCTGTGTGCTGATACATCACCCATTCATCAAGCCTGATGAGCTGTAAATAAATTACATAAGAACTAGCAATGAAGAGAAAATAAAGTACCAAATGTAATCCATTTGGCAAATTGCATTCCCAGCCAATGAAAAGGGATCCGTAAATTATAGTGAGGAAAATGAATTTCCCCAAATTGATATAAAAGTCACATAACTTTAGCGCAGGATTTGATGCACTGCAAACTGCAGGATGCACATTTCCTTACACACTCCAGGAGCTCAGGCAATTGCAGCAGGGCTTAGCAAATTAACAGTGCTCATTAGGGGGCTTGCTGGAAGACTGTCATTTATGTAAATGAATAAAAATGTTTGAATCTGATCATATTTGAGACATTCTAGGGCCCATTCCCAGAGAAGGCAATGGTACCCCACTCCAGTACTCTTGCCTGGAGAATCCCATGGACAGAGGAGCCTGGTAGGCTGCAGTCCATGGGGTCGCTAGGAGTTGGACATGACTGAGCGACTTCACTTTCAATTTTCACTTTTCACTTTCATGCATTGGAGAAGGAAATGGCAACCCAGTCCAGTGTTCTTGCCTGGAGAATCCCAGGGATGGGGGAGCCTGGTGGGCTGCCATCTATGGGGTCGCACAGAGTCGGACACGACTGAAGCAACTTAGCAGCAGCAGCAGCAGGGCTCATTCCCATCTTTGGTTAGACATGGGTTCAGATGCTTATTCCTGCAAGGACACTGGGCCAAGACCGTCATCCCTTGGTCACCCAGTCTCACTGTCTAGTGAGTGGTCTTTGCTGTATCCTTGATGGAGGTGCTTTCGGCCTGGGTCTGGACTACCTCACCTACCAAAGCTCCACAGCAATCTCTATATGGTGAATTTCAGGCTTAGCAACCTATGGGAAATCCACTCAGGTGTTCAGTGCTCCAGAGAATGAAATTTGAGCCCCCCAAAAATCACTTGCTTATGCATCTCAGAGCAAAAGAACTGAGGGTCACCTGGGAATTCTTTCATTGCACGTTGAATCATCATTACCATTATGTGAGGCACTGGCCAGGCTGACATTAGATAGCGTGCTTGCATCCAAAGAGCCCGCAGCCCACACGGGGCAATACAGAATTATCACGACGTGATGAGGGCTCACAAGGAGATGTAACTGGGGTGCAAGAGAGCACAGAGAGAAAGCAGCGTGGTCTAATAGGTCTCTGACCCCAGAGATGGGTAGGTCATTTGAAGAGAATGAGTGCAGGGAGACCCACTGGGAACACGGGGATGCCGGCAACGAGGCAAGAGCCACTGAGGCTTGAACAGCTCCCTCCACAAGGGGAGCCGGACCGCGTCTTCAGTTTGGGTTCAGAGAACAGGGTGAGAAAAACTGCTGTTAATCACAAGACAGAGATATCAGAAGCTTGATCAAGCTTCACTGTTCACTAAATTAATTCCATACTCTATTTCTAACACAAACTGTTCCCTTCTGCTATAGCCTGACAATCTGGTAATGCAAATATTTGTGGTTAATGCCATTTCCATCTGAGGTACCCTCTCAAGAGGGGATCTTCCAGGCATTAAATAGCTTTTTATAGCTTCACATTTGCTCCCAAGCTCCATCACTCCTCACTGATGAATAGAAGGACACAACTTGATGGCTGGTGCACAGTCTATGAGACCATCTGACAATTCCAAGGCAACCAGGTCCTGACCAGTGAAGGGTGGGCAAGAGAACTAAGGCCCTCACGCACTGGGCCACTTTTTCCAGTGCCTGACACAGCACCAGACACAGGATGGGGCATTGTTTCAGGCCTTAGGGAGGTTTCTTAGATTCATGTTTGCAATTATTATCATCGTTGTTATTATTATTATTATTACCTTGACTGTTTCCATCCACCGTGGCTGTTTGACTTGATAGTATACAACGGACCGGTACTCGTTCATAGGCTTGTCCCCAGCTCCCACACAAATTGCGTTCTGACCCAAGAGAAATGAAAAGAGAGAAAACACTATAGAATTGTCATTTTCTATGCTTGGGCAGTTTTGGGCCAAGGCCAAGGCTGGCCGTAGGGCCTGAGATAACCTTCCTTCTTTAAGCCTTCTGCCAGATATCCTTCTACATTACAGATTTAGCCATGAATGTGCCTGGCCCTAGGAGTGACAGCTGCTTTACTGCAGAGACTCTATTGCTTGCATTCTGACAATCCCTGGAGCGCAGCAGGTGCTGACATGCCGCCCCACTGTCACTGGTAACCAGCCTTGGAGTGGCTGCACGCTGCCGGTCTTCTTAATCCTATTCATTTCCTATATCTGAATTGCACAAAGTTTACAATAGGCTCAGATTAGCCAGGCACCAGCTCATTCCAATGGATTTCTGACGCTCACACATCGAGGTCCCAGCAGAAGCTGGGCAAAGGGCGGGAGATCAACCTTCAGACAGACACATGGGCAGTAGGGGCTAAGGAAGCCCACAGTGAGGGGGCATCTTCCAGACACCAGCACAGGCTAAGCACTGGGATATGGGCATGAGTCAGACAGGAAAGCTGACAGGAGGGCTCACAGTGTGGTGCAGGAAATCACTAGGCAACATGAAGTGATGACAGATACATGCGTCCAGTTCCTTGGTATCCTTGGGGGCTTGGTTCCAGGGCCCCCTCTTTCCCATTGCTGATTTTAAAAATCCATAGATGCTCAAGTCTCTTATATAAAATAATGTAGTGCAGATGACCTTCCTTATCTGCAGATGCAGAACCCATAGGTTTAGGTATGGGGGGCTGACTGTGTAATACTATGGAGCACTGAGAAAGGTCGCTTCAGTTCTCCCTAAAGACTCAAAGAATATTTCTGGGAGGTAATGACAGTTGAAGATCTCAAAGAAAGGTTCCACATTGGCTTTGAGCAGAAAGGCAGGAAGGATACTCTGAGAGACTGAGAAAAGAGCAACCAATATAGGGTATTTATTGTTTGCCATAAAAATCACCCTCACAGTAACAAGGAATTATCTTGCAGTAGACTATGTGCACAGAGAAGGCAATGGCACCCCACTCCAGTACTCTTGCCTGGAAAATCCCATGGATGGAGGAGCCTAGAGGGCTGCAGTCCATGGGGTCGAAAAGAGTCGGGCACGACTGAGTGACTTCACTTTCACTTTTCACTTCTATGCATTGGAGAAGGAAATGGCAACCCACTCCGGTGTTCTTGCCTGGAGAATCCCAGGGACGGGGGAGCCTGGTGTGCTTCCGTCTATGGGGTCACACAGAGTCAGACACGACTGAAGCGACTTAGCAGCAGCAGCAGCAGACTACGTGCGTGTGCATGCTCAATCGCTTCAGTCATATCTGACTTTTTGTGACCCCATGGACTCTAGTCTGCCAGGCTCCTCTGTCCATGAGATTCTCCAGGCAACAATACTGGAGTGGGTTGCCATGCCCTCTCCCAGCGGATCTTTTCCACCTAGTGATCGAACCCACATTTCTTGCATCTCCTGCAGGGGCAGGCAGATTCTTTACCACTGAGCCACCTGGGAAGCCCTGCAAGAGAGTGTGAAAGTGAAAGTGAAAGTCACTCAGTGGCGTCTGACTCTTGGACTATGTAGTCCATGGAATTCTCCAGACCAGAATACTGGAGTGGCTAGTCTTTCCCTTCTCCAGGGAATCTTCCCAATCCAGGGATCCAATCCAGGTCTCCCGCATTTCAGGCAGATTCTTTACCAGCTGAGCCACAGAGTATGCCAGCCCCTAATTCTATCTGTGTTCATTCCAATTGTTTGGTCCCAAAACAAGATCTAAGGTAGGGTCACCCAGAAGAGTCTTGAGGTCGATTTTTAAAACAGAACAAGAGATTTTAACCTCAAGTCTTCAGAGATCTAGTGACATGAGAACTGGTTTTGCAACCCCAAGCCCCCAAATTGCAAAGTGTGTCTCTGGGCTTTTCATGGTGTAAGGATCCATGCTTCTCACCAGATTCCATCAGATTCTTTAGTGGATCCCCTACCAGGCTGAATGACCAAAGCTGGCCACATACCTTCACTCTGGGTCCCTTGGTGAAGCAAGCTAAGCTATGGGAAGTTACAATCCTGTCCCTCTTACTTGAGAGCCTGCTCCATACTTCTGCTGCTGCTGCTGCTGCTGCTAAGTCACTGCAGTCGTGTCCGACTCTGTGTGACCCCATAGACGGCAGCCCACCAGGCTCCCCCGTCCCTGGGATTCTCCAGGCAAGAACACCGGAGTGGGTTGCCATTTCCTTCTCCAATGCATGAAAGTGAAAAGTGAAAGTGAAGTCGCTCAAGTTGTGCCCGACTCCTAGCGACCCCATGGACTGCAGCCTACCAGGCTCCTCCATCCATGGGATTTTCCAGGCAGGAGTACTGGAGTGGGGTGCCATTGCCTTCTCCATCCATACTTCTGAGCTATCGGGAAAGAATGAGTTTTGTTTCAATACAGACTGATGCTACCTACAGCCAGACTGAAACCATTTGAAAAGGATATAGCATCCTTTCAAAACTTATCCCTAAAAAAAACAAGGACAACCAGGGAACTGCAAGTGAGGGAAGACATACAACTTTCTCTTCAGTGGGATGGAGCCTTTCAGAACTTCTTAGGTACTGAACTAGAAACGTGCTTCCGAAGTTCTCCCGACCATGTAGAGTGCCGTGTGACCAGAGCTGTGCTGTGCCTTTTGTACAGAGCACCTCACAATCAGCTCTGACAGCTACTGTCATCATCCCCATTGCCAAACTGAGCAAACCGAAACTCCGAGCGGCTAAGACAGCACCCCCACAGGAGGAGCCCCAGGACACATCTCCCACCTCTAACCCCCTGTCCAGTGTTCCCTCTGTAACGGCCTAGACGCCTTCTACCTCCCAAGATTTATATCTCATGACGTTTATGGGCTTAGCATTTCTGCAGCTCCAGTGAATCCCATGTAGCTTATAAAAACTGAAAACACACATATATCTCTGGTGAAAGGAAAACTGCTGTACAGCAGGCAACTGAATCCCACAAAACTATCTTGATGATGAAAATTTTTGATTGCCTAAGGCTGAGGACAACATTATTCTGAGAAAGTCCTATGACACTGCCCTCCCCATAGACACTTCAGAGAGAAACCTGAATGTCACCAAGTCTGTAGAGAGAGCATGGCAACCAAAAACAGGACCCAGTTTTAGGGAAAATATAGATCTGTATATGTCTCCAGGGAAAATATAGATCTGTGTATGTTTCCATAAAGAAAGCTGAGCACCAAAGAATTGATGCTTTTGAACCGTGGTGTTGGAGAAGACTCTTGAGAGTCCCTTGGACTACAAGAAGATTAAGTTACTCCTAAAGGAAATCAATCCTGAGTATTCACTGGAGGGACTGATGCTGAAGCTGAAACTCCAATACTTTGGCCACCTGATGTGAAGAACTGACTCATTTTAAAAGACCCTGATGCTGGGAGAAATTGAAGGCAGGAGAAAGGGATGACAGAGGATGAGATGATTGGATGGTACCACTGACTAGCCATGAGTTTGAGTAAGCTCTGGGAGTTGGTGATGAACAGGAAAGACTGGCATGCTGCAGCTCATGGGGTCACAAAGAGTCGGACATGATTGAGCAACTGAACTGCACTGAATAGATGTCTCCAGTGAGCCTAGACAATAACTTTCCCACCCCCATGGCTCCCAACTAGCAATGAGAGCCCCTAACTGGCTTCAGGTCAGTAGAAGGAAGCCTGGAAAAGTTAATGCCAACTTGGCTTTGGTGGACACACTGCAGTGGGAGGAAAAATCAGACTCTAAACACAAGCACTGTTTACCTCATAGGAGTCACCTGAGGAACAAAGGACATCAGGGGTCTGAATGCACTTCGAGAGTCTGAAAGTACTCTAGGCTGACGAGGTCAGTCTTATCATGGAAGATGCCAGTTAGTGTCCACAAGGTGGTAATCAAGCCTGAGATGGCTCTCGGTTCAGTTCAGTTCAGTTCATTCATTCAGTTGTGTCCGACTCTTTGCAACCCCATGAACCACAGTACCCCAGGCTTCCCTGTCCATCACCAACTCCCGGAGTCCACCCAAACCCATGTCCATTGAGTCGGTGATGCAATACAACCATCTCATCCTCTGTCGTCCCCTTCTCCTCCTGCCCCCAATCCTTCCCAGCATCAGGGTCTTTTCCAATGAGTCAGCTCTTCACATCAGGTGGCCAAAGTATTGGAGTTTCAGCTTCAACATCAGTCCTTCCAATGAACACCCAGGACTGATCTCCTTTAGGATGGACTGGGTGGATCTCCTTGCAGTCCAAGGGACTCTCAGGAGTCCCAACACCACAGTTCAAAAGCATCAATTCTTCGGCGCTCAGCTTTCTTTATAGTCCAACTCTCACATCCATACCTGACCACTAGAAAAACCATAGCCTTGACTAGATAGATCTTTGTTGACAAAGTAATATCTCTGCTTTTTAATATGCTGTCTAGGTTGGTCATAATTTTTCTTCCAAGCGCCTTTTAATTTCATGGCTACAGTCACCATCTGCAGTGATTTTGGAGCCCAGAAAAATAAAGTCAGCCACTGTTTCCACTGTTTCCACTGTTTCCCCATCTATTTCCCATGAAGTGATGGGACCGGATGCCATGATCTTAGTTTTCTGAATATTGAGCTTTAAGCCAACTTTTTCACTCTCCTCTTTCACTTTCATCAAGTGGCTCTTTAGTTCTTCTTCACTTTCTGCCATAAGGGCTCTACCTTTCTGCTGATAGAGAACGTCAATGAATACCTATTACGTAGATTACCTCAGCTGGTATTCACTAGAGTAAGGTTCCACTGCTCGTCTCATTTTCAGGCAGACTCCTAGGTATACAGAGATTATGTAACTTGCTCAAGGTCGTCCCGCTGATTCAGGCTGAGCCGGGCTTTCAGCCTGACTGTCTGGCCCTTGAGGTTGTGTCTTAACCACTGCACAGCACTGATTCCCGGTGCCCTACCTCCACCCCAGTAAACTGGCTGGTCTCAGAGGAGCAGAGGCTTCTCAGCCCAGCATCTAAGCATTTGTACTTAAGCCTGCTTCAGGTATCTACACTGGATTGTGCATCTGACCCCCTCAAGTCCTTTCCAGGGCCTCAAACTGCAGTTGGTCTCCTGCCTGTAAACGCTACCTCCTTCCTGTTATTGAGTATTTACTGCCTGCCAGGCTTCCCAGGACTGGAGCAGAAAATGACAACCCACTCCAATACTCTTGCCTGGAAAATCCCGTGGAGCCTGGTAGGCTACAGGCCATGGGGTCGCTAAGAGTCAGACACGACTGAGCGACTTCACTTTCACTTTTCACTTTCCACTTTCATGTATTGGAGAAGGGAATGGCAACCACTCCAGTGTTCTTGCCTGGAGACTCCCAGGGACGGAGGAGCCAGGTGGGCTGCGTCTATGGGGTCGCACAGAGTTGGACACGACTGGAGTGACTTAGCAGTAGCAGCAGGCTTCCCAGGTGGCTCAGGGGTAAAGAACCTGCTTGGAAAGCTGGAGATGCAAGTTCCATCCCTGGATCAGGAAGAACCCCTGGAGAAGGAAATGGCAACCCACTCCATATTCTCGCCTGGAGAATCCCATGGACAGAGGTGGGCTAGAGTCCATGGTGTTGCAAGGAGCCAGACATGACTGGTGACTAAACAACAACAAGCTTCCTTACAGATAGTGTTTTGTATAAACTGCAACCCCATGAGGAAGAGATTATTATTCCTCTTTTGGTCATAGTTTAGTTGCTAAGTTGTGTCTGACTCTAGTGACCTCATGGACTGCAGTCCGCCAGGCTCCTCTGGTCCATGGGATTCTCCAGGCAAGAATACTGGCTATTTCCTTGGCATTTCTTTCTCCAGGGGATCTTGCCAACCTAGGGATCGAATGTGGGTCTCCTGTGCTACAGGTGGTCTCCTGCATTGCAGGCAGATTCTTTACTGACTGAGCCACCAGGGAAGCCTTTTTTCCTCTTTCACAGATACATAAACTTGCCTAAGATCACAGAGCGAATTGGAGGGAACACTGGGATATGAATACTGGCAGGCTGATCCCAGAGCCCACCCTGTTAACTTCTCTGCCACGGGCCCTCCTGAGCATGGTCGTTGAGACCTCAAAGTGAGTCAAGGACACACCTAACATACTCTATCCACTGACCCTGCTCCTCCGAGGAGCAGGAAGAAAAACTGATGGCCCTAAAGGGGGCTGCTCCCACAGGAACCCACCAGCACCAAACAGGAATGTTTGAGTGTGCTGTCTGACACTTAATTAGGCAGTAATATTGTATTTTATTTTGGCAGGTAAAGAAAGAAAGGCCTCCCACAGGCTTCCTTAGCAATTTTCAATAGTCAGTCAACTGAACTCCCCCGTAACTTACCTCATAGATGAAACTATGAATTATCACTGTGCCTGCAGTCACCTCTCCATTTCAGTCTCCAGAATATCTGCTTATATATTCATCTTTGATAAGTGCATCTATTCAGCCTGGTTGGATATGACTCGAAAGGATAGCATAGGTGGAAGTATTGATAAGAATGCTTTAGAAACAAGATAAGGGGCCTGCTTTTCCATTACTGTTCCTTCTAATTTGTCTTCCAGCAACATTGAAGGCAAGTGGATCAGTTTTAAAAAATGAAGCTGAGGTTAGAGTTCTCCAACAGGTAGTTGGATAAAAATTACTTCAAAGCATGGTCTATACATTTGTGAAATGCAAATTCCCTTTCAGATAAAAAGCCTCTGCTCTTCCTTTGTGTTTCTTTGAGCAAAGTGTTTCTTACTAATTTTATTTTTCAGAAAAGTTTCACAATCCAACAAAAAGAGGATGACTTAAATGCTTGGATTTTGCTTAACTAAGTATTAATTAATGGAGCCAATCTTTCCCAACAAAAAGGCAATTGTGAGGATATCTTTAGGTTTAAAAAATAATTATCAATCTTCCTAGAATTTGATAGAAGTGGTTATTAGCCTAATTTTTAAACTGATAAATAAATTGGGGATTTTTCTTTTTAATCTCTAGGCATTACTTGCTGTTGTTTGCTGTTTAGTCACTCAGTCATGTCTGACTCTTTGTGACCCTGTGGACTGTAGCCCACCAGACTCCTCTGGGATTCTCCAGGCAAGCTTACTAGAGTGGGTTGCCATTTTCTCCTCCAGGGCACCTTTCCAACCCAGGGACTGAACCTGCGCCTCCTGAATTGGCAGGAGAATTCTTTATCACTGAGCCACCGGGGAAACCCGTTTAATAAGAGGGCCTAGAGTCTTAAATCAAACCCCATCTCTGCCACATACTAACTCTATGACCTTGCGAAAGTTATTTCACTTGACAAAGGTTTAGTTTCCCCCTCTGTACAAATGGGGGAAGTAATAGTAATGCATCATGCTTATCACACGCCATTGTTGTTGTTGCTGTTTACTGGCTAAGTTGTATGAGATTCATTGCGACCCCATGGACTTTAGACCACCAGGCTGCTCTGTCCGTGGGATTTCCTAGGCAAGAATACTGGAGTGGGTTGCCATTTCCTTCTCCAGGGGATACTTATCACAGTCTCTGGCATATAGCAATGCCTCTATGAATGCCAGCTATTTGTAGGTGGAGGGTAGAAAAATCTGCCTGAGCTCTAGGCCCCCAAGCTGAAGCAGAACACCTATCTGTACTCACACCACCATCTCCTGTGCGATCTGATCACCTACTGTGTGTGGCCTAAGAGGAATATTTGCCCATGCTGAAACTTCTACTGAGAGCTGATTTTATTTTCAGCTAAGTACTCTAAAAGGAGAAATTGAAAAGCAAAACCGTCCCACACACTGGACATAGCTGCTGACAACCTTACAGGAAATATAAGTAAATAAATGTAAACACACATGACAAATATTGTACAGGACATATGCTGTATAAATATTTATAGCAATATGCTTTGCATTCCTGAATACACTCTGCCCGCCCTCTGGAGACCAATTTACGGGTAAGGCTTTCCACCAGAATGTCTGGCTGAGCACCGGGGAGTCAGATTAAGTGTTGGCAATGTCTGTTTTGAGGACATTCTGTGTCTTCACACCAGCCCAAGGCTCTGTACTGTTCCTTTCTCCTGGTATTTCGCCTGAATAAACTAGCACAGGTTGCAATGAGAACAGCATTTTGACTGCAAAAAGCCAACATAAAAACTAAGGCTGAGCAAGAAAGGAATAAGAGGTCATGAAAGGAAAGGGACAGACACTGAAAAGCCAACTGCTTTCCTGTAAAGAAATAACAACACACCAGGGCTTATTATGGGCTACCAGGCCAGCCAAACTCTAAAGGTGTGTGTCACATTACTCTGCACCACCCCCGAAGGCACCTGGCACTCAGAGAGCAGGATCAAGAACGGAAAAAGCAAGTCTTTACGAGCAGAGGCGCCCAAGGAGGGCCCTGTCACCCAGAGCAACAGCAGGGTCCCTTACAGGCAGCGTTTTGCCGTCCTCCGCACACACACACATGATCACTTCCACGTTCCTCTGTGTGGTCTTGTTGTACTTGTCAAAGTCGCCTTGTAAGAGAGTAATGTAGATGTCGTTCCTGACGTCCCCTGAGGCAGAGGGAGAGAGACAAGAGTTGGAGTCTGTGCAGCGAGAGAGACATCAACCAGAGGGCGCGGGGAGTGGGGGATTGGGGGAAGTGCCCCTCCTTGACATCTGTTAATGATACTAAAATCAGAACTACTTGGAAAAGCATTTTTACTTCATCAGGGCGCCCGGAGCAGAAGGTGACAAGAGGATGGAGGAACAGTAGAAAATTAGTTACGAAAGGGGAGGTGGTCACAGTTGGGCATGTTTTTCTCTCCATTAAAAATCGCTTAATTTTCATCCTCTAGTGACACCTTCTGGGAAGGCAAAGTAAAGCTTCAGTTGGATTGATCTTGGTGCGTAAATAACAACCACCGACAGTTCTCTCCATGGGTCTTTTACTGTGCAGAGGAGACAGAGTGACTCTCCACATGTGTCCAAGTAACACAGACAGGGCCAGGGGCCGGGCAGGGAGGGTCTTCAGGAGCTGAGGGGGTGGTGATAGCTGAAAGCCCTGCAGGGAATGCACAGGAACTGGCGTCTTAGTAAAGGCAGGCGTTAGTAAACTATGACTCCAGGGGACCACAGTTCAGCTGAGGAAAGAAGGGCTCAGTCAGTGAGAGTGCTCATGGATACCAGTACCAGACTCAAGTTTAAGGCAAACAGGCAAGTTTCAAAAGAGTATTATTATAGAATCTCATTTACTTTTTTTTTTTTTGTTACATACATATTTGGAAACTACATATAGTTGTGGTTACTTTTGGAGACAAAGATTTAAGAGAGCTTTTACTGTTTCGCTGTAGTCCTTTTTCATGTTATTGGACACTTTACAATAAGTGTGGACTATTTCTGTAAGAAAAAATAGCTTAACAGTTTAAGAGAATGACCATACTTACCCCTAGAGAGAGTGAAATTATTCCGCCTGAAGTAAAGTGGATGTCCATGGTAAATTATTAAGTGGTAAGTCAGTCACAGAACACTGTGCAGAGTATATCAAGTAATGGGACAGAAAGTGTATAGAGTGTGATTCCATTTGTGAGGGGAAGTGCATGTGTATATACTCACGTGTTTATGTTTATTATATAAATGCATTTTGGATATACAGTTGTTTTCAGCAGTTACCTTCAGGGAAAGAAATAGAGGAAAGCAGTAGAAAAGAAAGGAGCTGGCTGTTGAAAAAGAGAATGGATCACAGCAGCTAGGCCACCCTCAACCCCTCCCAGGGGAAGGAGAACCTGGCATGATGATCTCCGGGAATCCCAGCTTCCTGGCTACCACGGTGGTCCTGTCCACGAGGTGTGGGTAGTCCTTGCGGATCTGAATAATGTCACCCACGAGCATCTTCATGGTCACCCAGAGGCCTGGAAGGGAGCACTCAAGATGAAGAGCCAACTTCAAGGTGCTCTCTCAGCCTCTCCCTCCCATGGTCTCTCCCCTTGTTCTCTCTCCGGAGGAGATCGTGGAAGCAGAGACACGTAGCCACAGATGCAGTGACCCAGCCCTGGGGGAGGCCGGGAGTTGGGATGCAAAGAGCTCTGGAGTGAGACACTGCTGATTTGAATCCCACCGGTTACTTCCAGCAGGGTCAGCTTCTGTCACTTCATCACACCCCTCTAAACCCACCCTGTGTAAAGTGGGCTTGATCCCATCTATCTTATAGGACTGTGGGAAGGAGGGAAGCAAACAAGGAAACATCTCACAGGGCCTGACACACAGGAAAGAGTCAGGACACAGCGACTCCTCTCTCCCTTCAGCACAAGGACATGTCTCCCTTCTATTTCTCAGGCAGAGATTTCCATCTCTGTAGATCACGAGACCCCACTCTTCGTAATGGCCTGTCTGGAAGGAAGGTTATGTCTCCCAGAGTCTAGGGGTTTGAGCTGGTTGCTGTAGAACCAAGGGAGCCCAAGCTGAAGTCTGGTCCAGCCTGCTTGGCCAGCAGGCTCTGTACCTTGCCCTCCGCTGTCCCCCTTGGAGGCTGTGACTTTGCCCAGCAGGCTGTGAAGGAAGTCATTCTCAGCTGTTACCCTAGACAGGAAAAGAGAGCACAAAATGTTTGCATGGTACCCTTATAGATTCCCTCCCCTGTGGTTTCAGGGGCTCCAGAAAGTTGCCCAGCCCCTCTACACACCTTAGGTGAAAAGGGAGCCTGCCCATGTCAGTTCAGAGTGTACCTGCCATCAAGAAGCACATCTCTCTCTTTCACAAAGCAATATGGCTCTAAAACTTGGAGAATACCTAGGCTACAAGTAGAGGCCATTTGTATTCCTAGGAAGATTCTTAAAAAGAAAGGATCCCCAAGCCCTCAAAGTGAGTATCTGCTCAGCAAGGTGGCACAGCTCTGGCTGTTCATGCTAAGTCCTAATCACATGCTAAATCCAAGTCACTGACCTCATTATCTGTTAAAAAAAAAAAAAAAAAATCCTCCTTAAACAAATGAGGACAATGTTCTCAAGCTTGGGGTCTTACTGTCTCAAGCTTTCTTAGATCAAGGAAAGGATGTCTACCTTCCTCACTGCCCTCCTTTAAAGTCATGGATATGCGTGCCCATGAGAACTAGGTCCTGACTCCCTGTTATATGCTCCTGGTATGCTGCTGCTTTGTAGCTTCATGGTCCCGGTCATATTTGTATCTGATGCACTGATCTGTTGTTACCTACCCATTTAATTCCCCACCTAAATATAAGCTTCATGAAAACAGCCATGTTGATCCTGTTTACCACCTCATGCTCCATGCCTAGCACAATGCCCAGCTCTCTGCCAGCTTTTAATCAAAGCTTGTTAAATAAATAACATCTCATGAACAAGCAGGTCAAAAGCTGGATGGTTTTGAATGCCTAGGCACTGAGACCATCATTCTTACCCTTTCCTCTTGGAAGGTCCTAACTGGCTGTTATCAACTCAAGGAACCAGTTCATTCTGCTTCTGAGTGGCCTTCAATCAGGAAAAATGTGGTTTCAGAGAATAGAAAGTAATGGGAAATCACTCACGGGTGAAAAGGAATGAAGTGCTGCTTTTCCTCATCACTTTCTGCTTTCCCCTTGATGATGTCTGTTATATCCATAACTAGAAAAAGAAGAGAAATGACTTTATGGCTTAAGCCCTCCCGCTCCCAGGAAGGGATGACAATGGGATGAGATCGTAGGGCAGGAAGCTTAAAAAGGCAGGAAAGCTAGCATCGGCCACCTGGCAAACACCTCTGGGTAAGCCGGGCTGGGAGGAGGGCAGCCAGAGAAACGTTTGAGAGCCAGGGGCTTAGCAGAGGCTGAGGGGAAAGAGTCAGAGCCACGCCCATGGAACTAAGCAATTAGGTTTGCTTCTGACATATTCCTATCAGAGGTCTACTATACTGGAGAATCCCAGGGACGCGGGAGCCTGGTGGGCTGCCATCTATGGGGTCGCACAGAGTCGGACACGACTGAAGCGACTTAGCAGCAGCATACTGACAAAACCCAAGCACAGTGACTCCCTGTAGGGTCTGAAGAGCTAATCACCCTCTTTTATAAACGTGCTCATATTCACAGACACATATCTGGGGATCCTTGAACCCTACACTTCCAGAGGGATCCTGGATCTTCTGAAACTTGTCCTTAAATCAGCCACTGAAGCTCCATAAAACTAAGGTAAAGAACTCTTGCCCCAGAGCAGGGATTATAGAAATGGGGGCAGGGGGAGGAGCATTGAAACTTGCTAGCCAAATAGGGCCAAAATCCTAGCAACAAGAAATTCCTCAAACACTCCAGGCCCCCATCAGGGAACCATTAAAACTGCCCAGGTAATGATCAACTAGTGACTGTATCTAGCTCAAAAGAGGAGTTTAGGGAGCTGCGAGAAAGAGGGGAAACTGTTATTTGAACCTGGTTAGCATCCATTCTTTCTGATAAACAGACACTCCCCTCACCTATTCTCAGTGAGCTATATTTGGGTAGAACAATCTCCCTATGGCTCCAGAGTTTTGGCCTGGGGATCAGGGAACCAAATCCCCCTGCCCAGAATAAGTACTTTGGGGATGAGCAAATGGCATATATTTTAGCTCCTGGGGCTTCTCCTGAAATGAATGGAAAAGAAGTGCTCTCTTTCCCCTGGGCTGCTAAGCAGGTAGGATGCAAACTTGGAAGAGCTAGCCAACTAATTGGACAGTCATCTTCAGAATAAGTCAGCAAAAGGACACAGGAGCTGAGAGATACAGAGATGAAAATTCATTTGAGTTCCTGGATCCAGTACTGCCTGAAGCAACCTATCCCTAAATCTTTCATTTACACCAGATTGCTGTCACTAGAAACCAGAAGAGAGAGCCAGTTATAGCTGGAGACAAAGACACACTTTGCAGTAAGGCCCTCGCCACTTTACCAGGTATGTGGTAAGGTCAGGAGTGCCCTTCATACAGAAACAGAGCATGTAGAGCAGGTCGTGGATCCACCAGGCCTAAGTCCCTCATTTGCAGACAAGAAAACTAAGGCCCTGGGGAAAAATGCTTGTCCAAGATCACCCATCTAGCTAGCTGGCAAAAATACCAGTTTAAACACCAGTTAGCTCAGGATAAGCTCATTTCTCCCATTCTGCCACTTGGCAAGAAGTGCCAGGGGACTTGGAGAACCAGCTGATTTGTCATGACAGAAGATCTGGGTGTCCTCAGGAGAAACCTGAGACATTGGGTTTAGATATGGCATACAGGGATTATAAATGGTACACAACTAAAGTGTTATATTTTAACCCAAAGAAGTAAAACTGGCATAAGAATTGCTATTTCCATGGGTGTCTAAATTGTCTTTTAAGAAAAAAAATGTACTTTAGCTTAAATACAGTGAGTTAATTAAAAGAAAATATATTAGGTAAATAATACAGCAAGTGATAGTCAAATATAACAAGAGCCATAAAAGTGGGAAGAGAATAATGAAGTCTTGGCAACTCCCAGGAGAGCGGAGGCTTGGGGAGAAATGCAGAGGTGATGTTTATCTCAAGCAGCCTCGCTCGGTTGTGCCAAGGGTCCAACCCGGAATTGAGCGGTGTGGTGGGTGACTCATTCTGTTTAACTGCACCTCCTGTCCTGGGTATTTTTTTTGAAGGATGATTTGTTCCTCATAATTAGATCCCGCCTGTATTGTTCTTTCTTTTCCACCATGCTTGGGAGCGAAGGTACCAACGGCTCAGATAGCTCCGTGGTCCCAGCACTCTGCTCCAGATGCAGGGATTTCATTATTCACCATCTTTGTCATAAATCTGGACTTAGTCATCAATTACTTTGATTGAATCTCAAGAAATTTAAGTATTAGGGGCTGCCTGGCAAAGGTTTTTGAGCAAGGGAGGGCAAGGAGGAGAGCGAAAGAACAAGTCTTTGGAGCGCAATCACCTAGGACGTGCACTCCAGGAACGGGAGGTGCTGTGTGCGTGCCCTTACCTGCCACCCCGAAGGGCCGCCTCAGTCCCTGAGTGCACTTCTTTGTGTTTGTGTCCTTAAGATCCATCTTCCCAACTCGGACTATTTGACAAATTAAGTAAATTTTATCCCTGTTGAGGTCTTTGTTTCCAAGATCCTGTAGGGCAGGAAGTGAATAGTTACATATTGTGTCTGATGAACAAAAAATAGAAAAGAAAACCTAGTAATAGAGAATTCAGGGAGGGGGCTATGTTTATCACTTAGTATACATGACATAACTGCATTATACAATTAGTCCTGGAAAATGTGGAAAGCCAAGCTATCACATCCATTTCACACATAAGAAAAGTGAGCTTTGGAAAAGAAACTGGGTGACAGGACTCTGGTGTTCAGTCCTGATTCTTCCACTTCAAATTGATGAGAAAAGAAGGATAGAGGTGCGATGTCAGCTATACAGACAGGAGTTCCTATATGCCAGTGGATGGATCCAAAAATAGCATTTGCTACAAACGACTTCATCCGTCTGGTCACTGCTCAGTGTCTCTGAGGGAGAAGGCACAGGAAGAAGGGAAACCCTAACAATTGCCATCTGCTTGTGTGCTCAGCTGCTCAGTAGAGTCTGACTCTTCTGCAGCCCCACAGACTGTAGCCCAATAGGCTGCTCTGTCCATGGGATTCTCCAGGCAAGAATACTAGAGTGGGTTGTCATGCCCTTCCCCAGAGGATCTTCCCGACCCAGGGATCAAACCCACATCTCCTGCACTGGAAGGCAAATTCTTTACCACTAAGTCACCCAGGAAGCCCAAACAACTACCATTTACTGAGCACCTAATGCTGCCTGATAGCTCAGTTGGTAAAGAGTCTGCCTGCAATGCAGGAGGCCCCAGTTCGATTCCTGGGTCAGGAAGACCCACTGGAGAAGGGATAGGCTACCCACTCCAGTATTCTTGGGCTTCCCTGATGGCTCAGTTGGTAAAGAATCTGCCTGTAATGCGGGAGACCTGGTCTGATCCGTGGGCTGGGAAGATCCCCTGGAGAAGGGAAAAGTTACCCACTCCAGTATTCTAGCCAAGAGAATTCCATGGACTATAGTCCATGGGATCACAAAGAGTCAGATACATGACTGAGCAACTTTCACTGTACTTCACTTAACGTATGTAAATCACCCAGGCATCAAACAACCACAAGATCCCAGAGCTTCTAACACAACAGAGTTGACTCCAGCTCAGGCTACAGATCCAGTGCAGATAGGCAGGGACTCCATGCACGTACTTACTCTGGGCCCCTGGCTGAAGGATGACCTATCTTTCACAATAGGTCTATCTACTATCCCCAGAGCAGGGGGAGGGAATGCGTCAAGACACTTACTGGCTCTTAAAACTTTCACCCAGAAGAGAGGCCTATCACTTCCACTCCCGTTTCACTGGCCAAAGCAAGGGCCATGGCCATACCTAACTGCAAGGGGACAGAGAAGTATACTGAATTGTGTGCTCAGAAGGAGGAACGTAGAAGCTGTGAACACACTGATGTCTCAAACACTGTGAGAAGTGTCTCACACATCATTGTCTTCTTTGAGTCTTAACAACTCTCCAAAGTTCTATCATTAATACTATTTGTTGTTTAGATGCTCAGTCCTGTCCAACCGTTTGTGACCCCACTGACTGTAGCCCACCAGGCTCCTCTGTTCATGGGATTCTCCAGGCAAGAATACTGAAGTGGGTTGCCATTTCCTCCTCCACCAGGGATCAAACCCACATCTCCTATGTTGGCAGGCGGATTCTTTACCACTGAGCCATGAGGAAAGCCCAGTACTATTACTGTAGCCCAATTCAACATATGAGGAAACCAAGACACACGGAAGATAAAGGTCTTCCCCCAGGACATGACCTTAGTCCTTAGAGACACTGTCTGGTCACTCTGACCCCAAAGTCCATCAATCTAAAGGCCACAATGTTTCTCCATTAACCTAGGTGTTTTATCATCAGTGCTGTATGGATGGAGAAGCCTTGAGGCTACTGTAAGAATAAGACTGAAAACCAGAGGCAGGAGGCTAAATCCAAAACCTGAGAGCACCAGAGAACCCCCCGACTCTAGGGAACATCAATTGATAAGAGCTCATCCAAAAGCCTGCATACCTACACTGAAACCAAGCTCCACCCAAGAGCCAACAAGTTCCAGAGCAAGACATACCACGTAAATTCTCCAGCAACACAGAAACATAGCCCTGAGCTTCAATATACAGGCTGCCCAAAGTCACACCAAACCCACAGACATCTCAAAACTCACTACCGGACACTTCATTGCACTCCAGAGAGAAGAAATCCAGCTCCACCCACCAGAACACTGACGCAAGCTTCCCTAACCAGGAAACCTTGACAAGCTACTCATCCAACCCCACCCACAGGGAGGAACCTCCACAATAAAGAGGAACCACAAACTTCAAGAATACGGAAAGGCCACCCCAAACACAGAGATATAAACAAGATGAAAAGGCAGAGAAATACCCAGCAGGTAAAGGAACATGATGAATGCCCACCAAATCAAATAAAAGAGGAGGAGATAGGAAGTCTACATGAAAAAGAATTCAGAATAATGAGAGTAAAAATGATCCAAAATCTAAACACCACAATGCATTTCTTTCACCATCCAAAGGTGCACAGGAGGGAAACCCACCTGGACCACCCAGCATTCCAGTGCCCTGTTCAAATCTAAAAGCTTCAGTGTTCCTGAGACCCTCTTCCAGATGAGATTCAGCTGGAGAAGGAATGTTGAGGCACGTTGTTGGCATCAGAGCAGAGATCCCTGGTTCTGGCCTCACTAGAGAAGAGTTGCTGCTGCTGCTGCTAAGTCGCTTCAGTCGTGTCCGACTCTGTGTGACCCCATAGACGGCAGCCCACCAGGCTCCCCCGTCCCTGGGATTCTCCAGGCAAGAACACTGGAATGGGTTGCCATTTCCTTCTCCAATGGATGAAAGTGGAAAGTGAAAGGTAAGTCGTTCAGTCGAGTCCGACTCTCAGCAACCCCATGGATTGCAGCCTACCAGGCTCCTCAGTCCACAGGATTTTCCAGGCAAGAGTACTGGAATGGGGTGCCATCACCTTCTCCAAGAGAAGAGTTACTTCTCTTCCAAGTTAATTTTCATGCAGGCATATGTACTGGGAACGACCTGTCTGCTGACATCAGGGCCAGAGCCTAGTAAAGCAGCCATCCCCAGCTTTTCCCTATGGCTGGTGTGGGAGAAAGAGGGAGAGACATAGAGTTTCTGGGAACAAGACATGGCCTCAACATGGTCCACAATTCTTGCTTGGGGGCTGTCACGGTTACATTTTATGTGTCAACACGGATAGGCTGTGCTGCCTAGCTGCTTGGTCAAACACTAGACTGGCTGTATCTATGATGTATTTTGTAGGTCTGATTAGTATCTAAAATCAGTTGACTTTAAGTAAAGGGCATTTCCTTCCATGATGTAAGTGGGGCTCATCTAATCAGTTGAAGGTCTTAAGAGCAAAACCTGAGGTTTCCTAGAGAAGAAGGAAGTCTGCCTCAAGACACTGCAATGTATAAATCCTCCCTAAGTTTTCAGACTGCTGTCCAGCCCTACCGATTTCAGACGTGTGAGCCCCTCACAGTCACATGAGCCAAATTCTTAAAATAAATCTATGTATTTATGTATCTTATTGGTTTCATTTCCCTGGAAAACCCTTCACTGATACAAGGTCTGGCCTCTCACAGGTGGAAGAATAGATTCTCCCAAGTCTCCCAGTGGAAGGGAAACAGAGAACGTTGGGCAGAGGGGGCTTTCTAACCACAGAAGCCCCTCCCCTCATTTGCATTTCTTGCCTTGCTCAGTAGGCAACTGAGTTTGAGTTGCCAATCATCTCACAGCCAGCCAGTGGGACAGCCTCTTCTCTGGCCTGTCTGATGCCTTCCTCCAACTCACCCTGAAATCCCCCTTAAACTCATCTTTAGAAACCATGTTCAGTATTTCATTTCTCTTCCCGCTACAATGGTAATAGCTCCCTATTTCTTACCCTGTTAGTGTTAATTTTCCTCAGCTGATGTGAAAGGTCCTGGACATAATATATATTTCCAGCTATCCTATCCCACTGATTCCCCACTATTCTCTGCATGCAAGTACTCTATTTTTGTCACAAAGATTTCTTTATCACTCCACAAACACACAATGCCCACTTTCAACTCCAGATCTTTCTTCCTAAGCCCTCGTCTGTACCCCTGCCTCTAAAGATTACCTCTTATTCCTCTTTATATCCACATCCTTTCCATTCTTGAAAGCTCAGGTCCTGTTTCCCTCATAATGATCTCCATCTCTAATTACTTCTCCCCTCCCAGGAGGAATTTTTTATATCTTGAAATATCTATGTTGGTGTCTTTCAGAATCATTTCAGAGCTACAGAATCCCTGTCACCTGACAGGTCCCCTCCTAAATGTTACAGGACGAATTATGCCACCCCACCCCCACCCACCACCAAACTCATATGTTGACCTCCCACGTCTCAGAACATGACTGTACTTGGAGACAGGGAGGTTAGAGAGGTGATTAAGCTAAAATGAGGTCATTAGGGTAGACACTATTCCAATATGACCAGTATCCTTATAAGGACCTTGGGACACAAACACCGAAGAACGTGTGAGCACACAAGGAGAATGTGGCCATCTGCAAGCCAAGGGGAGAAGCCTCCAAAGAAGCCAACACTGCCAACACCTAGGTCTTGGACTTCCAGGCACTGAAACTGCGAGAAACTAAATTCTTATTGTTTCAGCAAAAACAACACCCAGCTGTGGATGTGATTGGTAACAGAAGTCAAGTCCAATGCT
Source organism: Bos indicus x Bos taurus (assembly GCF_003369695.1). Classification (NCBI taxonomy): domain Eukaryota; kingdom Metazoa; phylum Chordata; class Mammalia; order Artiodactyla; family Bovidae; genus Bos; species Bos indicus x Bos taurus. The sequence continues at coordinate 1,481,642 of NC_040095.1, read as the reverse complement.
GAAAAGAGCAATACTGCATAGGAACCTGGAATGTTAGGTCCATGAATCAAGGCAAATTGGAAGTGGTCAAACAGGAGATGGCAAGAGTGAAAATAGACATTTTAGGAATCAGCCAACTAAAATGGACTGGAATGGGTGAATTTAACTCAGATGACCATTATATCTACTACAGGGAGCAAGAATCCTTTAGAAGAAATGGAGTAGCCATCATAGTCAACAAAAGACTCCGAAATCCAGTACTTGGATACAATCTCAAAAACGACAGAATGATCTCTGTTCATTTCCAAGGCAAACCATTTAATATCACAGTAATCCAAGTCTATTCCCCAGCCAGTAATGCTGAAGAAGCTGAAGTTGAATGGTTCTATGAAGACCTACAAGACCTTCTAGAACTCACACCCAAAAAAGATGTCCTTTTCATTATAGGGGACTGAAATGCAAAAGTAGAAAGTCAAGAAATACCTGGAGTAACAGGCAAATTTGGCTTTAAAGTACAGAATGAAGCAGGGCAAAGTCTAATAGAGTTCTGCCCAGAGAACGCACTGGTCACAGCAAACACCCTCTTCCAACAACACAAGAGAAGACTCTACACATGGACATCACCAGACGGTCAACACCCAAATCAGACTGAATATATTCTTTGCAGCCAAAGATGGAGAAGCTCTATACAGTCAGCAAAAACAAGATCAGGAGCTGACTGTGGCTCAGATCATGAACACCTTATTGCCAAATTCAGACTGAAATTGAATAAAGTAGGGAAAACCACTAGACCATTCAGGTATGACCTAAATGAAATCCCTTTCGATGATACAGTGGAAGTGACAAATAGATTCAAGAGATTAAATCTGATAGACAGAGTGCCTTATGAACTATGGACGAAGGTTCGTGACATAGTACAGGAGGCAGTGATCAAGACCATCCCCAATAAAAAAATGCAAAAGGGCAAAACGGTTGTCTGGGGAAGCCTTACAGATAGCTGAGAAAAGAAGAAAAGCAAAAGGCAAAGGAGAAAAGGAAAGATATACCCATTTGAATGCAGAGTTCCAAAGAATAGCAAGGAGAGATAAGAAAGCCTTCCTCAGTGATCAATTCAAAGAAATAGAGGAAAACAACAGAATGGGAAAGACTAGAGATCTCTTCAAGAAAATTAGAGATACCAAGGTAACTTTTCATGCAAAGATGGGCACAATAAAGGACCTAACAGAAGCAGAAGATATGAAGAAGAGGTGGCAAGAAAACACAGAAGAACTATACAAAAAAAGATCTTCTGACCCAGATAATCATGATGGTGTGATCACTAACCTAGAGCCAGACATCTTGGAATGCAAAGTCAAGTGGGCCTTAGGAATCATCACTACGAACAAAGCTAGTGGAGATGACGGAATTCCAGTTGAGCTATTTCAAATCCTAAAAGATGATGCTGTGAAAGTGCTGCACTCAATATGCCAGCAAATTTGGAAAACTCAGCAGTAGCCACAGGATTGCAAAAGGACAATGTTCATCCCAACCCCAAAGAAAGGCAATGCCAAAGAAAGTTCAAATTACCACACAATTGCACTCATCTCAAACACTAGTAAAGTAATGCTCAAAATTTTCCAAGCCAGGCTTCAACAGTATGTGAACCATGAGCTTTCAGATGTTCCAGGTGGATTTAGAAAAGGCAGAGGAACCAGAGATCAAATTGCCAACATCCACTGGATCATAGAAAAAGCAAGAGAATTCCAGAAAAACATCTACTTCTGCTTTATTGACTATGCCAAAGCCTTTGACTGTGTGGGTCACAACAAACTGTGGAGAATTCTTCAAGAGATGGGAATACCAGACCACCTGAACTACCTCCTGAAAAATCTGTGTACAGGTTAAGAAGCAACACTTAGAACTGGACATGGAACAACAGACTGGTTCCAAACCAGGAAAGGAGTATGTCAAGGCTGTATACTGTCAACCCTGCTTATTTAACTTATATGCAGAGTACATCATGAGAAACGCTGGAGTGGAAGAAGCACAAGCTGGAATCAAGATTCCCGGGAGAAATATCAATAACCTCAGATATGCAGATGACGCCACCCTTATGGCAGAAAGTGAAGAAGAACTAAAGAGCCTCTTGATGAAAGTGAAAGAGGAGAGTGAAAAAGCTGGCTTAAAGCTCAACATTCAGAAAACGAAGATCATGGCATCTGGTCCCATCACTTCATGGCAAATAGATGGGGAAACAGTGACAGACTTTATTTTTGGGCTCCAAAATCACGGCAAATGGTAGCTGCAGCCATGAAATTAAAAGATACTTGCTCCTTGCAAGAAAAGTTATGATCAACCTAGAGAGCATATTGAAAAGCAGAGACATTACTTTGCTGACAAAGGTCCATCTAGTCAAAGCTATGGTTTTTCCAGTAGTTATGTATGCATGTGAGAGTTGGACTATAAAGAAAGCCGAGCACCGAAGAACTGATGCTTTTGAACTGTGGTGTTGGAGGAGACTGTTGAGAATCCCTTGGACTGCAAGGAGACCCAACCAGTCCATCCTAAAGGAAACCAGTCCTGCATATTCACTGGAAAGACTGATGCTGAAGCTGCAACTCCAATATTTCGGTCACCTGATGTGAAGAACTGACTCATTTGAAAAGAGCCTGATGCTGGAAAAATTTGAGGGTGAGATGAGAAGGGGACGACAGAGGGTGAGATGGTTGGATGGTATCATCGACTCAATGAACATGAGTTGGAGTAAACTCAGGGATGGACAAGGAAGCCTGGCATGCTGCAGTCCATGGGCTCTCAAAGAGTTGGAAACGACTGACCGACTGAACAAACTGACTGAAGCCACACCATCTGTGGTACTTTGTAACAGCAGCCCTAGAAAATTAATACACTAGGTAATCATATAAGTCTCCTAGGTAGGCTCCCTTTTTACCCCTTTTCTGTGAGAAAAAATTTCACTTGCTCAAAAGAAGAATCAGATCTTTAAGAGCTGTCTCATCAAAGACCCTTGGTATTGAGGAATCTTACTGCTATAAAAACAAGTAAAAATGCTTGAACACAAGTCATTCCCTGGAGGGTGTAAAAGCAAGCAGGTTCAGAAGTAGGCTTCAACCTCTGCTGTCTGCCAAACGCTTTTACTTCGGCCTCACAAATCTCAGACATTTGGGGAAACTGAGGCAGGACAAGAACCCGTCAGACACATGCTACCTGATTTAGTAATTCGTTCTTGCTCCTTTAGGGCTTCCCTGGTGGCTCAGACAGTAAAGAATTCGCCTACAGTGCAGGAGACCTCAGTTCAATCCCTGGGTTGGGAAGATCCCCTGGAGAAGGGAATGGCTACCCACTGCAGTATTCTTGCCTGGAGCATCCCATGGACAGAGGGGCCTGGTGGGCTACAGTCCATGGGGTTGCAAACAGTCAGATACGACTGAGCAACTGACACACTAGTGCTCATATTACCATTCAGTGTTGTCCTGCGTGTGTTAGCAGCAACCCCTCAGCTGGGGAAAATCTGAGGAACCTTGTGTATAGGCTCCTTTCCTCTTATAGAACCAGAAGGTGAATGCTCAGGAAGCAGATGGAAGGGAAATCCAGCATTTGCCCACCCCATGTGCCAGTTCCTCGGGCTCTACCCCCAAAGAAGAAACTAGGAAGAGCTGACATCCAGAGACAAGAGAAATGAGGCCACCAAGGCACATGCCTGCCAAGTCATATCTCATCCCTAACTTAAACATCATCTCAATTTCCAGCTGGACATAAATCCCAGTCAAACACCATCACATCAGCCAGCTTTAATTATCTGCATTGCATGGATGGCCTCCTGACATCTCTCTTGTTTATTTACTCATTGAATCACTGTCTGAACCTCCCCATCACACCCTGAGCCAGGAGCCACCAGTTCACCTGCTGCCACATCCTCAGCACCCAGCTCAGAGCTTACAAAGTGCAGGTGCTCACTGGTAGCACTTGAATCAACAGAAGAAGCTAGAGCGCCATGACCTTTCCTGCCCTGAAATGAAGACTCCCATCATTTCAAGAGAGCGAAGTGTCAGCAGTTAAGCCAGTCAACCAAGGTTCTCAAGTTCATCTGCTGTGGGAAGAAGAGGTAGGGCACAGGCAGAATTCCACTAAGGCAGGATCACGTCTCATTACTACTGAATGACACAAACTTACCAATGCCCTTTCCTGCATGTTTGCATCATGAATTGGTTCTCTGCAAAATGAACCACTGATTGATTCCCTGTCTCTCTCCCTCTTGTGAAACATCTGTCTCCTGGTTTAATCAGGAAGCTCCATGGGATTCTCCTATTTATCAAGAAAATAAATAGGTTCCTCCTTCTAACTAATAACAGATAAAGAGCACTGAGGCACATTTATATATGCCAAGAAAACTTTTGTGTAAGCAATTAGGATCTATGATCTTATTCCAGGCCTCTGGCCCATTTTTCAGGAACTAACAAACAAAATAAATCAGCTGTGCTCCAATCTAATTGCAACACAACATAAGACATAGAACTTAATGGGCTGTAAATGGAAAATTATTGTGGAGCAAGGTAGGTTAATCTAGCATGTTGGTCACTCCTGGATCAAACCCATGGGTTTGATCCATGCCCAGATCTCTCCCCAGCTCCTCCTCTGAAATCTCCCTTTTTCACATGCAACACAGTGAAAAATCTCATAAATTCTCTTCTCCCCAAAGACACTTGCAGAAAACACCAATATTCTTGGATATTTTAAGATCATACTCTGAACACACCTTGGTGGAAATAGGGAAAGAGTGGGTTTCTGCAGGAAATGATAACCCTTATCTCCTTCTTTCCAGTATTTCTCCCTTTTAGAACTAAAAGGCCAAGTCACTCTCGAGATAAATCATCCAAATAACAACTGATTTCAACATTTCTACTTATGTGTTGCCTGGTGAGTATTGGTATTTAAAAGGATGATCCCAGGGAACCGTAAGAGCCTTAGTCATCTATGACTTAATTGTGTTCAGAATATCCAATTTACCAAGGCAGTCAATGTTCTAGAAAGGCCCTTATTAATATCAAGTATTTTGTAAAGGTTTTTTAGAGAGTCTGAACAGAAAGAAGGAACTCATGTTAACTGTGAATCAATCTGAATCTGCTGTATCTAGTTCACCTAAACATTATTGCTGGAAGAGGTGTATGCTTGTTTACACGTGCTCTTCACTGCATGCACACAGGTGAAAAGGAGAGAGGCAGTGAAGAAGAGGGAGCCAGGAGGAGATCCACCTTCCCAAGTTTCCTCTTTGCAGAGACCCCAGAACACAGCTCTGCACCAAGGCCACGCTTCCTGCTGACCACTGACCAGCCCCGTTTCCAAGACTCTGGGCTGGTAAGTGTGGGATGTGGCACCCAGAGGACTGCACACACCTACCGTGAAGACCACCTTCAGGTTATTGAGCATCTCGATCTCCTTCGGGAAGCCCCTGCTGCCCCATCGCACCAGGTAGTTCTCACTGTGGGAAGAGAAGCGCAGCCTGTTACCGTCAGGGGTCTCAACAGTCATGCGGTAAAGATACCCACTGAGCCTCTGCTGTGGGCCCGACACCATGCTGCTTGCTGGGGACACAGGAGCATCTGAGACAGACTCTCCCTGTCTGTCCCTTCCTCCAGGAGATCACAGTGCCATCAGAGAGGCAGACGTGAGACCAGCCAGACCATGGAATTACTAACATATGTGTGTTCACAACCTCTTTCCCCCTCCTATCCAGCAAGCAAATTCTAACTCAGCTGCCTAATGTTTTTGAAGAGCAGCAGTTTTCTATGTAGAGGTGATAAAGAGTGGCAGAGGGAAAGGATCCTTTCCTCTCAAGGGAAAGGATTTTTATGTGTTTCATTGGACATTAAGAATATATTGATGTGCAGCCACTGTGGCAGGTCCTTAAAAAGTTAAACATAGAATTGTCATGTGACCCAGCGATTCTACTCCTAGGTCTCTACCTAGGAGAAATAAAGACATATATTCATACAAAAACTTATACATGGATGTTCATAACAGAGTTATTCATAATGGATGTTCATAACAGAGTTATTCATAATAGCCAAAAAGTGGAAACAACCTAAATGTCTATCAGCTGATGAATGGATTAAAAAAATGTGGTATATCCATTCAACAGAATCTCACTAAGCCATAAAAGGGAATATAGTACTGATTGACAATTGTTATAACATGGATGAATCTCTAACATATTAAGTGAAAGAATACAGACACAAAAGGCCACATATTATATGATTCCATTTATATTAAATGTCCAGAATAGGCAGGTCCGTTGAGATAGAAAGTTGATTAGTGGTTGTCAGTGGGGTTAAGAACAAGGGAATTGGGAGTGACTGCTAATGGGTACGAGTCTTACTATTGGGGTGATGGAAATGCTCTAACATTACATAGTAGGGATGGTTGAACAAAATTAAAAATATACTAAAACCATTGAATTGTATGTTAAAAAGTGGCAAAGTTTCTGTTATGTGAATTATGTCAATAGTAATAATAAAAAAGAAAAAAATCATTAAAAAACAAACAAAAAGAATATATTAAGAATATATTAAAATTCCCTGGCAGTCTAGTGGTTAGCACTCCATGCTCTCACTGTTGAGGGCCTGGGTTTAATCCCTGGTTGGGGAACTAAGATCCCACAAACCATACAGCACAGCCCCCCAAAAAAGAATGTATTTGCCCTTCCCACCTTATTCCCTTTTCAAGACTTGAGTAAAGATTTGAATGATTTTAAGTAATCCATTGAACCCACTGGATGTAGGACCATCTCCTTGAATGAATGTCACACTGTGATGGGCCACAGAAGGCCTTAGCCAGTATTTAATATACACTTAAGTAATGATTTACATGCAGTCATGACAACTATATATATATATATATATATATATATATGCAATCATGCTATAAAGGAAACGTTCAGGATGTTGTGAGGATGTACATCAGAAGAACCAGCCCTAGTCTGGGTAGTTAGGGGGGTCTTTGCTGAGGATATGACATGCAAATAAAGTTGGCCAGGCAAAGAGAGTGGGAAAAAGAAACGGTTCGGGCAAAGCAACAATGTGTGCAAAGGCCCTGAGACAGGATGGAGCTTATGCATCTAAAAAGCAGATCCAAGGGAAAAGTTGCCAGAGAAAAATTAGAAGGATAGGCCAGACCATGTAGGCCACATAGGATGTAAAGATTTTGGCTTGATTCTTACAGTAGGGAGCACCCACTGACAGTTCGTATGAAGAGCAGTCACACAGTTCTGACAGCTGATCATTCATCAACTCATAGCTTCTAGCAGCAGTACACTGTACACACAGCCCTGCCTGGCTCAGGCTAGTCAGTCCAGCTGCATCAGCAAGGTCAGGAAATCTAGCGCTGCTTTTTTTTTTTTTTTTAATTTATTTTTATTGAAGTATGTTTGCTTTACAATGTTGTGCTAGTTTCTACTATACAGAAAATCAATCATCTACATGTATACATATTTCTCCTCCCTTTTGGATTTCCTTCCCATTCAGGTCACCACAGCGCATTAAGTATTGATTACTGATTAGAGTTCCCTGTGCTATAAAATAGGTTCTCATTCGTTATCTATTTTAGACACAGTATCAATAGTATATATATGTCAATCCCAATCTCCCAATTTCTCCCACCCCTCCATTTACCCCGGTATCCATACTGTGGTTCTCTACGTCTGTCTCTATCTCTGCTTTGCAAATCCAATCACCTATACCATTTTTCTAGTACTTCTTTAACTTAGAAGATTAGTATAATTAGGCTGCAGTCCATGGGGTTGTGAAGAGTTGGAAACGACTGAGAGACTTCACTTTCACTTTTCACTTTCACACATTGGAGAAGGAAATGGCAACCCACTCCAGTGTTCTTGCCTTGAGAATCCCAGGGACGGGGGAGCCTGGTGGGATTCTGTCTATGGGGTCGCACAGAGTCGGACACGACTGAAGCGACTTAGCAGCAGCAGCAGCAGCAAGGAAATAACAGCTACCCAGCTTCAGACTGACACGGGGAGTGCTTCCCAGTTCCCCAGCCCCTTCCCTGTATTGTGCCTGCCCTCTTCTTTCTTTGTTTTCTACTCTTTTTTGCCTTCATTCTTTGGTAGAGGGTGGGCTCTACCCCCTCGTGTCCCTCCTCCTCATCCCTCCCTCTCCTGAGGGCTCCTCTGTGTCTCCAGCTCTCTCAGAGGCATCACTCAGGCATGCCCCGTCGAGCACATCATTTGATGTGGCACATCAGGGAACAGAGCTGCCATCTCACTGATCCATTGCTTCCCTCCCCAGAGCTGGTTCAGGCCATCCATCACTTCGATGAGCCAGTAGGCCAGGCACCCTTGTCAATTCAGCTATGAGGAATCCTTGTGTTTTTCGAGAGGCAAGGAGCACTTTCATGATCTTTGTCACAGGTGTCTTGGGAGCAGCTGGCAGGGAATAGCAAGGAGCCTATGACATGCCCAGCATCTCACGGTGGGTGCTGAGGAAGCAGGAACACTTGCTCAGTGTCTGCTGAGGCCTAGCCAGAGGAGCTGGACTGATTCTTTAAATTAGGGATTTAAGTTTGCTATAAAAAATAGTTTTCCACCATACAGTGCTATGGAGAAGGCAATGGCACCCCACTCTAGTACTCTTGCCTGGAAAATCCCATGGATGGAGGAGCCTGGTAGGCTGCAGTCCATGGGGTCGCTAGGAGTCGGACACGACTGAGCAACTTCACTTTCACTTTTTACTTTCATGCATTTGAGAAGGAAAAGGCAACCCACTCCAGTGTTCTTGCCTGGAGAATTCCAGGGACAGGGGAGCCTGGTGGGCTGCTGTCTCTGGGGTCGCACAGAGTCGGACACGACTGAAGCGACTTAGCAGCAGCAGCAGCAGCATACAGTGCTAAGACCCTGGTGAGACCCACTGAGGATATCTGATACAACTCTTTCCTTGGTGACAGACTAAATTGGAAACTAGCTTATCTTTGGAGTCAGATGGACCTGGGTAGAAATCTCACCTCTGCCATTTTGTAAATACATGTGATCTTGAGCAAGTCATTTGACCTCTCTGAGCCTCACTGTCTCATCCAAGTCACTGGGAGTAATGAGGATTATATGGGATCATATACAGACTTCAGTTTAATCTTCTTAGATAGTCAATCTATGTTTCATAATTGTCTCCAGGAGGGCCATTATTTTCTAAAATGAATTTTGTAAAGTTACTAGGAACTGTATGGGGCTTCCCAGGTGGCTCGGTGGTAAAGAATCCGCCTTCCAAGCAGAAGACACAGGGAAGATCCCCTGGAGGATCTTCCTGGAGAAGGGTTGGGAAGATCCTCTGGAGAAGGAAATGGCAATGCACTTAACTCTTGCCTGGGAAATCCTATGGACACAGGAGCCTGGCAGGGTATAGCTCATGGGGTCACAAAGAGTCAGACATGACTTAGAAATTTCATCAACACAATCAAGGTAAGAAGATATCACATTCTCAATTGCAGTAGACGGCTCAGGCTCCAGCTGCAATCTGTTGCACTAACTGGGATCTCGAATATGGGACCAGGTGTTGGCTCACAACCCCACTGGAGGGCACAGACAGTGGTCACCTGGGAGGAAGGATGGACTGAGCCACAAGTAGAGGCCAAGGCTGGCAGTGGTGGCCAGAGATACATCAAAGTCTTTTCTCAGGAGATTCCCAACACTGTTTTGCCTTCCTTGAAATGAGGTGCCCAGAAGTTCCCTTACCTTTTCCATTCCCAAGAACAATTAATTGAGGTGATTACAATAACAGCCACTTGGAGCACCATGTGACAGGCCCTGTGCCTCGTGCACTTTTTCTTATTAAAAACCTGTGACCCTGTGAGGTTGACACGTGCATTTTGCAAATGGGACACTCTGGCTTAAGAAAGATTAACAGCTTGCCCAAGACTAAGAAGGAATAAATGGTGGGGCCACAACGTGAACCTGCCTAGATCCTAGATTACAGAGCCCACACTCCCAGCCTGTCACTGCCACTGAGGACACAGCATTTTCACCATTCATTTCTTAACTCTCTTTTTTAAAAATATATTTTTATTCTATCCAGTGCTATCTGTTTGAATCTTATTATTTCCATTGTTTTCCATTAATCAAAAATTGCTTACAAAACCCTATTGTGTGATGTGGATAAACCTAGTCTGTCATACAGAGTGAAGTCAGTCAGAAACAGAAAAACAAATACTGTATAGTTAACAGGTGGACTGGTTCAAATTGGAAAAGGAGTATATCAAGGCTGTATACTGTCACTCTGCTTATTTAACTTATACACAGAGTACATTGTGCAAAATGCCAAGCTGGACGAATCATTAGCTGGAATCAATATTGCCAGAAGAAATATCAACAGCCTCAGATATGCAGATGATACCACCCTCATGGAAAAAAGGGAAGAGGAACTAAAGAGCCTCTTGATGAAGGTGAAAGAGGAGAGTGAAAAAGCTGACTTAAAACTCAACATTCAAAAAACTAAGATCATGGTATCCAGTCCCATCTCTTCATGGCAAATAGATGGGGAAACAACGGCAGACAGTATTTTCGTGGGCTCCAAAATCACTGTGGACAGTGCCTGTAGCCCTGAAATTAAAAGACGCTTGTTCCTTGGAACAAAAGCTGTGACAAACTTAGGGTATTAAAACCAGAGACATTACTTTGTTAACAAATGTCCTTATGGTCAAAGTTATGATTTTTCCAGTAGCTATGTACAGATGTGAGAGGTGGACTGAGAGCTGAAGAATTTATGCTTTCAAAATGTGGTGCTAGAGAAGACTCCTGAGACCCAAAGGAAACCAATCCTGAATATTCACTGGAAGGGCTGATGTGGAAGCTGAAGCTCCAATATTTTAGTCACCTGATGTGAAGAGCTGACTCACTGGAAAAGACCCGGATGCTGGGGAAGATTGAAGGCAGAAGGAGAAGGGGATGACAGAGGATGAGATGGCTGGAGGGCATCACCTACTCAATGTACATGAGCTTGAGTAAACTCTGGGAGAAGGAGAGGGAAGCCTGGGTGCTGAGTTCTGGGGTCACAAAGAGTCAGACATGACAGCGTTGAAGAACAACACATATATATGGAATGTAGAAAAATGGTACTGATGAACTTATTTGTGGAGCAGGAATAGAGATGCAGATGCAGGAATAGAGACGCAGATGCAGGAACAGAGACGCAGATGCAGGAATAGAGACGCAGATGCAGAGAATGGACGGAGCAGGGGAAGGAGAGGATGGGACATACTGAGATGGTACCACTGACATATAAACACTAACGTGTGTAAAACAGATAGCTAGTGGGAAGTGGCTGCATAGCACAGGAACTTAGCTCAGTGCCCTGTGATGACCTGGAGAGGTGGGATTGGTGGGACAGGTGGGAGGGAGGGGTATATGTACACATACAGCAGATACACAATATATCTGCTGATACAGCAGAAGCTAATACAGCACTGTAAAGCAATTATACTTCAATTAAAAATAAAAATACACATATGTTTTTTTTTTAATTTAAAAACCCTACTATGTAACCATAACTCTACTTTTAGAAAAAATGCCATGGTAAGTAATATTTCCACCTGACTCCCACATCCTAAAAAAAGTTATGTCCACATTCTCAGTTAGGCTGTTTTTCTACTGGCTGGGAATTTCTCCACAAGTAACGGTGGAAGGAAAAGATGGTCGGAGCTCTGCCATCCCCCACCTCCCAAATGCATAGAAGTCAGGCAATACCGAACATACTTACCTTATGACCATTTGCTTGTTGGGGTCATAGAGAGACATGAAGAGCTCAGCATCTTCCCCAATTCTGCACACAAAATTTCTCACAAAGACATAGAGGCTATGGGTAGGGGATGAGGAAATCCGGGAATACATTCCATAATCAGGCTGATCTTTTGACTGAGAGGTGGAAGGGAAAAGAGAGGAAAAGAGAAAATTAGCCCCGCACCACTTAGGACAATTGAGAACTATGTAGGTTTTGAGCCTAAAGATTTCAACATTATGTTCAGGCCTGCCACCAAAAGCATCTTTTGTCTGAGTCAAGTCACTCTGACTGTCTTGATCTTGATCTTGGGGAATATCGCAAACAATCTAGCCTTTCTCATAAAATTTAGTGTCATAAAAAGCACAAACTATATAAAAGAAAAAAATGCTTAAACAGACTTTATCAAAACTAAATATTTCGCTCATTGAAAGATACATTTCTCCCAGGTAAGCACTGGGAGAAAATATATTTGCAAAACATACATCTAATAAAAAATTTTCATCTGGAATATACAAAGAATTCCTACAACTCAATGATAAGAAAACCAACCCAATGAAAATGGGCAAGGTATTTGAACAAACACCTCACAAAAAAAGATACAAATGGTAAAGGCCAGTAAGCACATGAAAATTACTAATCATTCAGGGACATTCGAAACAGCAATTAGGTACCCCTACACAACCACTAGACTGACTGAAGTTAAAAGACTGACAATATCAAGTGTTAAGAATGCAGAGAAGCTGGCACTCATGTGTTGCTGATGGGAACCCAAGACTGTGCAGCCCTTTTGGGAAATACTATGGCAGTACCTTAAGAGCTTAAACATACTCTTATCATACAGTCCAACAACTATTACCCAAAAAGAATAAAAACATTTGCCCACACAAAACTTTGTATGTAAATGTTCATAGCGTTATTAGTTATAATAGCCCTGAATTAGAAGCAACCCATATATTTAACAATTGATATATGATATATACCCTTGGTCAATGGTATAGCAACTGAGCAATGAAAAGGAAAAAACACTAATATGCACAACAACATTAACCTCAAAAACATCATGCTGAATAAAAGAAGTCAAACACCAAAACCATATGATTCCTTTCATATTAAATTCTAGAAAAGACAGTATAGTCATGAAGAGGGTTGCTCAAGACTTGGGGTTGGAGAGGGGGGTTGAACTGCAAAGAAACTCAAAGAAACTTTTAAGATGTTGGAACTATTCTATACCTTGATTGTTGTCGAGTTTGTCCAACACTATATATTAATAAGATTCACTAGATTGCAATTTTAAATGAATTAATTTTATTGTATGAAAATTACATCTCAGTAAAGTAAAAATAAAATTTCTTTCAAATAATGCACAGTGGTAAAATACTTAAAAAAATATAAATCAGATTAGGTTAACCTTGTAAAGATTATGTTTCCTTGGAATCTTCTGTTGGCTTCCTACCACAGTTGGAATAACATCTTCCACAGGTGGAATGACATCTTATTCTTCCCCATGAATCTTAGGTCCTGTGAGAGCCAACTCCTGCTACCTGCCTCTCCAAAGTATTGCCTAAACTCTTTCACTGCTCTTTAGCCCCCATCCATACTGGCCTTTCTACTCCTTGAAGATTCAGAGCTCAGTCCTACCTCAGGGCCTTTGCACATGCCAACCTCCCCCACCACCGCACTGAACATCTTATCCCCAAATCTTCCTAGGCCTGTTGCCTTCACATTATACAAGTGTCATCTCAGATGTCCCTCCTGGGAGAGGTCTTTCCTGATGGTACCTTTAAAAATAGCTCCTGATTCACTCTGTTTCACATAACCCTAATTGATTGCCTTTTAGAAATTCATCCCCATCTGGAATTATTTACTCAATTACTTTTTTTTTACATTTCTTCTTTTTTCCTCTCTGGAATAGAAAATCCTGGCATTAAACCTCTCATGGGCTGAATCAAGATCTGAGTATAAACCACAATAAAATGCATGTTGTTACTGATCATCTCAGGTCATAGGGCAGATATCCCTTTGAATAATATACAGTCTGGTTAATTAGGTTATTTTAAGCTTATGGTGTGCTAAAACCTGCTTCCTTTGGCCAACAAAGTCTGTTTCACAAAGCTCACCATCTCTTCTTTAATACGCTCTGTGATTTTATCAGTCGCTTCTTCATGTGCATGGAACAAGCTGATGACACTGGTATTATCAGGGTCCAGGATATTTCCATCTTCATCTCTGACAATCAGATCAAGCTCAAGGATTCTGAAAAGCAAGAATGTGAGACGAGGATAAATCAAGGGAGACGGAAGCCTACAGAACACTGGTGAGAAGTTTCTACGAGAAAGTTCACATGATCTCTGAGAGTCATAGGCTCCCTTAGAACAGCTCTACACAGATAGCTTTGCACGCAGATGGGAGGCACAGTGATATAGATCAGCCTTTCTGGGAGGTATTGTAGCAGTGTGTATTAAAAAAAATTTAATGCATATTTCCTGTGATACTGAACCCAGAGAAACAACCACACTTGAACAAGGATGTGTGTGTATCAGCAAAGTATTAAAAAATACTAAAATTAACTTAGTTAACTAGTTAACACTAAAATGTCTGTCAAAAGAGAAAATGGCTAATCTGTAATGGAATTCGTAATGAAATTCCATGTAGTAGGGCTTTAAAAATATGACACAGTTTTGATATGTGTCTTTCTTTCTTTGGCTGACCCAGGTCTTAGCACACGGGATCTTTGGTTTTCACTTTGGTATGTGGGATATTTGTTTTTATTTTTTAGTTCCAGCATTAGTTGCAACATGTGGGATCTAGTTCCCTGAGCGGGAATCGAATCTGGGATCCCTACCTCGGGAGTGCGGAGTCTTAGCCACTGGACCAACAGAGAAGTCCCTAGTTTTGATAAGTTTAACTATATATATTAGTGGGGGGCGGGAATCAAGCTTGAAAAGATGCATACAGAGTGTATTTAGTGAAAAAACAAAACAAGGCAGGTGTGTTATGTGGGTGCATGTGCAGAGACAGATATGGACACGTGTACCAACACTACCAACATGTGTATCCGTGAGGAGAGGCAGGGCCCTGGGACTAGGACAGGTGGAGGGGTCAAGGGAGAATTTTGCCTTATCTCTATGTGTTTAATGCTTATATAATAGAACATAATGCACTATGATATATGATACATAATGCAGGGAAGGTATTCATGAACCGTTTATTAATACTATTTTGAAAATAATTGTTGGGGGTGGGAATCTCAGATATATCTTTGTTATCCATGGCTTGCTCTTTAACTCTGTGACTTCAGGGTCACAAGATTTTCCCCTGTTTGGTATTGATTTGTTTCAACTGCAGCTGCCATTCTGATTGGCATCAATGGTACTAATAACAGCAAAATACTCACACAGCACTTGCAATAAGCTGTACGTTAAATTGCTCACACATATTAAGGCCTTTAACTTTAATATTAAGGCCTCCCTATGAGGGAGGTACTGTTAACACCTCCGTTTTACAGATGAAGAAAAGACTGAGTATAATTTCTTCATGTCACATAGCTAGTAAAAAGTAATGTGGCGTACTTGTCTACACTCCATTTTCAGTGCAACCCCCTCCAGTGTTCTTGCCTGGAGAATCCCAGGGATGGGGGAGCCTGGTGGGCTGCCGTCTATGGGGTCACACAGAGTCAGACACAACTGAAGTGACTTAGCAGCAGCAGCAGCAGCAGCATTAAATTTACTCATAAAAAATTCTAAAACGTACAATTCTTCCTTTTTAACAAAGTATAATAAAACATAAAAACCCCAAAATAGAACACTTAACACTTACAATTCAAAATCAAATTAGCAGAACATTAAATATTTACAAAACTGTATCTTTAAAATACATCCAATTTTGTAGAACTGACATAAAAGAATGGCTCAAAAATGTACCTTTATGGTATACGTTCTAGTTAACAGGCTCTTAGAAGCAGTACTGGGTTGGGGGACGGGCTTTATGTGTGCAGAGGTCCTAACTTAAAGCTGCCTTTGCACTTGATGTTGACATGGAGGTACTCCGTTGTCCATAAAGAGGGGGAGGTGGGCTGATGGAGACTCTGAGAGCAACAGCAGTGGTCCTGCTTAGGAATCACTATCGAGTACCAGATTGGGAATGGCAGCGTTTTCACCTCTTATTTAAGAACTGGATTGAAAGGCACATCTCTCCTCTCATCCAAATGCAAACAGGAGGGAGCCAAAGCTCACTCGTTTGTCCACATTCATTAGGAAATTAACTTCCAACTAGATGTGACTCATTATATTGCACAGCCGTGCTACTGAACGGGCGATGCTAAAGGTGAATAAATGCATTCGACTGATGCTGAGCAGAGGCTCCCAAGACCTGGCAGAAGATGGACCACAGCCAACACATAACTCAATGCCAAGATCTCTATAGCTCCTTTTTCTTCAAAATTTACCAAAGTGGATTCGACTCTAAAAATGTATGAATAAAACAAAATTCTCCCAGGTCCAGCTGGCCTGGGGTTTGAAGGATTCATTTGAGGATTCCTCATTCCTTAGATACCAAAGAGCTTGTCCATCATCAGTTTCATCTGAAACCTGGAAGCTTTAGTCATCAAGGGGCAGGATTGAACCAGGGTCAGGAGAGGCTGCTTCCTGCTGGGATGTCAGACCATTCACTTTGGAGAACAGAGCATTTTGACAGTTTTTCCTTAGGAGGTAAGCCCCGTAGCTCTCTTCTGCTCCAGAAAGTGATCAAATGAACCCAGGACAGAAAAGCGTAGGGGAGGAAACCCTTACTGTACGCTTTTTTCAAAAAATTAATATTATTTTAAGGTAAAGAAAAGAGAAATGGCTTTTTCTGTGGCTCCCCATCATTCTCTGGACAAATCTGAATTTTTTTCTACCTGGCATTCAGACCCTGAGGTTCCAGCCACAGTCATGCTCATCTCTCGGCTCCTCTAAGCTTTTCTCTCTCTCTCTCTGATCTCTTCACCTAATAATTCCTGCCAGTCTTGTTCGATGCAGAGCAGGTGTCACCCCTGCCCTGCCCCCCGCCCCGTCACTTCTCTTCCTCTTCTCAGGAAATGCATGACTTCCTACACACGTGTCTGTTTACTTCCTCTTTCTAACCGGCATGGTCCTCCAGGAGGCAGTGGAAGACAGAGGTTAAGTGCTAGAATTCTGGAGCCAAGTCACCTGGTTCAAATTCCAGTGCCTCCTGGTCAAAATGACCTAATCGACCTGTGAGTCTCCGTTTTCTCATCTAATAGATAGAAATAATAACAGCAACTGCCTCATAGAGGGGTCATAAGACTTGGCTGAGTTAAGGCATGAAAAGTACTCTAAAGTGTACCTGGCAGATACTAGGCACTCAGAAATTTACAATTCGTTCCCTTTGCTTGCCTTTTGTTGCTGCTACAGAGAGAGGCTGTATTTTGTAAATGCTGTGTCCTGAGTGCCTATGAGGTGTTCAATAGAAGTCTGATGGCTGAATGAAAGAACAGAATCTCTGAGGGCAGAAACAGGCTGATTCTGACCAGTCCTCCAAGATTCAGAGTCCTGCTCCCCTGACTCTCACAGCCTGAGCTGATGGTGCTCATGCTATTCCTGACACTTGGACCAGAAATATGGCCTTTTGGCTTTCAGAAAGGTATCCATCCCATTCAGAGCTCTAAGCCCCTGAGACACCAGACCTGCATTCATTTAAAGTGCCCAGATCTCTGTCTCTCTTCTGGCTGAAGTCATCACGGAAGCAAAGCAAAAAGCAAAGAGCCTCTCAGCTCAGGGCCTCGGCCTCCGAGGGTGTCTCTCACTTCCCCAAAGACAACTGACTGAAACAGAAAGCCCAGTGCTGGTCCGGGGATTCTGCAGAGGGAAGCTGATCAAGGGAGGACCCTGTCTCTCCCTTCACCACCATTCACCTGCTGAGTGCACATCCTGGGCCCAGCACATCAAAATGGATCTGCCTGAGAGGAGCTCTCTGCACAGCCCTGAAGACCACTGAGGAGGTAGTTACTCTTCTGGGTACAAGGGCCCACAGAAGCGCCTAACCCAGCAGGGATGGGTAGGGGGAAGACCTAGGACGGCTTTCTGAGAGTGGCGACCATTTTCTCCCATCCTTGTCAGAAGCCCCCACGAGGAGACATCCAAAGTCACAGATGCCATCGTTACAAAGCAGCAAAACTCGCTCCATTCCCACATCCCAGCTGTGACCATGCTCAGCTAAAGATGACACTGTCCCAGTGGCGCCAACAGCTGCAGAGCACCCTTCCTGTCGCTTTGGGATGGCGAGCGTGGTGAGCAGGTTTGGGCTCGCTTGCCAGCTGCCAGCAGGGTAACCAGCAGAGGGACTGTGCTCCTGGGATGGGAACAGCTGTAAGTTGAACCCACTGACTATCTTTGGATCATCTTCCTAGTGCATGTGACAAAGGTAAGGAAGTCTGACTGCTAGGAAAAAAACATTTTTTATTCCCACTGAATAGACTCTTTCTACTTCCTCCTCAGGCCATATGTTCCAGTCTTCAGACCCACTTTGCAGTCTTCTGAACACGCTATGTTCTCTCATGCACTCCCACCCTCCCTTTATTTAAAGCCTACTTAATACTTCTTTATCTTTCAAAATTCAGGTCTGATTACCTCCTTTAGGAAGCCTTCCTTGATTTCCTTCTCCAAATTGAATTAAGAAGACTCTTGCTGCCTCAGCCATAACCGTTACCACAATACATATCAATATTTTGCTTGTTGCTCACTCTCAACTGGACTGCCGTACTCTTAGTGTATGGGAACTTTTATTTCTGTGGCCTCAAAAAATCTAGCAGGAAATCAGGCCAAGTATGGGTGCTCAATGGGCTTCCCTGGTGGCTCCAAAGGTAAAGAATGTGCCCACAAGGCAGGAGACCCAGGTTGGATCCCTGGATCAGGAAGATCCCCTGGAGAAGTGAATGCAGCCCACTTCATGTTCTTGCCTGGAGAATTCCATGGACAGAGGAGCCTGGTGGGCTACAGTTCATGGGGTCGCAAAGATTCGGATACTACTGAGCAACTAACACTTATAAGTGCTCAACACGTGTTTGTTTTTGAAGAACAGAAACTAAAGAAATAGGGGGGATGTCTGGAGAGCATTCACTTAACCAGGAGGGAGGGGAAGCCTTACAATCCTCAAATGCTATCCAAGCAGGATAATGGTGAGGCCCAGAGGCCCTGCAGACAAACTGCCTGGGTCTAAATTCTGGTTCTGCCTTGAGAATTGATTTTGGACATGTTATTAACTTCTTTAAGTGTCTCTCAGCTTCTTCATTTGGAAAAATGAGGATACTAAAACTGCCTGCCTCATAGAGTTGTTATAAGAATTAAATAAGACAATGAATGTGAAACCCTTAGTTTAAGACTGGTGCACAATAAGCTTGGATTAGGGGTTAGTTATAACCACTACCATTATTAGTGCATTGACCTACATCAAAAAAATTGTAAGACCTTCTCCTCAACTTCACAGCATTCAGACTAACCCATTTCTGCTTCTTCCACTTTGAGGAAATGCTTTTGTAACTGTGCATTTGCGTTAGCCAATCGCATGTGCCTTAGATAATTTAGGACGGGGGAAGGGACATAAAGTCTTACACTGAGATTGAAGAGGGGGCAGTTGTGAATGCAGGAATAAAACGACAACTAAGCCAAAACGAACCAGCATGACTGTACTCCCCAGCTCCTTGGAAGTAGGTTAACTGAGTGTCCTAAATCTCTAGCCTGCTAATAACCACTGCATAAGCAAGCATCTCTCCGCTTGTGTTTCCCCGGGTCCCACAGGGGTGATTACAAAGGCACACAAGCATGGGCCCCTTGGTAGCAGCTTCTCCCAAATAGAAAGTGGCAAATTCACCACTAAAAGTGAAACCTAGTTTCTCAGAGGGTGAGAGGGAAGAAGGCCTGTGGGGGTGGGGAAAAAAGCCTTTTTTTGGAGGAAAGAGAGGTTACTTGTTGCCATAGTCAATTTTGGATGTGACTTTCTGCTTCAGTTCCTTTAGCTCGTCCTTGGGCAAAGTTCCTGAGAGGAGCTGGGACCGCCACTCCATCAAGTCGTACATCATGGACTGCACCTGGAGAAAACGCTCCTTCTTGCTGGCCTAGGAGAAAAAACAGGAAACAATCCACAGTCACCTGCACCCAAGATCTTGGGCATCTCTTTGGCAAATTGAGCCAAAGTCGAGCCTGCATGTTCATGGGCCATGGCTTGAGTGCCTGCCTGGCCCCACCCAGCTGTGAAGGGATTGGGTGGTGGTCTTTGTCATTGACATGTTTCCTTCCCTGGGGCCACAGGGGTCTCTCAAAAGCAAAAGTAGCAATCCTAATCACTTCCTGGTTTTAAAAAAAAGAAAGGGTTACTTCTGACTCTTATCCAAAAAGATACATGTTGAGCAGGAATGCCAGGAACATCTGCTGCAATACAGGTCTCAGAGGCCAGGCCCTTTAAGGCTAAGAACCAGGGCCACTTCTCTGTTAGAACAGGCCTATTTCTAGGGCAGTGTTCCCCCAAGTGGGACACATGCACAGCCATGGGACATAAGATGGTTCTTGGTGTTACAAAGACACAAGGTCACATATTAGGGATTCAAATAGTGATTCTCCTCTACTCTCCTCCCATCTGTCTGTTTAGGGGATGAGAAAGTTGTAGTTTCTTAGCAATATGTCTTGAACCCCTCTCTCATACTTGTTAATTCGTTTTTTTCAATGAAAGAAGAGAGAAATTCTTGGGCTCAGAGCTTTTAACAGGTACCATAGGAAACACTTAATAACATTGTTTTGTTTTCGTTTACTTGAATAATACACATGACTATATATATAGTCTCTCTCCATATGTGTGTATATATACATATGGCTTCCTTGGTGGCTCAGACAGTAAAGAATCTGTCTGCAATACAGGAGACCCAAGTTCAGTCCTTGGGTCAGGAAGATTCCCCTGGTGAAGGGAATGGCTACTTACTCCAATATTCTTGCTTGGAGAATTCCATGGACAGAGGAGTCTGGCGGGCTACAGTCCATGAGATCGCAAAAAGCTGGACACGACATAACAACTAAACTATTGTCATATATATGTATGTGTATATATATATGTAAGAGTAGTACTTTCCTGAGTTTCGTGAGTTGTTCTAGGACTCAAGAAACCTGAGGCTAAGTTGGAGGGAGTGTCATGGGAGTCTCCGAATTTGCACCAAGTTGGGCTCAGAGGTTAAAGCGTCTGCCTGCAATGCGGGAGACGCGGGTTTGAACCTGGGTCGGGAAGATCCCCTGGGGAAGGAAATGGCAACCGACTCCAGTATTCTTGCCTGGAGAATCCCATAGAGGGAGGAGCTTGGTGGGCTGTAGTCCATGGGGTCGCAGAGTTGGACACAACTGAGCGACTTAACTTTGGACAGAAATGTAAGCCGCCTGAGGACCTGGCTCTTGCAGCTGGCGTCTGAAGTGAGGGCGAAGGCGAAGTCGCTCAGTCACACAGAATCGAGCCCTCACACCTGGGTGGCCAGTGTCAGAACTAAAGTGAATGGTCTTATAGGGCATCCGGTTGGTGTAGGAGAGTTGGAGAATTGTTGGAATGAGACAGCATGTTGTAAAATTCCTTGTGTAAGTCATTTAAATTTACTGAAAAGGAAGACAATTTAGCTATTAAGTAAATACTTAATGTGCAGTATGCAGATATGACAAGAATCGTGGAAGTATAAGAATCACTTTAGTAGGGTAAAGGGCATAATGAACTTGCCATTCAAAGATTTCTTAAAGAAAATGTCAAGTTTCCATGGTGCATGTGTCAAAGGTGGTGGAGATAAATAATACATCACTTTAGCTTTAAATCTGCTGTTTGCCCCATAAACTTTACTAACAACTTTTGGGAAACCTATAGAAGGTAACTGAAAGTGCCCGTTACCATCCACTGTGAAAGAGCCATATAGGAGTCAACACTCATAACCATAAAAGATGAGCATACAAACAGCACAGAGCACCAGCGAATGTACAGGATGCTGTGACAAATGTGCACGAAGCCTTGGCTGACACTGTGACTCTCAGCTTAATGGTTTTCTTAGCTATCCACTCTCATTAGGAGTTTTAGAAACATCAAAGGAGGATTCAAAATTAGATTTACTTCAATACAGGGAAAACCATGCAAAATACACTCTTAATTTTTCCAGGGTCAAGTTCTCTCATAGATCTGATGACAATAGTCACTAGTTAATTGATACATGAGAACAGTATTTTTCAAGGTGTTATCAGCAGACCACCAAATCAAAATCCCTAAGTTTATTAAAATGCAGAGCCCCACTGAAGGAAGCTTTACTTTCAATAGCATTCAAGGTGATACTTAAGCACATTCAAGTTTGATAACTTTTTCATTAGTTTAAAAAAAAACCAGAAGGATCACCTCAGATGCCCATTTACTGTGACTCTGCCACTAACTCACTGTGTGGCTCTGAGAGTCACCTAACTTCTCTGGGCTTTGATGACCTCATACTGTTTGTTACACTCCACCAAGGCTACATTCCAAATCTGAACCAAGCCAAAAACTGGAAGCAGCTTCCATCCCAGGGTTGAGCAGGGTTTCGAGTCTCACCACGTAGAGCTGTTTCCAGATGCTGCCCCATTCCCAAAGTGTCGTTGTCACTTCTTGTGCCAGAGGAATTTCTGCAGGAATAATGTTCTCGATATTTCTATTTAAAGTGGGAGAGAAAACGGTGTGAAATTGAGACCCAGGTGCTAACAAGATAAAATGCTGGCAAATTTGCATTAAGCTGCAGCTGCTGAGAGGGGCCTTGCTGGCAGGAGACTAAACCACTTCTAATAGCCACACCAATTACATTATGCAAATGCAAGGGGCTTCCTTTTTCTCTGTCCTCCTGCATTGAGGTGGGCCCTTCAAGCTCATTATTCAGAATTAATCTACATTAATTCAGTTCAAAGGCAGCTGCCAGTGAAAAGTTTGATTCTCCAAATGTACTAATACCCCCTCAGAATCAGATGCGAACATGAATCAGTTTGCACTGGAGACAAACACAGGCACGAAGAAGACAGAACCTTTACATCTGCCAAGTCAGGTTTTCAAAGCACATAGGATGCAGAAATCCACGAGCCACCGCAGAATCAAGTCTGGGGAAAGAGGGCAAATACCTTTTTTTCTCCACTGTCACTTCTTTGATGTAGATAAAGGATTTTGGAAAAATGCCCTGTGGGGATGAGATAAGATAAGATGAGATTGGATGACTTGTCCCTATAGAAAAAACTGACCCCAGGTCTTCATGATTTTTCCAAAAGCTACTAACTGGTAAAAACCTCCAACTTCAAAGGAATAATTTCAGTTCGACAGAACAAGTGGTGGGTGTTAAATTCACTCATTTAGGCCTAATTCCTCTCCCCTTCTTCAGCCGTTGTTCAGGATCCCACAATAGCCCCCTAGATTCCAAAGAATGCTCTAACCTCACTGCGATCACTCACACTATCAGATGGGCAAGGCAGGAGCGCTTGAGAGGTTCACTCTAAGGGAAGGGTCTCTGCCTTTCCCCTCTCCTGCCCAATTTTGGGAAAGCAGCCACCCTGTACTGTCAGAGAAGGTCAGGTCCTGAAGCAACAGTGTCCCTGGTTAGCATGTGGGCTGCTTTGATTTGAGATCTCTTTCTTTCTGGATTTATTTGATTGTTCTCTAGAGAGCAGAGAGGGACCATGCCTTCCAATACAGCATGTCAGGGAGGAAGGAAGGAGCATCTATTATTTCCTTTCTCCATAAGCTTGGCTCAATCGACAAGAGAAGCTGAGCAATTACTTGGACATTCCTTCATCAGTTTAGCCAACGTGAACACTGGGGACATGAGGTAACTGCTAGGTACCGTGAGATGTCAGGAGATGAGCAAAGCACGTGCATCTCCCATGGAGATGGTGGTGTGGTGTGGGGCTAGGGCAGAGGAACTCCCTGAGGGCTGAGACTGGACCTGTCCCTCCTAAGTCATGTTGGAAACACAGGTGAGGAAAGGACGAATGCCCCAAGCTAGCTAAAGAAAGACTAAAGCCAGCTAAAGAAGATAAATTTCAAATAAAAAACACATGATTCAATGGGACTGGAGAAATCATATATGGCTGGCATATTAGGAAAATTTTCAGGGAGAAGAGAGCTCTGGAAGTTGGCCTTAAAGAAGGAGTGAAGGGGGAACGGATCAAACTACAGCAAAGAAAACACTGGACACAAGGAGAGAGGAGTGAAATCAGTCTGCAGACGTGCACCAGCGGGAAGTAAATCGCCCAGGGGACTGGCAGGGTCACGCACAGACAGCAATACTGCCCCAAATAAAACAAAATCGTCCTCACCTGTAACATTTTGTGCTTTACAAGGTATCCCCTATACCAGTCTGCAAAGAGAAAACAAAGAAACAGGTCTTTCATCTATTCTTACAAGTCCCTTGCTGGGGTTTATTGTTGTTGCTGTTTGTTTTTCACCAGCAAAGAAATTGCAAAGTGTTTTAGACCTCAGGTCTAGATCAAAGCCCTAGGATTCAACTCATTCTATTGAATGAGTTGCCAACATCTCCAAAAGTGACCAAAAATACAGGGATTTCACATAAAAATGCAAATTTAATCCTTTAAAAAAAAAACACACAAAACAAAACAGGAGGCCAGTGCTCCCCGACGGCTGCAGTTGGCTACTGGTGAGGGGCAGCTGTTCTCATCAGACAAAAGGAGGCATCTCCAACTCACCAGCCTCTACCCAGCCCCTCTCTTCTTTCCATCACCTGCGTGCATCCTTCCTGTGTCCATACGCATGTTTTCAACCTCTGCCTTAGGAACACAGAAAGGCTGAGAATGTTTGAGGAGTTCGGCAAACATTCTGAAATAATGCCCACAGTTTTAACAGCAGCAAATTGTGTCTAACACGTGATCTGCAGAAGTTAGTCATTACAAAACAGATAGGTTCAGGGATGCGTGAAAGGACAGAAGTTTTAAAAGATTCTTCCCTTTGAAGGAATATCAAGAATGATTCAATTAACAGAAATCCAAATTATATACACAGTCCTCAGACAGAATGAGCCTTGGAATAGCAAGTATTGATGACTATAATGAGTCTACCCGCCTTTGAAATGATTCAAGCACAGCCAAGTAGTGGCATTTGTTACCTCTGTAAATAAAAAGCGTCTGCCGGGAGGCTCATTAGCAAATCCTCATTACTGGGCTGACAGATTGCTGTCGAAATATGTTCTCAACAGACATAAGTGTGAGCCCCAAAACAAACATTTAAAATGCAAAGTCACCCCTCACAGTCCTAAGCCAGCTAAAGAAAGTTCTAAAGCAACAGGGGCCCAAAGTGGTTCCCATTTTAAGAGACAAAAAGGTAGAGGAGGGAGAGAAAATGGAAGGAATGGACATTGGAGAGAAAGAATCTCAGGTTTGGAATGAAGTATCATTCTAAATGGGCTTCCCCAGTGGGTCAGTGGTAAAGAATCCACCTGTAAAGCAGGAGACACGGGTTGGAACCCTAGATTGAGAAGATCTCCTAGAGAAGGGCATGACAA
The DNA here is from genome assembly GCF_003369695.1 of Bos indicus x Bos taurus. Taxonomy (NCBI): domain Eukaryota; kingdom Metazoa; phylum Chordata; class Mammalia; order Artiodactyla; family Bovidae; genus Bos; species Bos indicus x Bos taurus. The sequence continues at coordinate 1,456,364 of NC_040095.1, read as the reverse complement.
CCCACTCCAATATTCTTGCCTAGAGAATTCCGGGACAGAGGAGCCTGGCAGGCTACAGTCCATTGTGGTGCAAAGAGCTGGACATGACTGAAGCGACTGAGTGTGCACGCACGCACACACACACATACACACATGCCACACACACACCATTCTAAGTATCCTTCATATATGAAGCCTTCTAATCTTCACAGCAACCCTATAAGGTGGGAAATGCAATGGTCCCATTTTACATAAGAGTGGCCGACCTGAGGCATAGAGAAGTTAAGTAACTAGCCCAGTCACAGCTAATAAGTAGCCATCACACTGTGCTTCTTGTCTAGTGGAGGAAGGAGCATGGTGGACGCCTAATACTACCACCCTCCCAACATCTGAATCCCCAAAACTACATCCCCATTAAGTACTTCCCGTGGTGGAACACCATCTGCTTCATAAAGAACCAGATTCTAGTTTTACACTCTAATCATTTCCCCATAAATACTGGTAATAATTAACTGTTAAAATTAGTGCTTATATTAATAGTGCTTGCTGTGTGCCAAGAATTCTGGTGAAGCTTTTTGTTTTGTTTTTTCACATTATAGATTGATTCTATAAAGTAGGTACTATTATTGCCTCAACTCTGCAAATGAAAATAGAGAGGCACAAAGAGATGAAGAACTTGCTTATGGTCACACAGCTAGTGAGTGATGCACCTAAATGATTTAAATCCAAGCATCCCACTGTGGAGATGACCCTCCATAGTAGTTCACTAGAACAGCCTCCTTTATTTGCAGTTTTTTCCCATTCAACCAACTTCTCTGTAGCATTACTATTGACTGCTGCTGCTGCTAAGTCGCTTCAGTCATGTCCGACTCTGTGGGACCCCATAGACGGCAGCCCACCAGGCTCCCCCGTCCCTGGGATTCTCCAGGCAAGAACACTGGAGTGGGTTGCCATTGGCCTCTCCAGTGCATGAAAGTGAAAAGTGAAAGTGAAGTCGCTCAGTTGTGTCCGACTCTTCACAACCCCATGGACTGCAGCCCACCAGGCTCCCCCGTCCATGGGATTTTCCAGGCAAGAGTAGTGGAGTGGGGTGCCATCACCTTCCCCAATTACTATTGACAGCGACCGTGTATTGATCGCTAAATGCACACAAAGCTGTACACCATGTGTTGTGTGTGTTTCCTCTCATTTAATTCTCATATCACACTGTGAGTTAAGCATGATTATTCCCATTCTGTAGTTGAAGAAACTGAGACTCAAATCAGTGGAGATGCTGGGCCAAATCACAGGCCAGGGTTCAAGGGCAAGTCGTGTGGCTCCAAAGCGGTTGCGCTCCGTTGCCCGCCATGTGATGAGCACAAGCCCGATGGCGTTCTCTTAGACGCACACAGTCGACGTTCTCCTGGCTGCAGTGGCTGCCAAGGCTACTAGACTCCCCGCGAAGATGGTCAAGGGACTGCCAGCTGCTCACATCGGCCTCTGCACAACCGGGCCACCCTCGGGGTCCCTGGACTTCCTCCTCTAGCACCACCACCCTCCCTCACCCTTGATAACCAGTGACTTGCCACCCCTTGTAGGAATCCTGATTCTCAGAACTTCAGCTTCTGATTCTCAGAACTTACCCTCAGCATCCACATTTGGACTCCCAGATTTAAGTTCAAGAAACACTGACTGCTCTATTCTGTACATGGCACTGGCCTAGGTGCCTTCAGAAATAAATCCCCAGTGATCTTTGATGAAACGGGCTTACCACCATCTCCACTTGCTACATGATGATGAAGCGTCAGCCTCATCAGATCTGTTCTTAGGACTTTTTCTGAGAGTCCCAACTCTGCTGAATCAGTGACCTCTGTGACCTCTGATGTATGCTCCCGAATCTGGTCACCAGTCAGCTATATTTGGGAGAAGGCAATGGCAACCCACTCCAGTACTCTTGCCTGGAAAATCCCATGGTCAGAGGAGCTTGGTGGGCTGCAGTCCATGGGGTCGCTAAGAGTCCGACACGACTGAGCGACTTCACTTTCACTTTTCACTTTGATGAATTGGAGAAAGAAATGGCAACCCACTCCAGTTCTTGCCTGGAGAATCCCAGGGATGGGGGAGCCTGGTGGGCTGCCATCTATGGGGTCGCACAGAGTCAGACACGACTGAAGCGATGTAGCAGCAGCAGCAGCAGCAGCAGCCATATCTGGCTGTACTCCGAGACCTGACAGGACAGAGAGCAATAGTTGACAGGCACAGCAAAATCCATGACGACAGGCACTCTGATCAAAACCAGGCTATGGGTAAGAGCGCTGCCCATACCCCAGGCCTTATCCCCTGGCTTAATGCACCTTCAGTTAATAACAGGGAAGGCTTTTTTGTCTAACCCTACCCATGAGACAAGAACTTTTTAAAAGAAAACTCACAAACTACATCCTGGGAAAGATGAGAAAAGGGAGTTTCAGGTTTTTTTTTTTTTTTTTTTTTACCATTCTTATGGAAAATAATAAACTCTAACTGTCCTCCTTTCCCAAAGCCCAAATATCAAAATGAAATGTACCTAAATTCTCCAGTGACCCAGGAGTTGTGTGGTGAAGGGGAGAAGGAGGAGAGATTAAAAATATCCCAGCACATCAAAAAAGAATCCACATCCTATTTAATACAAATCCAGTCCTCTCTCTGCCATCTGACGGCAACATGATCTTTGGTCATGTTACTTAAACTTCATTATTTTCACCTGTCAAATGAGGGCACTGACACCTACCACTCTATGTGGTAGGTGTTAGTTGCAAAACTGTTTTTAAAACAGAATTATGAAGGTAAACACATCTGATAAAGGTACAACATCTTAGACTGGAAGAAAACATACCAATTTCAGGAGGAGCACTGCCTGAGGAATGGACAAAAAGACAAGAATGCAACAGGGAGGGTAAGCAGGGGATCTCAATGATCTAAAATGTTTATTTCTTTAAAACATATATGAACTGAACACACAAAATGTTAACCTTTATTTGTGTAGTGAGTGTCTCAGTGTATTTCACTTTTCAGTTTGATTGAAATATCTACTAACGTTAAGAAGAATATAACAGAAGCTACTATCCATCGGTGCTTAAGAGCGTGAGCTCTGAAATGAAAGCCTGAATCTGAATGAAGATCTGCAACTTCTGAGTGATCTTTGACAGGTTAGTGCATTTCTCTAAGCCTCAGTTTTCTTATTTGTAAAATGTGAGCAATAATAACGTCTGTCTCATAGGCGTAAATTAGATAAGAAATTCAGTTTGTACAGTGCCTTGCATATGGTGTTAAAAAATGAGTAAATGCCATTCTGTCTTTTAAAACTCCATAATCATCATCATCATCAATCAGAGAAACTTAGGCATATTTCCCGTTTTACTTTCAGAACCTACAGATTTTGAATATTGTTTGTTTGTTTTCAGTGACATTTCAACTTATTTCCATAACAACAAAGCAAATGACACATTCTTCAAATTCAACATAATGGAAGTTTATTGATGTTTTAGCCTCACCCACAATTAAAAGGGAAGAAAACTTATAAACTCCCCTCAATGGGACAGCCTTACTTCAGAAAACAGAGCCCCTGTTAACACCAACCTGTCTCTAGAGCAGACCCAAAGGAAGGACCATCTCCCTGCAAAGTGGCACTTTTGAAAATACCATCTTAAGTCCTTATAATGCCCCCTTCGTACCCTAAAAACAAAGGACCCGGATGGGTCAGGATCACTTTGAGTGGAGTTGTCTCAAGAGAAACTGCTGCATGGCTCTGGGCGCACCCCACTCTGTAGGTGGGAGATTCCAAACCCTTCATGCAGAGCTCTTTGCAGCTGAACCAAGGCCAAGCTGACACATGTGCCACCTTAGAAAGAAATATTTTTAAGTGAGAAGAGCAAATCTCAGAATAGTATGTACAGTGTAGTCCCATATTTTAAAAAACACTGACGTAAGAGCCAGGTCTTACCTTAAGGAGGTTAAGCTATGTCAACTTCCTCCTCATCTATCCCCCTTGTTCCATTTTACTAGTAAGTGAAATTCAAAAGTTCCTTGGAAACCCTGTCTAGACACCCCATTATCTTCACCACTAAGACTGAACTCCCATGGCCTGTGCAAGTGTGTGGATCAGGAAATGGAAGGGAACCTTCCCTGGTGTTCTGGAAAAGAAGAGTCAGGGGGCAAATAACTGAGTACGGAGAAGACATTCCCTCTGAAGGGCTTATAAAGAGAGTCTAGGTGGCCCAGTGGTTGAGAACCTTCCTTCCAGTGCAGAGTATGAGGGTTTGATCCCTGTTCGAGTAGCTGGGATCCCACGCTCTGTGGGGCAAATAAGCCCACACGCTGCGACCACCGAGCTGCGCACCACAACGATTCCTCGGGCTGCAACCAACACCCGAAACAGCCAAAAACTAATGAAGTTAATTAACTTAATATTAAGTAATAAAATATTTTTTAAAACAAGAGTCTCAGTAAGCTGGGCTACCCCCAAGGAACATCCCCCGCCACAGTGTAAGCAATCAGGAGGTAGAGGGTGTTTTTCAGAGGTGGCCATTGCTGCCTTCCGGGTAGGTGCATGGTATGGCTCTTACCCCAAAACCAAATCCAAGCATAGGGGTGTCATCCAGAAGATTCATTCAGAGACAATGGGTGCATCTGGCTTCTTGTTCTCCAGCTCCATGGCTATTCATGCAGAGGACTGGCTGACCTTTGGGCTTGTTTGTTCAAAAAGACAAAAAATTGCAAAGAGACCACCCCAAATCCCTTCTACCCTCAGCCTTGTTTAAGCTGGGGAAGGGGAAGGAGGAGAGGAAAATTAAACTGGACATGGTATTGGAGTCTTATGAGATGTTGTTAAATATCAAGAAAGATGTCAACCAAATATAATTGAAGGAAGTGATGGGAGAAAAATAACACTCTGTATTTATGTTTATTCCCCCATGAGGAGTTCTGACTGCTCAGTAAACACTTACATGTGTTTTCCACATCTGAGAGCAGGACGTAGAATGTTTATGCTGCCTCTGGGTAGAAAAGGCAGCCTGAAAGATGTAATGTGGACAAAGAAATAAACATTAGGAAGTCTAAGGCTCAGCAATGGGTGCCCTTCTGAAATGTTTGAGTTTTTAATCACAAAAAAATATTATCTAAAAGGAAATACTAAAAATGTTAGTGTTCTAGTGAAAGGAAGTTCATTCATGCCTAAGGTTTCAGCTCACATTTTCTTTCCTCCATTCATCTGACTGCATAAGTTCAGTACACAGGCGAAAAGGACATCAGAGGGCCAGCTTCTGGGTTCCTGGAGCCAAATTCCTAACATACATATGCACCTGCCAATCTCAGTTTAATTCTGTATAATGAGGGTTGGGGGGAGAGATGGAATCCAACACAAAGCACCTAGAAGCCAAGCATGGGGCTAGACAGCTTCTCCACTTTTCTTATTTTATCCTCATAGCAAATCCAGGAGCAAGGTGATGATACTCCATTTTGCAGGTTGAGAAAACTGAGGTCTACCTCCCTAAGATTACTCAGCAAGCAGATAAATGAAGCAGAGAATAACTTTTTGATTCAAAAGTCCACGCTTTCTCTATGTTTGCATCTCTATGCCTGCCCTGCAAGTAGGTTCATCTGTACCATTTTTCTAGACACAGAGCGAGGAAGGAGAGCGTGGGGTGAACTGGAAGAGTGGCACTGACATGTACACCCTACTGTGTGTGAAACAGACCGCTAGTGGGAAGCTGCTGCACAGCACAGGGGGCTCAGCTCAGTGCCCTGTGACGACTGAGAAGAGTGGGACTGCAGCGGGTGGGAGGGAGGTTCAGGAGTGAAGGGACAGCTGTAAATCTATGGCCGATTCACTTTGTTACACAGCAGAAACTAATGCAACATTGTAAAGCAACTGTACTTCAATTAAAAAAAAATAAAGTCCAAGGTGAAAAGACAGCCTTCAGAATGGGAGAAAATAATAGCAAATGAAGCAACTGACAAACAACTAATCTCAAAAATATACAAGCAATTCCTGCAGCTCAATTCCAGAAAAATAAACAACCCAATCAAAAAATGGGCCAAAGAACTAAATGGACATTTCTCCAAAGAAGACATACAGATGGCTAACAAACACATGAAAAGATGCTCAACATCACTCATTATCAGAGAAATGCAAATCAAAACCACAATGAGGTTCCATTTCATGCCAGTCAGAATGGCTGCTATCCAAAAGTCTACAAGCAATAAATGCTGGAGAGGGTGTGGAGAAAAGGGAACCCTCTTACACTGTTGGTGGGAATGTAAACTAGTACAGCCACTATGGAGAACAGTGTGGAGATTCCTTAAAAAACCGGAAACAGAACTGCCATACGACCCAGCAATCCCACTGCTGGGCATACACACAGAGGAAACCAGAATTGAAAGAGACACGTGTACCCCAGTGTTCATCGCAGCACTGTTTATAATAGCCAGGACATGGAAGCACCCTAGATGTCCATCAGCAGATGAATGGATAAGAAAGCTGAGGTACAAATACACAATGGAGTACTACTCAGGCATTAAAAAGAATACATTTGAATCAGTTCTAATGAGATAGATGAAACTGGAGGCTATTATACAGAGTGAAGTAAGCCAGAAAGAAAAACACCAATACAATATACTAACACATATATATGGAATTTAGAAAGATGGTAACGACAACCCTGTATGCGAGACAGCAAAAGAGACACAGATGTATAGAACAGTCTTTTGGACTCTGTGGGAGGGGGAGGGGGGAATGATTTGGGAGAATGGCATTGAAACATGTATAATATCATACAAGAAATGAATCGCCAGTCCAGGTTCGATGCAGGATACAGGAAGCTTGGGGCTGGTGCACTGGGATGACCCAGAGGGATGGTATGGGGAGGGAGGTGGGAGGGGGGTTCAGGATGGGGAACACGTGTATACCCGTGGCAGATTCATGTTGATGTATGGCAAAACCAGTACAATATTGTAAATTAAAAAAAAATAATAATAATAATAAAAAAATACATGACAAATAAAAAAAAATTAAAGTCCATACTCTTTCTACTTCTTTTCTTTTTTTTGGAGGAGAAGGGAAATTTAAAAATTACTGAAAAATACAAAATAAAAATATTCACTTTCTATCACCTAGAATGAATCATTGTGATATTTAGAGAAATACACTTTGACTCTTCAAGATTATATTTATTCTATTCCATTCCCCTCTAAACTTCTCAATTTTATTAGTTTTTTTTTTGTTGTTGGGGGGGCAGTTACATTTTACAGTTTTCTAACAATGACATTCTTTTTGACAGTCATAAATAGTATATCTTTTAATATTAATTTTGATTAATCAATTCACTTGGACTCAATGCTTGCCAGTATTTCCTCCTATGGCAGCTTTTCAATTTCTATATTTTAACATTTTGATTCCTCTCTCAATTGGCTGGATTTTATTTTTTGAGTAAGGTTTCTATAAGCGGGTTACATGGGCACACCCATATATTTTCTACTGACTCATTTTGACTAATTTTTGACTAACACTGTGGTTTTCACTTTTTTTATATATATTTGCAGAGAGGAACAGTTTTCAATTGGAATCAAAAGCAGAACTCCCCATTCTGTAAAAAAAGACAAGACCAGGCCTGATCTCCAAGCCCTTAGCCGTCTAAGGCCCTCAGGGACTCTTGGGATCCTATAAATTCCAGTTTGAAAACTCCTTATGGGTATCAGTGCACTCATGCTAAATCCTAATCATTTTCATACCAATTCTCAGATATCTGGAATCAATCTAACAGACTTCCAAATACTGTATTTTCAAAGTATTCATGAACTGGCAATCATTTGCTAACTTAACATGCCCAGATCTTTCCAGAAAATTACTGTGGCTGCTTATTAAAAAGACACATTAAAATAAGGCTGATCAATCAAAGTTTTAATGAGAAACCAAACCCCAAAAGTTTAGGAACAAGGAGATTAATCCCCAAAACAAAGGTGGGTTGAGTCAGAAAGTGCAGCCTTTTTGACCATCAAGCTCCAGGCCAGGCAAAAGTAAAGAAACGCTCTGATTATGTGCAAACTGTGTGGTCAATTTACTGCCCTGAAGCACTTTCTCCAGGAAAACTACATGAACACAAGAGAAACACACTCATCTAAATTTCAAAATGTAGGATGTAGAAAACATTCTGAGGCTGTTTCACTTCTTGGAAGGCAGGCGATGGAGGAAAGGGAGCTCGTCTTGACAGGAGTGGAGAGAACAGCCCCTGACTCGCGATGTGATGCTGGGTGAGTCATTTCTCTTCCCTGAGCCTTGCTCCCTCACCTGCAAAGCTAAGGTCTCTGCCTGTTTCTCAGGATTAGCACTCAGTAGCACAAAAGTGACACTGAGAGGAGTCAGTTTGCCTGCTGCCTTTACTTTTACTCCTTGCCCTTGGTAGATTAACTCAGAGTTTGCTCATCTGCCACTAAGCAGAAATGCATTTGTAAAACATAGGGTTGTGCTGTGGGAAAGGGGAAGGGTGTTTGTAATCAGATCTCCACCCATCTCCCCTAGCCCCACTCAATCTGCATGTAAAATGGAATCAGATTGGGAACTTTAGAGGCCTGAACACTGAAAAGTTCATAATATCTAAAATAACAATAGTACCAAAGAGTACGTGTTAGGAAGGTGAGCAAAATTCTCATTTCCCCACAATGTCTCCTGTAAAGTTGCTTTGACATATCAAACTCTTTCTCCCTCCAAAAAAAGTTTTGTTTGTTTGCTTATTTTGGTTTGCATGTGTGTGTTTGTGTGTGCACATGCATGTGTGCAAGAGTACATGCACCCCTACACAAATATGCAGGGTTGCCTTGTTAATCACATACAGCTAATCTTTGGCTGAAGATGCTACCTATCCTATGGGTTGCTATGAGGAGTAACTAGCCTAACATGTAATGGGAATAGTACAGTTCCACCTATGAGGTGAGAACCCACAGCTGGCCAGTTCTGTAGGCAGCCTCCTTTCCTCTGACCCTCTATTTTCACTTGAGGGGGCCTCGTTAACAGAAGCACACCTGCTTGGTGCCCACCCTTCACCCCCACCCCAGCATGGGACAGCCTAACCTAAGGGATTAGCTGGGAAACAGGGACGTAGCCGACTCTGCCCTTCCTTCTCTTTGCTCCGCCTGGACACAGGAAGGACACACGGTACACCCTCCACACAGCAGGATTATAGGCAGGCCCACATGGTGGGGGGTCTGGGGAGATCCACCATGGTCCAGCTGGGCAGTGAGGACCAGGAGAGCCTGCCTGAATATAGCTATCATATTCGTAAGTTCATTCAACTCTCACACCCATGCCGTGGTCTCTATGTCAATCTTATCAGTGACACAGTTGATACATTGATTTCTAACGGTCTACCTCATGAGTCCAAGGCCATTAACCTTAGTGCAAAGTTTACAAAGTACCCACTACCACCAATAACACCACCATGATACTGTGGTTACAGCCCAACAGACACTTGGCTTCACGAGAGACAGCACCTCTGTGCGAAGAAAGAGATGCTACCTTGCCTAAGACAGGGCTCCCAGCTGGAAGAAGGGAGTTAACACTGCTCCCTGACCCAAAGCTGGGCACCACAGTCCTCCTGAATCAGGGTTATAATTTTCCAGACCTTTCAAAACCCTGATAATGCTGATTTCTTTATAATGGTGTTAAAACTAATAAAGAAGCGTATCCAGAAGGCGTCACAGTCCCCCAACAGCTCCATGGCGCAGCAAAAAGCACAACAAATGTCAAACCACACAGTCAGGACTTTGCTTCTCAGTATACATTCCTACAATAACAAAACACTGTCTTTAGTAAATTTGAAAGACTAATATCAGCAAAATGTATTTAAACAGACCACGCAGAATTGCAAGTTCCAAGAGAAGGCCGGAGCGGCTGGCTATGTCCTGGGGGTGTCCCAACACCTTTAGCCAAGCTCCTGGCTTCCCAGGATCACCTGGGCCAGTGACTCACCTCCACAGGTCTCCTGTATTCGTACCACATCACCAATCTGCAGGGAGAGTTGGGAGGTCCCGCTCCCTTGGAAGTTGTATATGGCTGTGAAATGAAAGAGAGGACCAGTGAGACCTCTGGATACCAAGAATCTCTGCACCTTCCTTTCTTGACTTTATCTGATGCCCATGAAGCCCTCATGGGCTGAACAAAACCAGCGTACAAACCACCTCTTGCCACAGGAATGCAGGCCCAGTCTGGCTCCCAAAGGCCTCTGCTCATTAGTCAAACACAGCCTCTCCCTTGCCAGGCTCTGCGCCCCAGCCTGGTGATAGGAATGGTGTTTATGTCATCTCCCGTGCTTGATTTTCCACGGTCCCGTGCTCTGCCATCCCCTTGTTCCATTCTCACAGCAATCCTGTGAGGTGTAAACTGTGATCCCATTTTGCACATGAGGAAATGGAGGTGCTGAGAGGTTAAACAATTTGGCCAAAGTCATTAGGTTAAGAAGTGACAGGAAAATCAGTATCTAACATCTCTATTTTCAGCTGCTATCATGGGCTACTTGCTGCTCCTGTTACTCCATCCCTGGTGACAGCAGCCTAAAATACCAGTCTTTCCTCCACTCAAAGACCACCCAGTCTTCACTGTCTAAGAAAGCCGTATTTTCTCCTACCCAGCTCTAGACAACCTGTGTTCCTCTATCTTAAAATGCCTGTTTCTTGGCCTTTCCCAAAGCTTATCTTTCAGGCAAGTTCTGTTTTCGCCATGAGGCCCTCCTTGACTTCTCCAAGCCGCACTAACCACCCATCCTCATCTCCTAATAGTTGGTAGGATTCTTATGAGTACTTAACATTCAAGAGTGTACTCTGATTTCCCATTTACACTGCCAGTTTCTGGGGAGCAGCAGTTGGCTATGAAAATACCCAGAGTCCCCCCTGTGCTATCAGAGGCCTCTGCTAATCCCTGGGAATGTGAGATTACACTCTATCATTACAGTGCCTAGCCCTTGCTCAGCATAACTTAAGTGAGGATCAGGCCACAACCTTAACGTAGAGATGAAGCTTGTTCAAGGAATACCCAACTTGGGAGGTCTTCAGGAAGAGAACACAGTGATATTTGATTTGACACATGAATCAACACACATGTGGTTTGATTTAAGGAAAGACCCTCAGGAGGATGGATGATTTGAACCTACAAGGTTGTCCTCATTCATACAGGCAGCAGGTATTCAGTGTCTACAGTATGCCAGTATGATCTTGCTCTTTTGGTGAAAACACAAATAAATATAAGGTTATAAAAAATGACACATGTGATGGAAGAGACAAATACGGCCACCTGGTAGGTGACTTTCCAGGTGATACAGTTGGTAAAGAATCCACCTGCCAATGCAGGAGATGCAAGAATCACAGTTTCGATCCCTGGGTTGGGAAGATCCCCTGGAGTAGGAAATGGCAACCCATTCCAGTATTCTTGTCTGGAAAATTCCAGGGGTAGAGGAGCCTGGTGGGCTACAGTCCATGGAACCATGGGTTGCAAAGAGTTGGACACGTCTGAGCACACCACACACACATGAGAGAGAATAATGGGGGGGGCATCAACTTTTCCTGGGATAGTTAGTGAAGGTTACTCCCTGAGCTGATTATAGATGGAGGAGTCAAACGAGTCAGCTATGGGGACAACGAGCGGAAGGGCATTTCAAGAAGAGGAAACGGTGTGTTCAAAGGCCCTGAGTGAGGAAGATACCTGGCACAGAGAGCATAAGGGAAACTGCCATGTGTGGAGTATGCTGAGAGAGGAGGGAGAGATGCAGACAGGCTGGAGAGGCAAGAATCGGGTCACGCAGGACTTCCTGAGGAGTTTAGGCTTTATTCCAAGACAACAGGAAACTGAATAGATTTTACTCAGGTACTTGATAATAGATTTATTCAGATACAGTTTGTCCACTTAAAGTACGTAACTCAAAGATTTACTCACAAGTTGTGAAACCATCACTAAGATTAATTTTAGAACATTCTCAACACCTCAAAAGGTTCCCCCAGCCACAAGTAGCCACTCATCTACTCTGTCTCTGTAGATTTGTCCATTCTAGACATTTCATATAATATATGGTCTTTTGCAACTGGCTTCTTCTGCTTAGCAAAAGGTTTTAAAGATTCATCCATGTTATAGCAACTCTCATTACTTCATTCATTTTTGCTGCTGAATAATACCCCATTGTATAGAGACATCTGAGGATGGAAGGCTGAAAGGGAGTGATGTAATTCCATAACACCGACTATCACTCTGGCTTCCATGTAGAGAGTGGATAGAGAGAGGCAGAGTGGATGTGAGGAAGCCCATGAACAGACCCTTGCTTTGTCTTTCTAATCCCAGAGGTCTCTGGACCAAGGAGAGACAATGCTGTTGAGCCATGTGACAAAACAGAAGACCGACTGAACTGAACGAGGAGAATCCTGAGTCCTCTTGGCAGTCTTACCATTGACTCAGTCCATTCCCTCTCCCTTTGGCCCTCAGTCTCTCCTTACCTGTCAACAAATTGCATTCAAAAACTACCTCTTAGAGCCAAATCAGCAAAATACGGTGACGCAGGGAACTGCAAGAACAGGTGCTTGCAATGAAAAATCTGGCAAAAATGGTCAGAACCAACTTTATCAGAACCCTGAAAAACAGTCAGGAGTTTACAGCAACCAGGCAAATGCTTACTCAAGAAAAAGGAAGCTGAAACCTGGTAATGTCTTGTAGCAATTTACCTTATCCTTATCCCATTCTCTTTTCCCCATCTTTTGTTGTGGCAGTCTTGAAGATGGTATTCTATGTTCATGGTGTGGATTCCCAAGGCTGGAGGGAGCAGAGCAGACCTTGTCCCAAGAAATTGTAGTTGTTTGTTTTGATCTGTCTGTAGGCTTCCTGAAGGACTAAAGCCTCGAGTTTGCCTTTATTTCCCTGATTTGGGACTATCCTAAGGCGGAGATTCAGATGACACCACCCTTATGGCAGAAAGTGAAGAGGAACTAAAGAGCCTCTTGATGAAAGTGAAAGAGGAGAGTGAAAAAGTTGGCTTAAAGCTCAACATTCAGAAAACTAAGATCATGGCATCTGTTCCCATCACTTCATGGGAAATAGATGGGGAAACAGTGGAAACAGTGTCAGACTTTATTTTTTTGGGCTCCAAAATCACTTCAGATGGTGACTGCAGCCATGAAATTAAAAGACGCTTACTCCTTGGAAGGAAAGTTATGACCAACCTAGATAGCATATTCAAAAGCAGAGACATTACTTTACCAACAAAGGTCCGTCTAGTCAAGGCTATGGTTTTTCCTGTGGTCATGTATGGATGTGAGAGTTGGACTGTGAAGAAAGCTGAGCACTGAAGAATTGATGCTTTTGAACTGTGGTGTTGGAGAAGACTCTTGAGAGTCCCTTGGACTGCAAGGAGATACAACCAGTCCATTCTAAGGGAGATCAGCCCTGGGTGTTCATTGGAAGGAATGATGCTAAAGCTGAAACTCCAATAGTTTGGCCACTCATGCCAAGAGTTGACTCATTGGAAAAGACCCTGATGCTGGGAGGGATTGGGGGCAGGAGGAGAAGGGGACGACAGAGGATGAGATGGCTGGATGGCATCACCGACTCGATGGATGTGAGTCTGAATGAACTCTGGGAGTTGGTGATGGACAGGGAGGCCTGGTGTGCTGGAATTCATGGGGTCGCAAAGAGTCGGACATGACTAAGTGACTGAACTGAACTGAAGGTGGAGATGCAGCCATGCAAAGGGGATTAATCAAAAACATTAATTCAAAAGAACTACCTGCTGCTGTACAGGGCAAAGAATATAAGCTGGGGCAAATGATAATCCTACCTCTAAGCCCGGGAGGAAAGGCTTAGAATTGAAATGCTTTGGAGAATAAGAGCTTTGAAGAGTACCATATATCACTAGGGATCTAGAAGACCATGTAGAGTTGGACACATGTTGAGAAAGGGTCTGAGAAAGCCCACATCTCAGCTCTGGTTGACTGTCAAGCTCCATGCAGGCAGGAAATGCAGGCTAAGGCAAAGTTGTAACTGGGCTGGCTAAGTGTTGAAGGTATGTCCAAACACCCACACACAGCTGCAAAGAGTAGATTGTTTTCTCTCAATTCCGGGCATTTAGAGACTTCTGTGACCACATGCAACAAACAACACGGTCAAGAAAATGTTTTAGAAAAGTCACTAATCAAACCAACTGCTACAATCTGTATGAAGGAGTGACACCAAGCCCTGGTAAGGAGGGAGACTCTGACGTCCAAGCTAGCACATCATAATATTCAAGATATCCAGTTTTCAACACAAAATTTTGAGGATTGTAAGAAACAAGAAAGTACAGTCCATCACAGAGAAAAAAAGGAAATTAATAAAAACTGTCCTGAAGAAGGATAGACAATGGACTTAGGAGACAAAGACTTTCAATCAATTATTTTAAATATGCTCAAGGAGCTAAAGAAAACTGTGGACAAGGAACTAAAGGAAACCAGAAAAACAATGTCTCCAAAAATGGAGAATATTGTTAAAGAGAGACAAATTATAAAAAGGAATCAAATAAAATAAATCCTTTGCCCAAAATGAAACTTGAGAGGACTCTCAGGGGATTCAGAGTTCTCTTCTCCTGCATAAAGATGCCCTGTTTCTCCATTTGCCTCCATACTTGGCCTGACTTCGAGCCCTGCCCCCAAACAGGCTGTTGGCATTTGGACGCTACAGCTTGCTGATGCCCTAACTCTGCAGATTCCCCGCTTCCTGAAGCCTCCAGCCCAAGGTCTGGCTGACGACACACCTGACGTGGGGCTGGGCAGGGCCACAGAGGTAAGAGGTTTCTAACAGAGGAAAACCATCCACAATGCGTTTACCTCTGGAGCACTAGTAAAGTAGGCCTGTCCATCAGACATTTGAAGTTCAGAGCAAGGCTCTTATTTTGTTCCCAGACTGTAGCCTTCCCATCTTTCCTTAGGACTCTCTTCCTCCAACTCTGCCCAGCTCTGTCAGGTGAGAGGCTTAAGAAGGTATCTTGGACAGATCTTGAAACCTGATATTCAACGTGAAGGTCTGTATACATCCCAAAGACTCACATTATAAGAAAATGAAAGTAACTGACATTGCCATTTAATTTATAAATGTATTTCTGCCTCTGCATGAGGACCTCTGTTCTCAAGGCTCCATTTGGGGAAAAGAAGACATTACTTGTCGACAAAGGAAGTGGCTTTGCATACCAATACCCAATTCTGTTAAGTTTTCTAAATGACTAACAGGAAACTTTGAACCAGAATGCCACCCTTTGCTGAAGTTTTATTGCTTATCTATGAATCTCATTTGAGTTGTTTCTGACCAGTGTCAGAGCAGGTCATCTATTTCACCACTCCTGCAGGTCTAACCACTCTCAAGTTCTGAGTGAGTGACGGAAAAGGCAGAAAAACAGGAGGAACCTACAGGAATAAATAAGAAGTAAAAATCACTGAAGTCATAGCCCTCCCCACTCTGGCCATGTCCATCCATGAAAGATAAACAAGTGGTGAAAAGATTTCCATAGACACCTATCTCAGCTTCCCCTTTTTGATGAAGTTTCTGTGCCTAGGAGAATATTGGTACAACCCAACAAAGGATTTGACCTTTCCCTGTATTACAATACTATACTCAGCAGCTAAGGCAGCAGCTGGTTACTGACGAGCCTAACGAGACCAAACTACTCATGGCTGAGGATCAAAGGGGTATTTCGAGCACTAGGGCCATCTAAGGTCATCGAACCCAATGAGGATATTCATGCTGGAAATCCTAGATTGTCAAGCCAGGGGGAGCAGCTACTTTAAGACAGGTAGGACTTCCAACAACCCTGGAAATCAAATCCACCTTTTAGCTACAGATTTAACTTAAATGTATTGAAATAGGCTGCTCATCAGGGGCCTAAATCAAGAGATTAAGGAAAAAGTAAGCATACACTGTTACAGCATGCAGTTCACATAAATGGACAGAGAGGGGTCTCTGTGCTTCCTACAGTGTTAGGAGATAAGTACAATATTTCACTTGGATTTATAGATGAGGAAACTGAAGTAGAGAGAGAGTAAACAACTTATTCTTTCATCTCTAACTAGTAAGTTGCTGTTGTTTAGTTGCTAGATCATGTCCGACTCTTTCACAACCCCATCGACTGTAGCCCACCAGGCTCCTATGTCCATGGGATTTTCCAGGCAAGAATACTGGAATGAGTTGCCAGTTCCTTCTTTAGGGGAGTTTCCTGACCCAGGGATCAAACCTGTGTCTCCTGCATTGGCAGGCGAATTCTTTACCACTGAGTCACCAAGGAAGCCCAACTAATAAGTTAAACAGAATTACCCAGAAATCTGGACTGTTTCCACCTCATATACAGCTTGGCCCCTCCCCTCACAATGGTGCTTACTTAGACGTTACGTACCAAGCACATGGTATTTTTCAACAAATATTCACTCAATACCTACTGCATGCCAGAGACTGCTCTGGCTATTTGGGTTACAGTGACAAATAAGACAGACAAAATTCCTTATGTATTACTTGTATTAGCTCATTTAATCTTCACAGTAACCCTTCAATGTACTACCCTCCATGTAACATATGAGAAACTGAAAAAAAGATTAAGGAACTTGCCCATGGCCACACAACTAGAAAACGGAGTCAAACCCAGACTGGAATCTAAAGTCTTTCCTTTCCTGACTACCCCAGTGCCAATATCACAGTTTATTGTGTGTGTATGAGTGCATATGTCTATGTGTGTATATCTATAAACATAGATATACATATATGTGTGTGTGTGTGTGTGTGTGTGTGTGTGTACACACTAGACTTGTTAATTTCCTGTCTTCTTCAACCTCAGCCAGGGTGGAGACTGAGCCTGTCTGGTGGCCAGTGAATTCCCAGTGCTGAGAACAGCATCTGACTCACAATTAAAGTTCAATCAATATTTACTGAACTTTAATAAATACTTGAACTGAAGGAATACACTCATGCAGGGAAGGTATGTCTCGTCTCCTAAGTCTTTTCTTGCATTTCTTGACATTATTTAATGAGTTGCTGAGCCAGCTGGATTGCCAATTTTGATGGCAGCCATTGACTGCCCTGTGACCCTTCAGGATGGATTTGTACCTCATCACGACCCTGCCACTTGCAGACAGGTTTGAAAACAAAAGCTTCAGCAAACACCAGTTGTCAATAGAGTTTGTACAAGCAGCCGTGTAAGGGAACACAAACAGTATTGGTGAAAAAGAATGTAACTGCCTGAAGCTCATTTCTCTAGTCTCTGATCTGGGCTTTCGAGTGTCTCCATTCCAGGAAGAAATAGAACCAGCCAACAAGTCCACTTTGGATTCAAAAGAAACACACACTTTTATTAAAATATACAAGTAGTTTGCCTGGAGTCTCTGGGCAAGGTGTTGGTAGCCTCAACACCAAGGCAACAACCTGACGTTGCATCAGGAGGGTGAATGCGATGACCCAGCAGAAGCTCCCAGCAGCAAGGCCAGAGCTCAAACCTGGTGCACGTTGGCAGTGGGTGAGGCAGGAGAGTCACAGCCAGAGGCAGTCAAGGAGATGTCTTCCTCCGATCAGGAGAGGACAAGACTCACAACCTCTGTGAACACTTCTAGGTATCAGACTTCTCCAATGACTTGACCCACAGTCACCCATTTAATCCTCTCACAATTCTCATGGTGGGTACAATTATTAGCATCTCTATTTTACAGATGAGGACACTGAGGTAGTGTAAGATGAAGTGAACAGCCCAGGGTGACCCAGATGGAAAGGAGATGAGCCAGGATTTCAGCCCAGGTGGGCTGTCTTCAGAACACACAGCCTCAACCGTTACACCGCACTGCCTCTGGCTAAAGGATGTGTATTTGGTACCTACTCTCTGTCAGGTGCTTTAGGACCCCTACTGGATCCTCCTAAAACCTTACAGGTTGCCATTGGTGGGCCAGGGTGACATACTCAGCCAACAAGAAGAAAGTAAATTCCCAGGAGTTCTCTAAGCAGTGACTCTCAATTGGGGACAAATGTGGGAAAGGGAACACTTGTCAATGCTGGACTCATGCTTGGCTGTCACAATCCTGGGGGTGGGGGAGGCAGGCATGGGGAGTGGGGGAGCTCCTAGCATCTAGCTGGTGGAGGTCAGGGACGCTGCCAAATATCCCACAGTGCACAAGACAGCCCCATATCAAGAATGATCTGGCCCCAAATATCAGTAGTGTCAAGGCTGATGAGTTCTGAAAAACATCATGCTGGGATTCACTCTCCTTTTCCCAGTGCCCCCAGTAGAGGTATATGCACACCCATGCACACACTGTCTCACAGTGTTCTGTGTTCACACACTCACATACCAGAGACGGAAGAGAGGCTTTATGATGAAACCAAGGGCTGATTTCTCAGTCCCCAAGCTTCAATGCGGGAGTGTGGTACACTGCTGGGCTCTGCAGAAGGTTAGAGGGGGTGATAGAGGGTGAAGCCTGCTGTCCTGGAGACTTTGGGAAATCTAGTTCAAGAGATAAAATGAACACACAAGAAATAAGAGGCTATCTTTAAAAAAAAAAAAAAGAAAAGAAAAAGGCGGGGTGGCTAAACTGTGGAGATCCAACCAGTCCATCCTAAAGGAAATCAGTCCTGAATATTCATTTGAAGGACTGATGCTAAAGATGAAACTCCAATACTCTAAGATGCTAAGAACTGACTCCTTAGAAAAGACCCTGATGCTGGGAAAGATTGAAGGTAGGAGGAGAAGGGGACGACAGAGGATGAGATGGCTGGAAGGCATCACCGACTCCATGGACATGAGTTTCAGCAAGCTCCAGAAGTTGGTGATGGACAGGGAGGCCTGGTGTGCTGCAGTCCATGGGGTCTTAAAGAGTGGGACACAACTGAGTGACTGAACTGAACTGAAGCTGTGGAGCATGGCAGCCGCGGTCTCTCAGGAGAGAGAGATCAAGAGAGGCCCATGAAGGAAGTGAGACTAGAGGGAGAGGAAAGGGCAGGGGGAGAGCAAGGGGGAGAATTGGAATGAGAGCCCTGGGGAGGAAGTTGGGGAGGTAAGGCCCCAAGGGCAAGGAAAAGAGAAGGCAAATCAGCTTGATGGGTGCAGAGTTCAAGTGAGTCCTGAGGTGAGAACTGTGGGGCTTGGTGCAGGGATCCAGGTATTTAGAGGAGAGCTCAAGAACGCCTCAGTTGTGTGCTCTCTCACAGGACTCAGCCTCTGGACAGGAAAGGAGCTGGGGGTAAGGGCAGGAGGGGACACTTCATCTGAGCCTTATGAGGCTACTAGAAAGTGTAAAACCTTCAACCTCTACTCCCTCTTCATCCCCCACCTTCTGCCCTCCCATTTGCTTACCATTCATCCAGTCAACAACTCTTCTGTGCTAGGCCTTGTGTGCTGGAGAAGAACAAGAAACACAGCACTGCTGCCGTGGTGTTCACATTCCAAGGAGGAGCCAGACAATTCTACGCAAGGCCACAGTGAAACCTGACGGGGCGATGGCAGGAGCCACAGTGACCTGAAGCAAGGGGTGTCCCATCTCCAACCTGAGAGATGGGGCATTAGTACTAGTAACATTGTTTTTTGCTGCCTCAAGCAAAAAGGAGAGACTACTACTAGCTCATTACCTTGCTGAGAGAAGAGACTGATTTTCAGCTCTGCACTCCCATACTCAGCCCAGGACCATAACTTAGCATGGATTTATTGGACTTCAGCGATCTGAATAGACTATAAAAATAGTTTTCTTAATCTTGACCACTCCCAGATCTAAGAATTCACACTTTGGGCAGGGTGCCTTGGCTGTGTCTATTGTGCCTAGTTACTGAGTACATTTTACCAGGGTCTATAACTGGCTTCCATGAATGGGCCTTACTACTACTGCTACTGTTAAGTCACTTCAGTCATGTCCGACTCTGTGCAGCCCCACAGACGGCAGCCCACCAGGCTCCCCCATCCCTGGGATTCTCCAGGCAAGAACACTGGAGTGGGTTGCCATTTCCTTGAATGGGCCTTAATGAAACGGTAATGCAAAAGTGGACGTGTGCATGTTTTTGTAGGAAGAGGATTTAGAGCTTCCACTGGATTCCCAAGGGTCCCACGTCACAGTATCAATGAGACTCTCTGATCTACCATGTTTGTGCTAGTACCAGATGGAATCTGGTTCCATGAAGAACCAGAGGGAATCGAGGTTGACCTCCAACAGAGCTCAGCCCTCAAACAATAAGCCGCCCAGGGCGGGAAATAATGCAGTCACATAAAACTAAAAGGCAAGGTGAAAAATGATTTCAGGACACCAGAAGAAATTTCTTCCAGGGATGAGGTGTAAGAATACTGCTGGAAAGAGGTTGCATTTCAGTAAGAGTTTGAAGCTCTCTGCTCTTCAATTTCCTCATCTTTGAAATGAAGATAAAAGGACTCATCTCTCAGCATGGCTGTGAGGGTTCAACATGACACCACAGAGCTTCACAAATAGACCGGATTGAAAAAAGTTGAGGCAATGTTATTATTTATGGCAATATCGATGACAACTTAGACCAGGGGATTAACTAAGGAAGTCCTGTGTGCAATTCCATTCTTCCAGCTGCTCAGACCAAAAACAATAGTGTCACCCCTGATTACTCCCTTTCTCTCATACCTACATCCAATCCATGAGGAAAACCCCATGTGCTCGACCTACAATACACACACAGCCAAGCACATCTCATCTCCTCCCCTGCTATATCCCTGGGTGCCCCCCACCACCATCTCTTTCCTAGATTATTATAGTAACTGCTGTGCTGGCCTCCCTGCTCCCACATTTAATTCCTATCTACTAACCATAAAATGTCTACAATAATCCTTTTAAAATAAGACAGATAGTGGTTGCCAAGGGGGAGGGGTGGGACAGGGATAGGCTGGGAGTTTGGGGTTAGTAGATACAAACTGTTACATGTAGAATGGATAAAAAACAAGGACCTACTGTACAGCATGGGGAGCTCTATTCAATACCCTGTGATAAATCATATTCATTGGAAGGACTAATGCTGAAGCAGAAGCTCCAAAACCTTGGCCACCTGATGCTAAGAGCTAACTTATTGAAAAGACCATGATGCTGGGAAAGATTGATGCTGAAAAGAAGGCAGGAGGAGAAGGGGATGATAGAGGATGAGATGGTTGGATGGCAACACCGACTCAATGGACATGAGTTTGAGCAAGCTTCGGGAGATGGTGAAGGACAGGGAAGCCTGTGCTGCAGTCCATGGGATCACAAAGAGTCAGACACAACTTAGCGACTGAACGACAAGTGTGTGTGTGTGTGTGTGTGTGTGTATGTGTGTGTGTGTGTATAACTGAGTCACTTTGCTGTACAGCAGAAATTAACACAACATGTAAATCAACTATACTTCAATTAAAAATTAAATTTAAAAAAAGACAAAACATACTGCAATTCTTCTCAAATCTTTCAATGCCCTATCCCCTTCCATTTAGACTAAAAGCCAAAGTCTTAGAACATGTGCCAGGCATTTCTCAATACAACCTCTGCTCAGAGCACTCATTTCTGACCACTCTGCCCCTGGCCTCCACACTGGTCTCCCACACATCAGCGAGGTTTCCTTGGCTGTTTATTCTACCTGGAACACTCTCTCTTGAGACAGCTCCCTTACTGCCACCACCAGGCAGGCGAGCAGCAAAATCCCGCTTCCCCGCCAAGTCATCCAGGTCTCGTTGGCACCAGGCTTGCACCTCGCTGCAGCCTAGCACACCAGTCACGGTGTCTGAAACCTGACATTGCTAGCACTTAATCCATCCCAGCAGATGCCTGCTCAGCACGGGCTCTGTTCACACCCTGTGCTGGATGCTGAGGCACCTAAGCAAGTCACACTGCCCACCTAGGTCCTCTTCAGCATCCTGGTTTAGGCTTTGACCCAAGGAGTTCTGTTTTATCAGGGCATTCTGAGTGCCCTGGGGCAATGTCTGGAGCGGGGTTTGGAAAGGTGCAGACACTGTCAGTCACACCCACCACCTGCACAGCATCTTTAAATCAAGGCCGAAGCTGACGGTGTCCTAGTGGGGTCAGAGGAGCAGGACATGGATGACTTTTTTCCAAGAGAACTAGAAACCAAGTGAGACTTCAGAGGCTGACAAACTCAGCCTGGCTGTTTTCTAACTCACATCAATTAAAGCAAGTGGAAAGAAAGGAGACAGTGCCTATTAAAGGGAACATTTGTGGTGCTTCCACAGCCTTTTGGAGTTGGTTGGCAATAAGCATTAGCATTCCCCATTTGCAGAACATTTGCCACAGAACACAGACTGTAGCCCCCATGTGTAATTGGCCATTAAATTAAAGGCCTATAAACCTAAAAACAAAACACACACACAAACCCAAAAAGAAGTCCAAAGGTCCAGAAATTAGCAGAATATTATGGTGACTACATCACCTGTCTCAAAATTCAGCAGTAATATAAGAATGCTGAACCCAGGGGGAAGCAAAGCTTAGCAAACACATTCTGTCAAGGCTCATTCAAACACAAACATTATGGTGGGGGCAAGACGGCCACTAACAAATGCAGTTCCCATAAACCTCGGGATTAGGACAATCTCCATAAACGGACTCAAACAGTCAGCCCAGCAGGCACTCTTCAACAATCCCAAACTGCTGGAGCATCAGAAAGGAGGAGGACCAGGCACCTAAGAATTGGTGGCAGGAAGGAATTAGATTTCCATCCATGTGTTTTTATTGCACCAGACTAACTTCTGGAGACAAATCGAAAGGTACAGTTTGCTTCCACAGCAAAAATAGGATTCCTCTAAGCATTTCCTTTACAATGTTTTCCCCCATTGCTCCTCAGGGGCCTTCTGAGACCATCCAGTTTAAGATTCCCTCCTTCCAATATTCTCATTCATGAGACAGGCTCTTTTCTTCAGAATAGCACATATCATAATTTACAGTGATATACTCATTGATTTTCCCACAAGGTGCCTTTAGTCTTCCCACTAGACTATAAGCTCCAAAAGGGTAGCAAACATCCTGGCCAAATTCTAGGAATTTCACTATCTAGCCATAGGAAATGTCCAATAAATATTTAAGAAATAAATCAAGTAGGAAGGAGTGAATGAGTGAACAAATTGATGGTCTCTGTTTCTGCTCTTTTACTATTAACTCTGGCAATAAGAGCAGTAATAGCGGGCCCTCTGTAGTGGAGTTCTCCCCTGGTGTGTTTGGAATCCATGTTTGACTCAGGACTCCTATGCAAAGAATCTGTCCCCACTCACAACTCCTGCCAGCCCCGTCCCATAGCCAGAGCATACTGGGAAAGGCAGAGGCAGCATCTTGATCAGAGTGGGGCTCATTCCTAGCTTGGCAATGACCTCTGACTTGGGGTGGCCTTTCTGAAAAAGAAATCATCAATCCAATCAGACCTTTTCTCTCAAGACCGAACAAATGAACACAGAGAGGAGATTCAGAAGGTACCAGGACACACTAGGTTGAGGTGGGCGGCCTGCTGGGGCCATCAGGCTGGGGCCATCTACTGGTCTCAGAATATCAAAGTCAGGAAGGTGAGGAGAGAACAGAAAACTGAGCTCATAGGTTTAGAGCAGCTGGGAAGCCATAATAAGACAGGCAGAATTTCCCAGGGCCCCCCAGTCCAGCTCCTTCTTGAGGACTGCTGCTTATGTTTCCTGGGTTTGTTTGATTTCCCTTGATACTTAAAACACTACTTTCCTCATACACACATACACACCGCACACCTATTAACTGAACACGTTTGAGTGAATTTTGTTCCTTCTAGTGAGAGTGTGTGCTGCAGGGACACAAGCTCCCATTGCCCACTCGGCACCTGTCCGTTTCACTCTGGACCACCCCTGTCCAGGGAACAGCATCACCTGCATCCTAGCCCAGAGAGATCTTTCGAACTCATCTGTATTTCCCAATCAAGATGCAAAAGAGATCCCATCTCAACTCTGGAAGATCCTGCCATGGTTTGTTATACCACGCCCCACCAAACCAATGATACGTTAGACTCCTAGTCCCCAGCACCTCAGAATGAAACCTTACTCAGAGATACTCTTTTCAGAGGTAATACAGTTAAAATAGGTCATTAGGGTGGGCCCTCATCCTAACGGGACTTCTCTGGTGGCTCAGATGGTAAAGAATCTGCCTGCAGTGTGGGAGACCTGGGTTCGATCCCTGGGTTGAGAAGATCCCCTGGAGAAGGAAATGACAACCCACTCCAGTATTCTTGCCTGGAGAATTCCATGGACAGAGGAGCCTGGCGGGCTATAGTCCATGGAGTTGTAAAGAGCTGGACACGACTGAGTGACTAACACTCACCCTAACCTAACTGGTGTTCTGATTAAAAGGGAAACTTTGGAAGGAGACACACACACACACACAGGAAGAATGCCATATAGAGACAGATGCAGAGCCTGAGGTAAAAGGCATGGGGCACCAAAGACTGTCAGCGAACCACCTGAAGCTAGGCAAGAGACCTGGAACAGACTGTCCCTCATAGCTCTCTGAAGGAGCCAAGCAGTACTGCCCACCACCACACGTAGATAGGTATGCAACCGTAACTAGAGATGACCTGTGCAGAGAGGAGGCTTCTGAGCATAACTGAAGTACCCACACAGATCCACCAGCAGGCCCAGCTTCAGGGTAAACAAACCTTTTTCTGCACTCACCTTCCGAGAGCCCCCGCCCTGAAGCCTTCTTTTGCCATCCCTAAACAGCACACTGCAGACCACAGGTCACCTGTTAAGGAGCCACCCATTGCCCTCACTAGTGCTCCAAATCCACATGTTGAAGTCCCGTATTTGGATCAGGTCTGTACAGATGTGATTACGAAGCTGTTAGCATGGGGCCCTAATCCAACATGACTGGCATCCTTTGAAGAAGATGGCTCACACACATGGTGAGCATGCACAGAGAGATGACCGTGTGAGGACAAAGCAATGAGAAAGCAGTTGGCTGCTGGCCTAGGAGGCCTCAGGAGAAGCCAACCTCCTAGCACCTTGGACTTGGAATTCCAGCCTCCAGAACTGTGAGAAAATAATTTCTGTTGTTTAAGCCGCCCAGTCAGTACCTTTTTGTTATGGCTGCCTGAAAAAACAAATCTATCATCCCTAATACCCTCATTTCCCTCCTTGTTTAGGTACACTGGATTTTTAGCTGGGTGCATGACTGCTTACATTGAAGACTGCATTTCCAGGTTCCCTTGTGGCTAGGTTCAGTCATGTGATTAGGTTTTAGCCAATAGGATACAAGAGGAAGTGTCAAGTGGGCCTTCAAGCAAGCGGCCTTAATGCAAAGGGTCATGCCCTTCATGTTCCCTTCAGTCCTCTTGCTGCCTGGAAGATGGGCCTGAGCTCAAGAAGCCAGTTTGGTGCAAAAGGCAGAAGCCTTGCCAAGGAAGCAGGGCAGGAAACAGGATGAGCTATTCTACCACTTCTTCAGGGACTATTTCTGGACTTTCTATATGATAGAGGAATAACCTTTTATTTTGGAGAGTTTCTGTCATCCATAGGAATTTGTTACTCTTTTTCACCTCTTTTTCTGTCCTCTGTCCTCTCTTCCAAGGATAAAGCTGTCATCAATGACAAAAGTCTCAGGCAGAGAGGATTAAGACAGTACAGGCCAAAAGGAAATGTTAATTATATGTGGAACTCCTGCAGGATTAACCAGTCAGTCAGTCAGTAGACAGGAAAATTGTCACCCACTGCTGTTCCATTCTGTGTCCAACCCCTGCACCCCTCCAAGTGGTTAAATTATCTTCCTACAGGTGGCATACCTGCTCAGAACCTCCACTGCTCACACAATGAAGCCCAAACTTATGAGCTTGGTACTCAAAGGCCTTCACAATCAGGCTGCAATCTACCTCTCCAACTTTTTGTTTTTTCACTACAATCATTCACTAAAATCAAAGAGGACTATTTATTGTTTGACCTAAATGCCAACACCTTCCAACCTCCTGCCTTTGTCTATAACATTTCTCCTTCCAGTTTCCCTCCTAGTGTTGTACAGAGGGCCTGGTGTCTGAAGACAACTGAATCTAATGCCCAGCCCAAGTACTTCCAAGTTATGTGAACTCTGGAAGTCTTTGCCTATAAAATGAGAATACTACACTGTCTCACATAGGTGTTTGGAAGCCAGACAAAGATATTGCATGAGAATCTGTCTTCTACTATACTTACTGTTATAAGGCATGACTGTCCTGAACCTGGCGTAAGAGTGCATTACCCTGTGTCTCTCTTGGCTCAGCAACTATTAGCCCCTTGACCTCAGCTGCTAACTTTCATTGCCCAGTGTCATTACTAAGTGATTTTTCAGGTCCTACCTCTATTCAATCCTCACAATAGTCTCAAGAGATCCATATTAAGCCTACTATAGATGAGTAAACAGGGCCAGATTTGAACTCACAGCGCAAGCTTCTAATCTTACACAAAACTCCCCAAGGGCAGAGGCTATGTCTTTTCTTATGTTATAGCTACACTATCTCGTCTGTGGCAAGTCTACCCAAGTGTCCTCTCTGGAACTGTAAAGGATCACCCTTTAAAGCTCCATCAAGGAAGTACAAGGAACCTGGCCAGGGATCTACATGAGGCTCACTCTGGGTGCCCACCACACAGTGAGCTGAGAAAGCAGCCAAGAGGTTCTGGTATGAAGCTGCCCCCAGAAAAATCAGCTCCCCCCAGAAAAATCAGCTCCCCAGACAAACAGACACCAGCAGCCCTCGTCAGCTGGGCCGGAGGAAAGAGAAACCGAATGGGAAAGCAAAGCTCAGGAGCTCCTGTGTTCGACCGGCTGAGACTCCAGAGATGTTCTGACGACTCCCTAACCCTTACGTGGCTCTAGCTCTTCATCTTCCTTCAAGCCCCACACTCATTATCTCAGATGCTCTTCAGAAAAGAATGCCTTGAAATAGAAATGTATTAATATCTAGACTTACAGTGAGGAAACTATAGCACAGAACTGTCTGCAAAAATGATGCTTTCAGAAGCAGAACTCAGACTCCTTACTCCCAGGCCACTGTTCTTTCTGCTGGGTGACTCCAGTCCCCTGTCTCCTCACAACCCAAAGCCACAAAGCCTTGCTCTTTCATCCCATCTACCTGGAGTCTGCAGAGGAGGGCTGGAGAGTACCTTTCTTACCTCTGCCATTCAACGGCAGAGAGAAAAAGATCCTCTGATAAACAGACGCCTACCAAGTGTTCACTGGCCCTCTTAAAGGTCATACGTCCTCTGACCCCCACCCCAAATAGAATTTTCATAGGTAGGTGTGAACAATGTCAGATATCCCATCAGAAGAAGCCTCTGGGCCTACAGCCTAACAGTTTCTAGTCTCTGAGCACACAGGTGGGGTTTCCTCTGCTAGGGAGGGTGAGACCCTACTCCATCCTGTAGGCCCCTCCCAGCCTGTGATGACATGTCCTGAATTGGGCTCCCAAGCAGAGAATAAAGTCTAAAAACAAGCATTGATAAAATTTAATGAGGATCTGTACAACTCATTCTAGGCACTTTATGTGGGTTAATTCATCTCCTTCGACAACCCTGAGCAGCAAGTGCCGTTATTGCTCCCATTACACAGACAAGGAAACTGAAGCCTGGAGAGAGTACATAAGTTGTCTAGCTCAGAAGGCTGGGAAGCACTGGAAGCTGGAGTCCAAGAGCAGGAACTAGAGTCCATTCTCTTCACCCTGCAGCACAGTGCCCACCCGGCAGGAGCGCGCTGCAGCCCTTCAGCCAGAGGGTGGGACTCTCCCACCACCCTCAGGCTCCCTAACTAACTGCCCTAGTTCCCCTGGGCTGCCAGTGCCTGTCCCTCGTATACCACCCAGGCACCTTCGCTCTTCTGTCCACCAGTCTCCCTCTCCACTGGCTTCAGCACATAGCTCATGTCCCTCCTCTGAACAGAAGCCCTCTGTGGCTCCCCACTGCCTAAATGGAAAAAGTCCCACCTTCTTAGCATAGCATTCCTTCCAAAATATGGCTGCAGCTTAACTTTGTGCACCGTCCCCTTCAATGCACCCTCCCCTCAAGGCGAAAGGAGCTACCACTTTTTTTCTCTGGATATGCTCTTTTTTTCCTGGATATTCCCGTCATGTCCAGCTTTCATCTCCTAGATTGCATTGGTCCCTCCACCTGTAAGGGTCTGCTCCATTTATCAGTCCCCATCTTCCCCTGAGAAGGGATTCAGCCTGATAACCCGAGCAAGAAGGGCCAGAGTTACAGAAGCTTTAAAGTTGAAAAGTTAGTGAATCTAGTTCAACGTAGGTGGAGAAATTGAGCCCCCTTCAGGGCATGGATTAGTATTTGTTCTCTGGCTGGGGACCATTCACCTTTAAACACTCCACAGCGCCTGGAGCCTAGTAAATGAATGACTAACTGGTGAGCCCTCCAGGACAGTGCTTCTCCAGCAGCGGCCCTGGGATTCCCAGCATCTAATCACTCTTGGCCTAGGGTCCTCCAACATCTGACCTGTTCAGTTCTCATCTCTGAGGGCGGTATCTGGTGTCTGCCTGTGTAGCAAGCCACAGAGAGGTTTTTAAATTCACACTTATCTGAAAACCACATTGAATCTATGGGGATTGCACCACGGGTGCCATTTAGTAGAAAGAGTCCTAGTACCTGAAGCTTCCCTTCCCCCAGTCACCACTTCCGCCCCTGAGCTTGAGGCAGAGGCCTCTGGGAGCTTAGATGGCTGAAGCTGATGAGGCGGCTTCTTGGATGTCCCCATATAACCTGGTGCGAGACTTTCTCCCCCAGAGACTGTCTGGGGCTGAGTGGAGGGTCTTGCCCTCCAGCCCTACACCCCAAGGATGCTCTGCCAAACAAGGGGGTCATCTGACCCAGGAGGAACAGGCAGGGGAAGGAGGCAGATGGGTGTCACTTAGGGCAAGGGTGGCGGGAGGGATGTGGGGTCAGGCAAGGCCCAGCCAAGAGAGAGAACGATGCTCGATGCTCCCTCTAAGAGGCCAAGTCTCCAGAAAGGGTGAGGGAATCCCTGCAATGCTAGGAACCTGACACAGAGGCAGGTGGCTCCGAGCTCTGCTGGAACCCATCTAGGAAATGCATAGACACTTGGAGAAAGAGGGCAGCCCTGTGGCGGTGGGCAGCCAGGAGAGGGAGTGGGCAGGGTGTGGCCTGCTGGGTGAGGTGCCCACCTTCCTCTCCCCCTGCCTCCCTTTTCCTATCCTGCTGGCCACACAGCAGCAGAGGGAGCCCTCCGAGCTTGAGTGGGCGCTCGCGGCCTGTGTCCACACCGCTGGCTCCCCAGCACCTTCCTGGGCGGCTCTCTGGCCACCTGCCCTTCTCCTGCCGAGATTCCGAGGCCCAGTCTTACCCACTCCATGTCGCTCCTTGTCAGTTTTGCGCCAGGGGGCCATGGCTCGGCTGGGACCTGCAGGCACCTCCTGTCGTCCTCTGGGGAAGCAGCCAGGGGTGGCTGGGCGCGCTGCTGAGCCCCACTTCCTTCCTCTTTTCAAACTCCCTCTCGGCCCGCCCTCCCCTTCTCAGGGCGCCAGCTCCTCCTCCCCCATCCCTTTGGGCAGGGGCACAGTAGAAGCTTAGTGGCTAGAAGTCCAGAAGTCCTCCACAAAGCTTAGGGGCCACCCCCCGCTTGCCTCCTCCCCAGGCAATCTAGCAGTGGCCGAGCAGGTACCTGAGGTCACTCAGGCCATCACCACAAGTGCAGGAAGTTCCCCGGTAACTGAGTCTAGTGATTAAACCCAGCTCCCTCCCACCTTCCCAGGTGGCTCTAGTGGTAAAGAACCTGAGTGCAATTGTGCGGTAGTTTGAGAATTCTTTGGCATTGCCTTTCTTTGGGATTGGAATGAAAACTGACCTTTCCCAGTCCTGTGGCCACTGCTGAGTTTTCCAAACTTGCTGGCATATTGAATGCAGCACTTTCACAGCATCATCTTTTAGGATCTGAAATAGCTCAACTGGAATTCCATCACCTCTACTAGCTTTGCTCATAGTGATGCTTCTTAAGGCCCACTTGACTTCGCATTCCAGCATGTCTGGCTCTAGGTGAGTGATCATACCATTGTGGTTTTCTGGGTCATGAAGATCTTTTTTTGTATAGTTCTTCTGTGTATTCTTGCCACCTCTTCTTAATACCTTCTACTTCTGTTAGGTCCATACCATTTCTGTCCTTTATTGTGCCCATCTTTGCATGAATGTTCCTTTGGTACCTATAATTTTCTTGAAGAGACCTCTAGCCTTCCCCATTCTTTTGCATTGATTGCAATGATCAAATGCATTCCTCCATTTCTTTGCATTGATCACTGAGGAAGGCTTTCTTATCTCTTCTTGCTATTCTTTGGAACTCTGCATTCAAATGGGTATATATCTTTCCTTTTCTCCTTTGCCTTTCACTTCTCTTCTATTCACAGCTATCTGTAAGGCTTCCTCAGACAACCATTTTGCCTTTTTGCATTTCTTTTCCTTGAGGATGGTCTTGATCCCTGTCTCCTGTACAAGGTCATGAACCTCCATCCATAGTTCTTCAGGCACTCTGTCTATCAGATCTAATCCCTTGAATCTATTTGTCACTTCCTTTATCCTTTTGGTGCCATGACCCATTAGGAAATCTGATAAAAGCTCAGGAAACTCTCCTCTGAAAATATACAAGCACAGAACTTATCAACAATGCCAGGAGGTCCAGGGTGTTCTAACAGCCAGCAACAGTGGGCCCTGGGAAGTGAGTCCTAGACTTAGACTAATGGAGACACTTCTCAGAAATACTAGGATAGATTCTATCAAGACGCAAAAATCTCTCTTTGATCCACAGTGATAAGACTGAATTAAAGTCTTCCTGAATTTCCTTTCTTTATTCATAACTCTCACTACCCCTTTCTGCCTTGCACTAGAGAGTCAATAAGACAGATTAGGCAATATCACAGCTGACAGACAGCTATGGCAAACTATTAATTTCATTTTATCTAAAGTTATTTCCTTTTCAGTTTTCTAGCAGCACAAATTGGGTAGTATTTTCTATAGAGAGCAGTGAGTCAGTCAGGATTCCACCAGGGAAATAGAATCAGTAGGATGTATATGTGTCTTGATTGAATGATTGATTGCAAGGAATTGGCTTGTGTGAGTGTGGAGCTGGCAAGGTAAGCCTGAAATTCAGAGGACCGACCTCCAAGAAGTGCCAGCTGAAACTCTCAGGTAGGAGCTGTAGTTGCTATCCAGGGAGAATTTCTTCTTCATTCAAGGAAAGTGTAGTCAAGGACTTTGAACTGATTCATTCCCGCCTACTCAGATTGTTGAGGATAATCTCCTTCACTTAAAATCAACTGGTTGTAGATGTTAATTACATCCACAAAATACTTCCACAACACCTGGACTGATGTTTGGTTGAATGATTAGGGTCTATAGTTTCATCAAGTTGATTCATAAAACTAGTCATCATAGCAGTATTACAAATTGGACTCAACATCAGAAATTGGCAAACTTTTGGTATAAAAAATCAGATAGTAAATATTGCAGTCATTTCAGGCCAAGATGAAAAATCAAGGATATTATGTAGGGACATCCCCAACAAGAGAGAAAAAAGCTTCCACAATTTAAAAATGCAAAATCTGACATTAGTAATTGAGTCCATTCTTTTGTGACACAGGTCTAGTAATGAGAAAAATAAATTTGTGGGTTAGATCACATTTCACTCCATTAGAGTTCAAAGTTAGTGATGGACTGCAACTCTTCGCTAATGGTGATCTATAATGATATTTTACATTTCATCATTGAAAATGCTTCCCACAGGTGGTATGTAGTAAAGAATTAATTTTGCCCCAAATGTGGTCTGATATTTGTCCTCAGGTACTGGGAAGTGATCTCTTGGAATGTCATGGTTAGCCAGGGGAACTGGGGTTACATGGGGCAATTTAAAAATATGACTTAGGGTCTAAGTTGACCATTTCAGGAAGACCAACAATGTGATATGTAAGTGGGGCTTTGGGCCACATGGTGTCAGTTGCCCTGCAGGCTGAGATCAACCACAGGGGCAATCATGGGGAAAAGTCTTACCTACATGGTAGAGCCCCAAGAAAATCTCTGGACACCAAGGTTTGGATGAGCTTTGCTCACTGGCAACATTCTACACATATTGTCACACGTTGATGCAGTGAAAGTAAAGCATCCTGACTCCATGTGGAAGGGCAACAAAAATGTCTGATACTTCCCTGGACTCTGCTCTATGTATATCTCCCCTTGGCTGAATTAACTCTCCATCCTTTACCAACAACAAATGGTAACTGAACGTAACAATTTCAGGGAGTTCTGCAAGTCCTGTTAGTGAATTATTGACCCTGAAGGTAGTTTTGGGAACTCTTCCAAACTTGCAATTGGTGTGAGAAGTGAGGATGGTCTTGAATGAATTGTGTGGTCTTTAAATTTTATAGCTGGCTAACTCTCGAAGTTGGCTGAAACTCTCAAAGGAAAGTACTGCCAAACACTGATATCAATCCCTGTACATAATCTTTTATTAAGCATTTTTATTGCTCAGAAGGCATTTATAAAATTATATTAAATATTCTCTTGATGTCTGCCTTTTAGCACACCATTTATCATATTGCTAGATATGGAATTGCTGAATGGAAACCCTTCAATTGCACAGTTAAATGAATTTGAGATTTAAAAATTACTTTTACACTTGTATTAAGGTCTGAAAACATTGCTAGAACTGTAGTTTGAGACTGGAAAATATGTTCATTAAAATTTTTGAAGGAATGGTGATCTCACTTTCTGTTTTAATTTTTGACATCACAGCAAGTTTTATATACTGCTTCATGTTTCTTGTGATTTAAATATTGTCATCAAAATGATTTTATCACAAGGTTCTGCATATAATCATTGTTTTGCTCTGTCATTTTGGTTGAATCCATTAAGAAACATTATGAAGTCTGCAGCAAAAGCTAATTTTCCAAGTCATCTGATGTTCAGTAATAGTGGTTGAGGGCTGTTCCTAAGAAAAATTTCCATCGCCATCCTGAGCTCAAAAACTCACAGATGACTTACTACTGTTAAGCCATCAAACTGCTATGTAGGTTATAGGACAAGTAAGAATGTTCATCTTCTATTTTTGACAAAAGTTCATAAAACAGACAATAATTAAGTCCAGAAGAGATAATGATCACATTTGTCACAAGTTGTTCAATAATGCACAATATTCAACTATTTTCCACAAAGTACCTTCTGATGAACATTATAATCAATTAGTAAAGGTTTTAAACACTTCATGTTTTCACAAGCTTCGTAAATTTGTCCAAAAAGCCTTTTCCTATTCATTAACAGCTATAAACACATCTTCAGTTCAGTTCAGTCGCTCAGTCGTGTCCGACTGTTCGTGACCCCATGAATCGCAGCACGCCAGGCCTCCCTGTCCATCACCAACTCCTAGAGTTCATTCAGACTCACGTCCATCGAGTCAGTGATGCCATCCAGCCATCTCATCCTCTGTCGTCCCCTTCTCCTCCTGCCCCCAATCCCTCCCAGCATCAGAGTCTTTTCCAATGAGTCAACTCTTCGCATGAGGTGGCCAAAGTACTGGAGTTTCAGCTTTAGCATCATTCCTTCCAAAGAAATCCCAGGGCTGATCTCCTTCAGAATGGACTGGTTGGATCTCCTTGCAGTCCAAGGGACTCTCAAGAATCTTCTCCAACACCTCAGTTCAAAAGCATCAATTCTTCGGCACTCAGCCTTCTTCACAGTCCAACTCTCACATCCATACATAACCACAGGAAAAACCATAGCCTTGACTAGACGGACCTTTGTTGGCAAAGTAATGCCTCTGCTTTTGAATATGCTATCTAGGTTTGGAACACATCTTAGCAGATTCTATTTCAGGCGGCATTTAGTGTTTCCTCCTTTTTATTGAAAATATTTTTGACCACAATTTTTCCACACAGATTATTCACAGAAGCTTACTCTTCATTCACTTCAACCTCAACATGAGGACTTGACAAATAAACAACTGTGCAGTACTGGTCAACTTATCAAGAGCCAAGGAAAACAGAGATCATTTGCCATGGTTTGAAACTGATTATTGATATTGCTCCCAAAGTTATCAACTCTTCAAACAGCTGTCACCAAAAGGCTAATAGCCTTAAACTATTTTATTTTCTCTAGACACATTTCATCTGTTACCACAACCAAAACTAATTTAATCAACTCACCATCAATAAATGTCTTTCCTTGTGTGGTTAATAAATGAGTCACCCGGACACTTACATTGGTTACAGTCTCATTTTCATTCTTCATTTTGAATGGAGAAATTGTGCTATTATGAGACATTCTGGTTTAAATTTTTTAATTTTTCTGGCTACTCCTTTTTTGCAGCTGAGAATGTTGTGATGAGGGCTTACTCTGTTATGCCATATTCTTCTAGCACAGTTGTAGTGTCACTATACAGCAAAGCCAATGCTTTCCTGTCCAATTCTTTAACAAAATAATCCACACTCCACTGTGACTTAGAAGCATGACATTTGGATCCTACTCTTCTCTTCTTTTTTTGGTTCAGTTTGGTTGGTTTTGACATGATGGTTACTGTGCTGGTAAATAAAATACAACAGTGTTTCTGTAAAGCGATACCCTTGGCACTTCAAACAGTGGCATGATAACCACATCCCTGAGGTCAGCAGGCTGCTGAACAGCACTGCAAGGCAATGAGAGCACCATCCATAGACAAGCTTTGTTGCAAGTCCACAACTCTGCCATTGTAGTGTGAAAGCCTCTACATATGTGTGTAAATGAATGAGCATGGCTATATTCCAGTAAAACTTTATTCATTTTTGGACAATAGAATTTGCATTTCATATAATTTTCACATGTCATGAAATGTTTTTCTTCTTTTGAATTCTTTTCAATCTTTTAAAAATGTAAAACTATTCTTAGTTCATAGTTCATACAAAAACAGGTGGTGAATCAAATTTGGTCAATGAACCAAATTTTTTGTCTGCCATCCCTTGGAGGAATCTAAAAGATGCTTGCTTTTTCATCTTAGATTTCTGATATACATGCAGACAAGTTCATAACAACAGTGTGATAAGGTACTTGCTGGGGGAACAAAGGTAGGTGGTGATTCCAGAAGGTAAATAAGGTTGAGATTTGAGGAATATTAAAAATTTCTCCTCCATTTAGTTTGTGACATGGGAATCTGGATTTTTAAAATAATGTTAAAATAACAAAAAACTTCAACATATTAAAAGACTTGAAAATTTGCTTGTAGTTGAAGATCACTGGAAGGACTGATGTTGAAGCTGAAACTCCAGTACTTTGGCCACCTGATGTGAAGAGCTGACTCATTTGAAAAGACCCTGATGTTGGGAAAGATTGAGGGCAGGAGAAGGGGATGACAGAGGATGAGACAGCTGGATGGCATCACCTACTCGATGGACATGGGTTTGGGTGGACTCCGGGAGTTGGTGATGGACAGGGAGGCCTGGCGTGCTGCGGTTCATGGGGTCACAAAGAGTTGGACACAACTGAGTGACTGAACTGAACTCAAGGAGATGAAATGTAGGTTATTTTTGAATGAAGGTTAATTAACTTCTTAATGGGATGGTTTCCAATAGAGAAATCTTAAAGCTTCATATTGACTAGGATATGGCTTTTATATTTATCTGAAACATAGAGTTTTTATTATAATGATTTTATGGCACTGTGGAAAATTTTTGCCAAGAGAGATTGATGGTCAGATATAAAGATCTAACTAAAACCACTTAAAGAATTTACAATTATCTTGGTCACACAATTGTATTAAATACCATCTGCTGCTGCTGCTGCTGCTGCTAAGTCACATCAGTCATGTCTGACTCTGTGTGACCCCAGAGATGGCAGCCCACTAGGCTCCTCTGTCCCTGGGGTTCTCCAGGCAAGAATACTGGAGTGGGTTGCCATTTCCTTCTCCAATGCATGAAAGTGAAAAGTGAAAGTGAAGTCGCTCAGTTGTGTCCGACTCTTCTCGACTCCATGGACTGCAGCCTACCAGGCCCCTCCGTCCATGGGATTTTCCAGGCAAGAGTCCTGGAGTGGGGCGCCATCTGCTACATACCTGTAAATTAGGTGGTGCACTATTGATGACTATAGTATTGCACAGACTCTGAGAGATGACTGTGGAAAGAAGGACTTCTCCTGGCAAGACCCCACCCGAGGGTCAGGCTCATGTGTCCAACTGCCTCCAGGACCTCCCTTTCCCACCCAACATTAATGTCTTCAGTTCTGAAACTAAACTCATCACCATAGCCACACCACAGACCTATCACTCCTCTGATTGTTTCTATTAATAATTTATGTAACAGGTGACATGAGTAAACTCTGTGCTCCAACTGAAATGCTAGAATTCCTACTCTGTCACTTACATAGCTGCTTAGTTTGGAGAAGTTACTTAACCTTTCTCAGCCTCAGTTTCCTGAAGAAAAGAGTTTCTAACATTTATTGAACACTTACTGAATGCCAATCCTTGATTTAATACTTTACACACATTATCTCATTTAACCCTCAAAGTAGCCCTATGAAGGGCATACATTCTAAATTACTTCAATTGTGTCTGACTCTTTGCAACCCTATGGACTGTAGCCCACCAGCCTCCTCTGTCCATGGGATTCTCCAGGCAAGAATACCAGAGTGGGTAGCCATGCCCTCCTCCAGGGTATCTTCTCAACCCAGGGATCAAACTCGCATCTCTTCCATCTCCTGCATTGGCAGGCACGTTCTTTACCACTAGCACCACCTGGGAAGCCTGAGGTAGGTACCATTATGATCCCCATTTTTGCTAAGAAGTAAACAGAGGCCAGGAGGCTGAGAGTCTTTATTTATAGCTGTCAACCATTGTAACTGCCTACAAATGGTATCATCACCCTCTACTCCACCCTCTCTTTCCCTGCAGATGATTGTCTCAAAATGATCATCTCTTGGATATGCCCCTTCCTCTACACCGCTACCTTGCCAAGGTTGCCTTCATTTGAAGCTTGCGTGTGAGTTCTCTTTGCCTCCTTCCAATGTCTTCATCATGTTACTTCTAGGATGCTTTAAAGCCCCAACGATTGTGTCCAACTCAAACTCACAAAATAAGCTAGAAAATATAAACATATCAGGTTTTAGGTAACTTGGGAGATTTTACTACCTTTGTGAAATCAAGATATTGCACACTAAAGTACCATGCAAAGCCTCAAGTGCAGACCAAAGAAATCCATCCAGACTCAGACCCATGTTCAGAAAGATCACAGAAACCTCTTTCCCTAAGGCACAGCAGAAGGAGAAGACTATGTTGTCCGGCTTTCTCAGAATCATAGATTCAGGACTGAGATTTTGTTACAGTTCACTAGTATGGCTGTGTGTGCGCGTGCTCAGTCGCTTCAGTCGCGTCGACTCTTTTTGAACCCATGGACTCTAGCGTGTCAGGCTCCTCTGTCCATGGGACTTCTCCAGGCAAGAATACTGGAGTGGGTTGCCATGTACTCCTCTAGGAGATCTTCCTGACCCAGGGATCAAACCCATATCTTCTGCGTCTCCTGCATTTCAGGTGGATTCTTTATCACTGAGCCACTGGGTAGGGCTGTAATGATTATTAAATATTGAAATATGAGTTTATCAGGGCTTCTCCAGTAGCTCAGAAGTAAAGAATCAGCCTGCAATGCAGGAGCCACAGGAGACACGGGGTCAGTCCCTCAGTTGGGAAGATACCTTGGAGGAGGGCATGGCAACCCACTCAGTGTTCTTACCTGGAGAATTCCATGGACACAGGAGCCTGGTGGGCTACGGTCCATAGGGTTGCAAAGAGTACAACAGGACTGAAGTGACTTGGCAAGCAAAAAGTCACTGCCTCCAGTGCCTGAAGTGCCCTCCTCCCATCCCTGCCTTGAGAAGTTTTCACTGGGCACCACTGGGGTCACTATGATGGTGCCTTCCAGCTTGTCCTCTATAGTTTAAGAGGATCGGCCCCTTTCCCTGGGTGCCTCTCCTCCTCCCTCTGACTCTAAGCCACAGGGAGGAGGAGAAGTGGATGACAGAGGATGAGATGGTTGGATGGCATCACCAACTCGATGGGCATCAGTTTGAACAAGATCCAGGAGTTGATGATGGACAGGGAAGCCTGGTGTGCTGCAGTCCATGGGATCACAAAGTTGGACATGACTGACCAGCTGAACTGACTAAGAGAGATGTCCAGAGGTGGAACTGGCAAGTCAGCAGGTGTCAGAGCCTCCTGATCCACCCTCCACTGGCACCCCCTATGTGAAGTCCTTTGGGAACTGCAGCCTCCACAGTATAACATTTTCTATCATTTATCTCTTCTTGTTTTACTCATAGAGTCATGGAGAAGGCAATGGCACCCCACTCCAGTACTCTTGCCTGGAAAATCCCATGGATGGAGGAGCCTGGTAGGCTGCAGTCCATGGGGTCGCTGAGTCGGACACGACTGAGCGACTTCACTTTCACTTTTCACTTTCATGCATTGGAGAAGGAAATGGCAACCCACTCCAGTGTTCTTGCCTGGAGAATCCCAGGGACGGGGGAGCCTAGTGGGCTGCCATCTCTGGGGTCGCACAGAGTCGGACAGGACTGAAGTGACTTAGCAGCAGCAGCATGGCAAATAGCTTCTATGAGTATGTTATAAGCAATTCAAACAGTTTGGAACATGTACTTTCATTTTAGTAACAGGAGGAAACTTTAGGTCCTTATCAAGGCCAGAAAGGCTCCAGGGAAGAAGACATGAGAGCGCAGAAGTAATCAGCTACACTAAAGGGAGCAGCAACAAAGACCATCTGTAAATAAAGAGGTGTTTAAATCATTTTGCCTTAAGGTAACAGTCAAATTTCTAGAAGTGAAGACAGGAATGGGAGTTGGATGAGGAAGAATCAAAAGGTTTTCTGCTTAAAAGAATTCACTCTCTTCCATTAAATATAAATACCCTCAACCCTTACTGCTAATTAACATTACCCGGGGCTGCCAGGGGGACCCGTCTAAACTGTAGGACTGAGAAGTCAAGGCACTAGTTAACATCCCTCCGTGCATCCTCCACACCCTTTAGGACACTAGTTAACTCCTAAGAGCACTGCACAAAGCCCTCCTGGTCAGATTCTAGCTCTCTGCGACACCTTCACTTCCTGCCTCCTGCACTGCCCCTTCTTGCAGCCACACTTCCCTGTACTGCAGACACACACACAAACTCTCTCTACACACACACACACACTCTCTCTCTCTCCAAACACACACACACACTCTCTACCACAAGACGCGGTATGACAGAGGGGCAGCCTTGCCACGTGGTGCTGTTTGAAGTCTCCCAAAGTGCCACAAGTTCTCACATTTAGCTGTGCTCTCAGTGCTCAGCAGCACCACCCCTCTTCCTTTCTAGACTACACTGTTTCAGAGAGGCAAGGGAAGTCATCCTTGGTGACCTCCAACTTCTCATCCAGACAGACAGTCCTCCTGGGTACCTGCAGCAGCCTGTTCTCATGACCTGCTATCCAGATTCTTTAACTGCCTTTTCTGTCCCGAAACTGTCAGAACTCACAATGTGTGCACAGGGATATCAACCCTGTTCCTTGTTTGTATCTGATTAGCACTGACTGATTCCTTGTCTACATTCAACAGAGGTCCAACCCCAGAAGTCCAAAGGTCAAATCTGGATGATGACTGATTTGTTTAACAAGCACATTTTATTCTCACGGTGATTTTTTTTTTTTAACTGCCAACAATGAACAACTGAGAAGCTTCACCTAAACTTTTGGTTTTTCTCAAAATAAATATGAAGATCTGGCAATTAGGATCTGTATTTTCAGATAGAAATGCCCTGGAGGTGATTTTAGTGGCTATTCTTTAGTCAGAGCCTACACTCCAGTTTGCCACAGTCCCCAGCACTCCCTCTCTTCCCCAAATACTGATGCCAAGTCTTAATTGCCATTTATCATTAGATTTATAGTACTACTTTTCTTAAGGTAGGCCTTCCCTGATAGCTCAGTTGGTAAAGAATCCGCCTGCAATGCTGGAGACCCTGGTTCGATTCCTGGATTGGGAAGAACCCCTGGAAAAGGGAAAAGCTAGCCACTCGAGTAATCTGGCCTGGAGAATTCTATGGACTGTATATATAGTCCATGGAATCGAAAAGAGTCGGGTGACTGGGTGACTTTCACTTTCATTTTTCTTAAGATTAAAGACCAAAAAAGAAAAACCCAAAACAAAACAAAAATACTAGAACTCATGTGTCATCAAAAGTGAGAAAACAAAAGAGACCAAGAGGGTAAACGTTTTAAGAAACATGAAAGAGGGTCTACATGTATTCAATATGTAGATCTGAAGAATTGTCCTAGACGTAGATCTGTGTCAAAAGAGTTCTTCCTAAGCTGCCATTAAAAACAAAAAAACAAACACAGTTTACATCCTTTAAGATGCCTGCCTAGTTCCTAGAGGCATTTGAGTTGTGACCTTTGATAAGTGTGTTGGAAATAGAGGTGTTAATATTTTTCTGGTCAATGAGAAGACTTTGTATTGGGTGACAGAAAACCAACCCAGTCAGGTTGTTCTTGGAGAAAGCAAATCGCTAGAGCCAAAGGAGCCCTTGAATAATCTCAGTCTTGGACAAATCAAGATCACAACGAGTATATGGCTTAACAGGAGACAACAGATTCTTCATAAGCACTTGTATTATGGTTTTTCCAGTAGTCATGTACAGATCTGAGAGTTGGACTATAAAGAAGGCTGAGCGCGGAAGAATTGAAGTTTTTGAACTGTGGGGTTAGAGAAGACCCTTGAGAGTTCCTTGGACAGCAGAGAGATCAAACCAGTCAAATCCTAAAGTCCTGAATATTCATTGGAAGGACTGATGCTCAAGCTGAAACTCCAAAACTTTGGCCACCTGATGTAAAAAACTGACTCATTGGAAAAGACCTTGATGCTGGGAAAGATTGAAGGCAGGAAGAAAGGGGGATGACAGAGGGTGAGATGATTGGATGGCATCACCAACTCAATGGACATGAGTTTGAGTAAGCTCTGGGAGTTGGTGATGAACAGGGAAGCCTGGTGTGCTGCAGTCCATGGGGTTGCAAAGAGTTGGACATGACTGAGCAACTGAATTGAACTCTGGCACCAAGCCTCAGACAATTCAGTCGTGTCTCCTCCCTAAGAAGTCCTGTGCACATCTGCATACCATGCTGAGCCCTAGAAGCTGAGTGTTTACTCCACAAACATTTATTGAGATCCCTTCATGTGAAAAGCGATGTGATAAGCAGAAAGGTATACTTTGGTCAGTGACACAGGCCAGATTCTTTCTCTCATGAATTCTGTAGCCTATGAAGGATGGAAGAAAATCAACAAGTACACAATAAGGTTTAATGAGGAAAATAAAACAGAGAAATGATATAAAGAGTGTCTTGGGGGAGTAGAAAAGGCGAGAGCGAGGGCAAGGCTCACTGAAGAAGTTATATTTGAGAAAGGACACTTGGAAAAAGATTGTTTCAGGGAGAAATGAACACAAATATAAAAGTCCTGAGGGGAGAACAAGCTTTAAGCATTTGAGAAATTAAGAAAGAACCAGTGTTATGGGACTGTAGTAACTGTGTGGTAGGAGACGAGCTTGGAAATTAGGGAGGAACTGGATCATGTAGTACCTTGAAGACCATGGTAAGGAATCTGAATTTTACTCTAAATGGACAGGCCAGTAAGAAAGAGACAAGCAGGCCCTGGCACTCACAGGTTGTGGTGGTCTGTTCAGTTCAGTTCAGTTCAGTCGCTCAGTCATGTCCGACTCTTTGCGACCCCATGAATTGCAGCATGCCAGGCCTCTCTGTCCATCACCAAGTCCTGGAGTTCATCATCCACTGAGTCAGTGATGCCATCCAGCCATCTCATCCTCTGTCGTCCCCTTCTCCTCCTGCCCCCAATCCCTCCCAGCATCAGAGCCTTTTCCAATGAGTCAACTCTTTGCATGAGGCGGCCAAAGTATTGGAGTTTCAGCTTTAGCATCATTCCTTCCAAAGAACACCCAGGGCTGATTTCATTTAGAAAGGACTGGTTGGATCTTCTTGCAGTCCAAGGGACTCTGAAGAGTCTTCTCCAACACCACAGTTCAAAAGCATTAATTCTTCGGTGCTCAGCTTTCTTCACAGTCCAACTTTCACATCCATACATGACCACTGGAAAAACCATAGCCTTGACTAGATGGACCTTTGTTGGTAAAGTAATGTCTCTGCTTTTGAATATGCTGTCTAGGTTGGTCATAACTTTTCTTTTAAGGAGTAAGTGTCTTTTAATTTCATGGCTGCAATCACCATCTGCAGTGATTTTGGAGCCCCCCAAAATAAAGTCTGACACTGTTTCCCCAACTATTTGAACACCAATAATTCCTCAGAACATTAACATCAGACAAGGCTAATTTGTGGCCATGATGGATAAATACAAAAACAGGATGCAATCATGATGAAACACAGAAAAATATGGACATTGTAAAAATCATAAACATGATCAACTATCTCCCTATCATGGTTA
This sequence comes from Bos indicus x Bos taurus, assembly GCF_003369695.1. Taxonomy (NCBI): domain Eukaryota; kingdom Metazoa; phylum Chordata; class Mammalia; order Artiodactyla; family Bovidae; genus Bos; species Bos indicus x Bos taurus. The sequence goes on along the minus strand of NC_040095.1, from coordinate 1,413,945 downwards.
ATGTGTCTGCCGCTTTTTTCTTTTAATCAGTTTCAACTTTAGCTTCATTTTATTCTTTTAACCTTTAGATGAGATTTATTAATATATCTAATCATAGGATTAAACTTGCTTCCTTAAATACTACCCTATCATCAACATAAGCCCAAATCCTATAACAAAGTCCTTTCTGACAGACTCTATGGCTCCCCATGGTCACAAGCAATAAACTCAATTTATTGTATATGTATGTTGCTCGTGGTCTTTTGATGAAAGGCACTGACAAATGTCAGTGGAGGATTTTAGGTGGGAGGTATATATAAAAAAATATAATATTTTTTTAAGAATACTATTCTCACTGGAAAACAAACTCTATTGGTCAAGAATAGAAGCAACAAGACCAATTCAAGGCTGTTTCAGCATCCAGGGAAAAATGATGGTACATGGGGTCAAAGTGGTAAGGCAAAACAGTCAAATTTGATATACTTCACAGGTGGTGTCAGCAGGACTTGCTTATGAAGTGGATGGGTCCACAGAGAAACATAAGTAGACAGTCAAAGACAGAGATCCAAAATAAAATTAGCGAAAACAAGATAGAAACCTATTTCTAATCACATAAATTCTAAGTTGTCATTGCAGATCCATGAATTTATCAGGGATGCAAGCTCCATCCTTCCTGCTATCCCACCATCCCTCAGGTTTGCAAACATTAAGTGCATGACCCAAAATGACTTACCACCACCTCCCCATGCCAGCCTGCAGGAAGGGAGACAGGGAAGAAGAGGACATATCTGGCAAGTAGCACTCATCAGTTCTGCTCACGTTCCTTTTCTCAATATCTGGTTCCATGGCCATACCTCATTGCAAGGCAACTTGGGAAATTTCTAGCCTTTATTCTGCATGGTCATACGTCCAACTAAGGTTTCCCTGGTGGCTCAGAGGTAAAGAGTCCACCTGCCAATGCAGGAGACACAAGTTCAATCCCTGGGTCGGGGAGATCCCCTGGAGAAGGAAATGGCAACCAACTCCAGTATTCTTGCCGGGGAAATTTTGGACAGAAGAGCCTAGCAGGCTATAGTCCATGGAGTCTCAAAAGAGTCAGACAGACATGACTTAGCAACTAAACAACAACAACTAAACATGTCCAAAGAAATGGTCTCTTACTGTGGAGAGTAGGAAAACAATTGTTGAGACAGTGTAGAGGAAAGACAAAACCTGGTTGAAGTTAGTTAAGAAGAAAATGTAAGATAAAAAAACAGAATGGGAAGTATAAGCAAATCTTTTAGAGAGTTTTACTGGGAAGAACAAATAAATGAGGTGGTAGCTAGAGGAGACCATAGAATGAAGTTAAAAGAGGTGTGGTGACCATTACCTTCCAAATCTCCCACTGTAAAGAACATAGTTGACTACAGGCCCAGGTTCTGTGTTCTGAAAATCTTTCTTCACAATCATAAGACTATACTCTTCCATGGGCTTCTTACAACCAGTGACCAGGAGTGGAGGGAGAACAAGATAGGCATGTCTCTCCATGACATAAGACTCCTTTGACTAGTGGCTTTAGCCTAAGGACTCCCCGCTGGGTAGGCATCACCAACACTGTCTTAGAGTTGCAGTTCAATCCAAGACATTTCACTGTCTCTCTTTCCTTCTTTCTCTCTCACCTTCACAGGGGTCATACCTGCATCATGATCTGATGGCTCTTCTGATTTTCTTCCCATCTTCTCTCACAGGAGCTCTGTGAGGAAAGCTCCATTACGATTTTTGCATATCTAGTTCTGTTTTGGAATTAGCTTCTTGGAAGACTGAAGGGATGCAAGAAGAGATGTTGGAGCATGTTTGTAGCCTTATGGAAATGAACCCGGCATAAAGAGTCAATGTGCTCATGTTTAAGGGAGAGGAGGTCATTACAGGTAGATGAGATGGAATGGGAAGCATGTTTTTAGATGGGCATGCACAGAATCAACTTTATAAATACAAGGAAAGCAAAAGACATGAGCACGGGTTCAGATTAAGGGGCAAATGCAAAAGAAGGAAACAAAGGTAGTCCTTTTCACTTTGTTTCAGCATACCATGGGAGGGAGTATTGTGTGGTGGTGACAGGTGGATTCTGTAGTCAGCTTGGCTGGATTCAAAGGCAAATTTCTGTCAGTACTAGCTATGCGATTGTTTCTGTTTCCTCATCTTGAAAATGGAGCAACTTTGCAGCAACTACTTCAGAGAGTTGAGAGAACTATATGAATTAATACTTGAGAGCAACACATGTAGAGCATTACTATTTAGCACATAAGCATGAAACAAATGTTAATTATTATTTTCTTAATAAAATGTAATGGTCATCAGCTGAGATAATTAAAGACATTAAAGGAAAACAAAGTGAAAGTCATCTTGAAGAATTGCAAACAAGCACTCACAAGTCATAAGATTAAAGGGACAGAGTCAAGATTGAGTGGTTTTCTTCTGCCATGTTCAGCCATTTGGGCACAGACTTAAATTAGACCAAAGATTCACCACTCTGGCTACAGTTAGAATCACCTGGGGAGTTTTTAAAATTTAACTCAGGGACTTCCATTTTAAAAGTTAACTCAGGTTGAGTGGCTAAGACACCACACACCCAGTGCAAGGGGTCTAGGCTCAGTTCCTAGTCAGGGAACTAGATCCCACATGCTGCAACTAAGAGTCCGTATGCCACAAGTAAAGATCCTGCATGCTAATGAAGATCAAAGATCCCGCATGCTGCAACAAAGTCCCAGCAAAACCAAATAAACAAATAAAAACTTAACTCAGGTCCTCTCCCCACCACCCATCCCATTCTGATTAATCTGGTCTGGGGTGGGAGTCTAGCAGACTTTTAAAGATACCCAGGTGACGCTAATGTGCAGCCAGAGCAGACAAGTACTGGAATAAGGGATGAGCTTAATGGAATGAAACTGACTGGGGTTTAACTGAAGTTTATCGTTTTTCCAGGTGAATTCAGAGGAGAGATCAAGAGAGTGATTAATTATGGATAACAGAAGTTAAGGGAAAAATTAAAGGCTTTCATGATGGAGAGTGCAAAACTGGTAGAGTCTGGGGCTTGGAGTTCCCACTGGAGTCGAAGTGTTGGTACAGAAGGGACTGTGCAGCTGAAATAGTTCATGATTATACATCTTTATCCCAAATGCCAAACACACTTACTGCCCTCACGTGTTCTACTACATAAACAACACCAAAATTTAATTCAAGTACACCATGAGAATTATTCTCTTTTTGATGACTCTTTTTCAAAGTCCAGTCCAAGAACTTATTATTTGAATCTAATGGACCTAAAGTGCTTTTGTTCTAAAAGGATCACTGTGTTGGAAGCTCAGTTAGAGAACAAAATCACTCTAATTTAAGTAGGACGTCATGCATTACAGAGTATTAAACATAACAGAACTGATGAGGGGGTTGAAGCAACAGATACTAGATTTCCAGGAATGACTACTTACCAAAGCTACACTGTGAAACTAGGCTTAGCAATTTTTATAACTGTCAAGGTTGATGTCCTCCATCTGTGGTAAATTAGTAAGATAAAGAGCAAAGACCAACCAGTAAGAGAGGTAACTAATGTAGACCAATGTAATCCTAAATCATTTGCATGCTACTTCTTAAGTGAGATGGAAAAGTGCTAATAAGTGTTTGAAACTATGTTTCATTGTATAAGATGTCACAAAGTCAAGAAACATGCAATTTTATTTCCAAGAGTTATTAGTCAATAAAATGTTTAAAAATAACACTGTCTTCCTAAATAAATAAATATGGCAATAAAAGAGTTATTGGTTACTTTCTCAAATAATATGCTCAATATATCTTTGTTATCCTGATAGCTTTTCAGGTGGGCTATCTTTAAATTTAAAACAATGGGTCTAATTGTTAATTAAAAAAATAAACAATAAATACCATTTTCCTTGTTATTATACTTCTTTTTCCAGGTCAGCACTTAGATCCATTGCTTTAAATTTTAGAATATTTCACCTGAAATTTTATGGAACATTTTAAAATGTAACTAATATATTGACCTAAGTTTTTCCTACGTTCTCCAACTTCATGGGCAGTTTTCACAGCAAAAACAGTTCAGGCCAACTCTCTTCTCTTTACTTTTAATGCCCAGAATCAATGTGAAGGTATTTTAAAATGAGGGAGATGGAAGGTTTCACAACCAGAATCTAGAGGAAATGTGAGTAACAGATTATTCATGTTAAAAAATTCATTGTAACCAGCTAGAAAAAAAACAAAGAAACACTGTTTCAAAGAATTATCTCTTCAAATAACACAAATCACTTTTTTTAGGTTATAAATTTCACCATACTTATTCTCTTTTGAATTATTCTTTGCATGTGCTTCCTTTTAATTTTTTTAACTTTTTTTTGTTTTCTTAATAAGATGTCTCTCAAGGCTCATAGGAAGTACTATTATTAAAAATAATACTAGAGGTGGGGTCAAAATTTCTGGATTTAAGACTGAGTTTTAAAGGAAAATTACCTTGCCTTATATTTACATCTGCAATATACTTAGAACTGACATTGTGTAAGGTAGGTAGAGATAGGGATCAAGATTTATTTTTTTCTCTGTATATTAGGCAAATTGATTCAGGTTCAGTTTTCAAAAAGTCTACCCTTCTCCTTTGTATCTGGGGTCATTTTTTGGCCACAAACCAAACGAGCAAACGTATCTGGCTCTGTTTATGGACTCTTATTCTCTTCCTTTGATAGATGTCTCTATGTTTGCATTCATATCACACTGAATTGATTATGATCTTATAACAGGTCTCTGTACCTGATAGTATAAGTCCACTACCTTTCTTCTCCTTCAAAGTTTTATTGTATATTTTTGGCTTTTTATACTTCCATATAAATTTTAGGATCAACTTGTCATGTTCCAGGACAAAAAACAGCTTGCAAGGAATTTTACTGAAACTGTGTTGAATATTTAGATCAATGTGGAGAGAAGTGATGTCTTTATTATGGGATCCCACTATTTATCTAGATCTTTAGATTTTCTCCATGATGCTTTGTCATTTTCAGTGTAGACACTTTTTACATCTTTTCATTGACTTTAGCTCTAGGCATATGATAAAATTTATGCTATTGTTCAGTTCAGTTCAATTCAGTCGCTCAGTCGTGTTCGACTCTTTGTGACCCCACAAATTGCAGCACGCCAGGCCTCCCTGTCCATCACCAACTCCTGGGGTTCACCCAAACTCATGTCCATCAAGTCGGTGATGCCATCCAGCCATCTCATTCTCTGTTGTCCCCTTTTCCTCCTGCCCCCTCCCAGCATCAGGGTCTTTTCCAATGAGTCAACTCTTCGCACGAGGTGGCCAAAGTATTGGAGTTTCAGCTTTAGCACCAGTCCTTCCAAAGAACACCCAGGACTGATCTCCTTTAGAATGGACTGGTTGGATCTCCTTGCAGTCCAAGAGACTCTCAAGAGTCTTCTAGTGCAATTTGAGCTTTTTTCATTTCTATTTGTTTTTACTTGATATAACTGGCTTTTTAAAAAAAACTGATCCAGTTTTCAATTTTAGTAGTCTGTCTACAAAGCATTTTATTTTTTTTGCACATACTGTCATAACATCTTCAAATAATGACATTTTAAAACCTCTAATTTTAACATAATTTCAGACTTACAAAAAAGTTTCAAGAATATTTAAAAAAAGTACATTCTTTACCCAGATTTTCCAAATGTTAACATTTAACAATATTTTCTTAATTATTTCCCTTTTGATGTATATACATGTTCTTCTTAACCTTTAGAGTATAAGGTGCAAAACATGATGCCTTTTTCCCTTAAATATGTCACCATGAATTTCTTAAAAACCAAAGGCAGCACAATGATCAAATTCAAGAAAATAACATTGACAAAAATGTTAATAAATGTCATACCATCAGCTAATCAAATGCCACTTATCCCATTAATGTTTTCTATTGCAAATGAATATTCCATATGGCAAGCTGTATTCACTTGTAATATGTATCCTTAGTCTCTTTTAATCAGGTTCAGTTCCTCCACCTTTACTTGCCCTTCATGATCTTGGCATTTTGAAGAGTATGGTCCAGTTTTTGAAGAGAATGTCCCTCAGTCAGGCCTTTAGGATATTTCCTCATGATTAGAAGCAAGTTATGTGATTTATGGCAAGTAAATCATGATTGTGATGTATGCTTTCCTTACTACTTTACACCAGGAGGCACATGCTATCAATTTGTCTTGTTACTTCACTGGAAAAACCCAGTGGGGTCCCTGGGAAAAGGAAGATGGGATCTAGGTGATAAGATAGAGTCTAACCTCTTCTTTTGGGCTTAGTCTAGTTTCACTTGCCTGTGGGGGGCTGTGTGCAGCAGAGGTCTTGCACCTAGCCCATCAGATTAGAGCTCCTAGTGCACAAACCGCCATTCCTGACACCTGGATTTGGTGAGCTGTGTGTAGAAGTGCTGTGCAGGACACTTCAAGTTAAGGTGGCAACGCAGGCAGTGTGCAGAGGCGCTACGCCTAGCACTGCAGTCTGAGCTGCCTTGAGCAACACAACTGCACCTGCCCAGGAGGACTCCGGCTACTCCCCACCGCTGACAAGAACCCTAGGATGCAGCCCCACCAATGGCCTTTTGGGGAGAACATGTTCTCTGCAGTGGTTCCCAACCCTTTTGACACTAGGGACAGGTTTCATGGAAGAAACAGATTTGGGGGTGGGGTGGTTTTGGGATGGTTCAAGCGCATTACATTTGTTGTGCACTTTATTTCTAATCTAACATGAGGCACCAGTCTGTGGTCTAGGGGTTGGGGACCCCTGTTCTGTAGTGCAAGTTCAAACCTCTCATTCTCCGATTAAAGACTAAAGGCTTCCTTTGCTTCTGAACCAAACTTGGTCTCATTCTATTGGTTCCAAAGACACTGGGCAGGAGAACCCTTGTTGGGGACTGACTTGGGAGTGTCAAAGACAAATTTGGGCACCCCAGAAGTGACAGAACATGGCCTTTTCCCCTGCACCCACCCCATAGTCTCTGGGCTCAACTTGCTCCAGCCAGAGGATAGCAGAGACTTTGAGAGGTTCAGGTGAGGATGACTGCCTCTGATCTCTGAGCTCCCTCCTGAGGGGAGGAGCAGCCGAATCCAGAGCACTCTGCCTGGCAGTCAATACCCAGGTGTGGTGTACACACAGTGCAGCTCCCAGAGTCATCTGGATTGTGCCACTTGAAACGATCACACTGCCACATGGCTGAGCATCAGAGACTGAACTCACGCGAGCCTGCCTGCTGCTCCAGCTAGCTTTTCCAGGGTACCAGACACCAGCTGACAGTGAGGGACAAGGAGCCACAGCAGGCCTGCATGCTGACTCAGCAGCAGTGCTATCCTCTTGACCTCTGTATAGGCCGGAGAGGCCACACCAGGGCCGTTCTCCTCACCAAACTCCAGGGGTCACAGCAGTAGCATTCTCCATTGTCACTTTGAGTTTGATAAAGGAAAGGGGACACTGATCCTTTGAGGACTCACGCCAATGGCACAGGGCTACTGTGCTTACAAAGAGGACACAGGTTCTTGGGTAAGCTCTCAAATTCAACAAGGGGCCAGGCAACCCAATGCTTAGACAGTGCCAAGGTGAGGGGCTGTGTTACCATAAGAACTCTGAGACCAGATCCAAACTTAAAGTTTATAGTCAGACCATTACCCATGAGAAGAAGCCACAGTGCTCCAAAAGAGCCAGAGGCCTATGAATCACAGGGGTTACTGTACTCATGGGGGAGGCCACTGACCCTGGCCGGGGGGACTATATACATATGAATACATATATATATAACACTGTGTATATTTGCATATTGTCCACAAATATACACAGTACTATATTTAAAAAGGGCTTCCCACCCCATGGACAGAAGAGTCTGGTGGCCTACAGCCCACTGGGTCATGACAGAAGTGACTGGATGCACACACATATTTAAAATAGCTAACCAACAAGGACCTAGTGTATAGCATAGGGAACTCAGTTCAATATTCTGTAATAACCCCAATGGGAAAACAATTTGTATAAGAATGTATACTTGTATGGATATAACTGATTTACTTTGCTGTACACCTGTGACTAACAACACATCCTTGTTAGTCACCTATACTCTAATATAAAATTAAAATAAATTAAGAAAATAAAAAAGTTTCCATAATAAAGGTAACAGCCACAGTGGCGACAGTGCCCATGACACTGGCCTCAACTTCAAACTGTTAGAAAAAAATTGATATTTGAAGTATGCCAGGTCTTTAAACTAGATACAAAAATCTGTTGACCACCAAATTGCCCTAGATTATCTGTTAGCTGACCAGGGAGGGTCAGTGTGCTCACCAATACATCCTGTCGCTGTTATGTCAGTGCAAGTGTCCTGACTGGAGAAAGTGCTTACAGGCCACTGGGAAAAGCAACTTGGCTAACAGAAGCCCTCCAGCCTCCTCCAGTTGAACAAATTCAGAGTAGGATGAAGCAGGCTCTCCCCAGCTTCACTTGGTTTCTACCTTTCCTGAACTCCTTAATAACCATTGTTCTCTTGCTGATATCTGGGCCGCACATTTTAAATTGTCTGGTCCTTTGTTTCCAAAAGGATAGAGTCTATAACACTCCAGATGATTTTTACTCAGGGATATAAACATTTAGGACTAAAGCCAGTGACGATCAAATGTATCTAAAGGTGGATGGAGGAAGTTCTGTTCCTCTCCCCGGCGTTACGACTACACCCAAACACAGCAGAAAACAGTAACAGAAGATAGGCCATCACCTCCCCGTGCGCCCACCTTCGTGTCCCCCAAGAATGAGGAGCGGGACAAGACGGAGAAGGGGTTTGTCACCAGCAAATCTAGGTAATAAGGTTTAACCTGTTCTCTTGGGCTTAGTCTAGTTTCACTTGCCTGTAGGGTGCCGTGTTTGGAAGCCGGGCATCTAACCCTGTAGTGTTCTTGGACACTGCTGCTCTAGACACGTGAGTCCCGTGAACCGTGCGCAGAAGTGCTCCACGCAGGCCTCAAGCCAAGATGGCGGCTGCAGCGCGGTGGGCGCCCAGTCAGCCTGCCCCGCGAGAGCTCCACCCCGCCCTCCTCAGGCTGAGCCTGTGAAGCGGCCCCCTGAGGGCTTTTCCTCAGAGGGCATACTCCAGAGCTTGAGCTCCTACCTCTTCATCCTGGGATCAAAGAGAAAACTTTTTTTGTTTTTGCTTCTGAGTCAAACTCAGTCTCACTCTATTGGCTAGAACACCAGGTAGGAGGACCCTTGTTGGGAAAAACTGGGAGGGTCAGTAACTTTCCTGGTGATGTTTACACTGATCATTGATTAGGGTGATGTCCTTTAACTTCTCCACGTGAAGATTACTAGTGTTCCCCTTGTAAATATCTTGTATTTGTGGAGAGATGCTGTCAGTTCAGTTCAGTCAGTCATGTCCGACTCTTTGTGATCCTATGGACTACAGCAAGCCAGGCTTCCCTGTCCATCACCAACTCCTGGAGCTTACTCAAACTCATGTACATTCAGTCAGTGATGCCATCCAACCATCTTGTCCTCTGTCGTCCCCTTCTCCTCCCGCCTTCAATCTTTTCTAGCATCAGGGTCTTTTCCAATGAGTTAGTTCTTCACATCAGGTGGCCAAGGTATTGGAGTTTCAGCTTCAGGATCAGTCCTTCCAATGAATATTCAGGACTGATTTCCTTTAGGATGGACTGGTTGGATCTCCTTGCAGTCCAAGGGACTCTCAAGAGTCTTCCCCAACACCACAGTTCAAAAGCATCAATTCTTCGGCACTCAGCTTTCTTCATAGTCCACTCTCAACCCATAGCTTTGAATAGATGGACCTTTGTTGGCAAAGCAATGTCTCTGCTTTTCAATAAACTGTCTAAGTTGGTCATAACTTTTCTTCCAAGGAGCAAGCGTCTTTAAATTTCATGGCTACAGTCACCATCTGCAGTGATTTTGGAGCCCCCAAAAATAGTCTCACTGTTTCCACTGTTTTACCATCTATTTGCCATGAAGTAATGGGACAAGATGCCATGATCTTAGTTTCCTGAATGTTGAGTTTTAAGCCAAAGTTTTCACTGTCCTCTTTCACTTTCATCAAGAGGCTCTTCAATTCTTCTTCGCTTTCTGTCATAAGGGTGGTGTCATCTGCATATCTGAGGTTATTGATACTTCTCCCGGCAATCTTGATTCCAGCTTGTGCTTCATCCAGTCAAGCATTTCTCATGATGTACTCTGCATATGAGTTAAATAAGCAGAGTGACAATATACAGCCTTGACATACTCCTTTCCTGATTTGGAACCAGTCTGTTGTTCCATGTCCAGTTCTAACTGTTGCTTCTTAACCTGCATACAGATTTCTCAGGAGGCAGGTCAGGTGGTCTGTTATTCCCATCTCCTGAAGAATTTTCCGCAGTTTGTTGTGAACCACACAGTCAAAGGTTTTGGCATAGTCAATAAAGCAGAAATATTCTTTAACTCATCATACTTTTAGTCCACTAGTTTTAGTATCATTTAGTGACAGTTCTTTACTGAAACACTTATTATTATAATAATTACCAAATAGAGATTTTAAAAATTCTATCACTCTTTCCACTTTTATTAAATGGAATTCTACTGTGAGAAAAAGCTTTTCCTTCATTATATATTCATTTATGGATTTACTCACTTATTTAAAACAATATGGGCTCATGATTTCCTATTTTACACAATAGTCTGTAATCCATTACTATTATTCATTGAGGGCTTCCCTGGTGGCTCAGTGCTAAAGAATCTGCCTGCCAATGCAAGAGACACGGGTTCAATCCCTGGGCCGAGAAGATCCCCTGGAGAAGACAATGGCTACCCACTCCAGTATTCTTGCCTGGGAAATCCTATGGGCAGAGACACCTGGCAGGCTACAGTCACAGGGTAGCAAGAGTCAGAATAACAACTTAGTTATTCAGTGACAGTCATTTATTTTGATTCTCAAATTGTCCTAGATTCAGACAGCAGGAGTCATCATGATGCCCCCATCATTCTGTGACCATTTTCCTACTTTTTCAGACAAGATGTTTAGGGCTTATCTCATTCATTCTCAGTCTAATCCTGAAAGTAGCCAGTTCTGAAAGAAATAGTTCGTATCAGTGCAGAGTGACATTAAGAAACCAAGATCTGTATGCTAAATGTATACATGTGTTTATTGCTACTGAGATGTTATTGCTTCTAGGGTTCAACAGATAGACTTGGAAATATACAAACACTTAAGTGTAAGTGTATATATGTGTGTGTGTATGATTATATGTACTTGCATATATATATGTGTATATGTAATTGCATATCTTCACTCTAATTTTTAAAAACTCTCTCTCCAAAATCATGAGTTTATATTGACACCTCCAATTCCAATCGGTCACAGGTTCATTTTTAGCCTCCTTTTTCATTAATCTAGCTTCCCCCTTTGTTCATTTTCACTTCTTTGCCCAACAGTGAGAAATCTGTCTCTAATTATCCACAACACATTGTTATTTGTTCAATCCTTTAGTCCTTTTGAAAAAGTTTCCCCACTCATCTTTTGTTGGATGATCCTCAAGGAGGGTTCATAGGCACAAAAATCACTAAATTTTAGCATGCTTTAAACTGTTTTCCTTTGGTCTTGATGCCTCAAGGATAGATTCAATGAAAATAAAACACTTAGTTCACACACTTTTTTTCCTTAAAATTTTTTTTCTGAATGCTGTTTTGGGAAAGTATTATCTTATCACTGTAAGTTATTTGATATTTTCTGCTTGAGTTCTGAAGAATTTTTCTCTATTTTAAAACCCTAATAGTCTGTTCTAGATCAGTTTTCTTAGTTTCAAGTGTTGTGTTATACTTTGCTTCTCCTTCAAATGGCTTTTGAGAGGGGGAGAACATGAAGTTCATGAAGTGATCTTGTTTCATTTCCTTCACATAATAGATTTTTACAGCTTTAGTCTATGTCATCAAAATTCTGGAGTACTTTTACAAAGTTCTAGTCAAAGGGTGCCCCCTTCTGTCAGTGCAGTGAAGTATAGTCTTTCATAAAGAATTTTTGTTCTCAGTGATGGAGGAATTGGGAGGAAGTTCTGAGTCCAATAATATTATTGTTGTTCAAGTTGTTCAACCTGAATGTAGAAAAGGCAGAGGAACCAGAAATCAAATTGCCAACATCCATTGGATCATTGAAAAAGCAAGAGAGTTTCAGAAAAATATCTACTTCTGCTTTATGGACTATGCCAAAGCCTTTGACTGTGGGGACCACAACAAACTCTGGAAAATTCTTAAAGACATGGGAATACCAGACCACCTTACCTGCCTCTTGAGAAATCTGTATGCAGGTCAAGAAGCAACAGTTAGAACTGGACATGGAACAACAGACTGGTTCCAAATAGGAAAAGGAGTACGTCAAGGCCGTATATTGTCACCCTGCTTATTTAACTCATATGCAGAGTACATCATGGGAAACGCTGGGCTGGATGAAGCACAAGCTAGAATCAAGATTGCTTGAAGAAATCCCGATAATCTCAGATATGCAGATGACACCACCCTTATGGCAGCAAGTGAAGAAGAACTAAAGAGCCTCTTGATGAAAGTGAAAGAGGAAAGTGAAAAAGTTGGCTTAAAACTCAACATTCAGAAAACTAAGATCATGGCATCTGGTCCTACCACTTCATGGGAAATAGATGGGGAAACAGTGGAAACAGTGACAGACTTTATTTTTTTGGGCTCCAAAATCACTGCAGATGGTGATTATAGGCTTGAAATTAAAAGACGATTGCTCCTTGGAAGAAAAGTTATGACCAATCTAGACAGCATAGTAAAAAGCAGAGACATTACTTTGCCAACAAAGGTCCATCTAATCAAAGCTATGGTTTTCCCAGTAGTCATGTATGGATGTGAGAGTTGGACTATAAAGAAAGCTGAGCACCGAAGAACTGATGCTTTTGAACTGTGGTGTTGGGGAAGACTCTTGAGAGTCCCTTGGACTGCAAGGAGATCCAACCAGTCCATCCTAAAGGAAATCAGTCCTGAATACTCATTGGAAGAACTGTTGCTGAAGCTGAAACTCCAATACTTTGGCCACCTGATGGGAAGAACTGACTCATTCGAAAAGACCCTGATGCTGGGAAAAATTGAAGGCGGGAGGAGAAGGGGATGACAGAGAACAAGATGGTTGGATGGCATCACTGACTCAATGGACATGAGTTTGAGTAAACTCCGGCAGTTGGCGATGGACAGGGAGGCCTGGCCTGCTGCAGTCCATGGGGTTACAAAGAGTAGGACATGACTGAGCAACTGAACTGAACTGAATATTATGGTGCTTTTGTCTTTGAAGGCCCCATGTTTTCCCATTTGTTTCTTTTCCACTCATTTTCCAGTCTGCAAAAGGAGTCCATCTCCTTTTTAATAATGGGGAGCTTGATAACATGACAGAGTAGGAAGACCCTGAACACACTTCCTCTCATGGACACACCAAAATGACAACATTTACAGGGCAACCATTGATAAGAAAGACCAGAATCTTCCAGAAAAGATCTTCTACAACTAAAGATATAAAGAAGGAACCACAACAAGACAGGTAGAATGGGCAGTGTACAGGTAGACTCACAACCCATATCTGGGACGACAATGCACAAACAGGGAGAATAATTACAATTGCAGACATTCTCCCCAAGGAAGAATGGGTCTGAGACCCACATTAGGCTCCCCGGCCCAGAGGTCCTTGACTGGGAACAAAAGACTGCAGAATTCTTTTGCCTTGAAGGCCAGTGGGACTTACTTCTGAGAGACCCAGTAGGCTGTGGGAAACAGACTCCACTCCTAAAGGGTGCACAGAAAGTCTCACATGCTCTAGGACCCAGGGCAGAAGCAGTAATCTGAAAGGAGCCTGAGTCAGACTCCACTGCTGATCTTCGAGGGCCTCCTGGACAGACAGGAGGTAATTGGAGCTCACCTGGGGACATAGATACTGGAGGCAGCCATTTTGGGGAACACATTCTACCAGATGGACACTGGTAGAATGTCCATGGTAGTAGTCTGTGGTGTACAGACACTGTACACCACAAAAGCACCATAATATTCACTTCAGTTCAGCTGCTCAGTCAATGCTGGCTGCCATTTTGGAGTCTTCCCTCTACCTCATTAGCACTGGGACCCAGCCCCACCCACTAGCTTATCCTCAGCAGTACTGTGATATCTCAAGCCAAGCAACTAGCTGGGCAGAAGGCAGGCTGCCTTAAGAGCCCCTGAGCCTATGGCCACACCAAGACCTGTCCACCAGAGAATCCAGAACTTGGCCCCAAAACCTGATGTGCAGGCACTAGCCCGGGACCCCAGGGCCCGGTAGCCAGAGACCCTGGAACCCAGTTCTGCCCCCTAGTGGACATGCACCAGCCCCAGGACCCACTGACCTCCAGCCCTGCCCACAAGCAGACTGACACAGTTTTATAGTAATTCTCAAAATCAGGTAGTACATGTTGTCCAACTTTATTCTTCATTTTAAGTTTCTCTGGTTGTATCAGTTCATTGCATTTCCATATAAATTTTAGAATCACATTTTAAATTTCCACAATAAGCCTGCTTGAATTTTCACTGAGATTGTATGGAATCCACAGGCAAATTTCAAAATTCAGGTTTTTTGCTTTAGATGTTTTGAGGCTGTCTTGTTAGGTGCCTATTTGTTCATTGTTCTCCCATCTTGATAGATTGACACTTTTCCTATTATATAATGTCTTGATATGTAAATTCATCTTATAAGGGATCTTGGGAATTTGGAGGCTAAAGTAGAAAAAGATAAGCCCATGAAAGGCAGTAACACACAGTAAGCTTTACTGCATGGCACCTGGACAGGACTGCCTGAGAAAGTTCCTCACAGCATAAGACTATCCAGAGGCTACAGGTCAGGGGCCACCATCTAGAAGGTGATAGCAAGCGAAATCCTGGGGAAGAAGGGAACTGGAAAGAGCTCACATGTCGAGACGATGTTGTTAAGTGTAATAACATAGCAGCCATCTGTATGTCTTCCTTAGGAAAATGTCTGTTCAGGTCTTCTGTTTTTTAATCAGATTGCTTTCTTTTTTGTCATTGTATGATTTCTTAATATGTTTTGGATATCAGTGCCTTATCAGACATATGATTTGCAAATATTTTCTCTCCTTCAGTAGGTTGCCTTTTCATTTTGTTGATGGTTACATTTGCTGTATAGAAGTTTTTTAATGTAATATAGTTCCACTTGCTTATTTTTGTTTTCTTAGCATCTATTGAGATGATCATATAATTTTCATCCTTCATTTCATTAATGTGGTATAGTACACTGACTGATTTGTAGATGCTGAACCATCCCCATCCCTGGAATAAATCCAACTTAATCATATAATGTATTGAATTTGATAGTATTTTGTTGAGGATTTTTGCATCTATGTCCATCAAGGATGGCTTCCTTTATGGCTCAGTGGTAAAGAATCTGCCTGCCAATGAAGGAGATGTGGGTTTGATCCCTGGGTCGAGAAGATCCCCTGGAAAAGGAAATGGCAACCCACTCCAGTATTCTTGCCTGGGAAATCCCATGGACAGAGGGGATTTGGCAGGCTACAGACTATAGGGTCCCAAAAGAGTCAGATACAACTTAGCAACTAAACAACAACAGCAACAACCATCAAGGATATTGGACTGCAATGTCTTTCTTTTTCTCAAATAAGCTCTTGTCCCTTTCTCTATCCTCTTTTTGGGATTCCTATTATGCGTATGTTGCTATATTTTATAGTGTCGGTAGGTCTCTTAAGCTCTGTTCATATTTTTTCATTCTTTTCGTTAGCCTAAATAATCTTAATTGGCCAAATTTGCTGTTGAATCTCTCTAGTTTCTCATTCATTATTGTACTCTTCAACTCCAGAGGTTTTATCTGGCTCCTTTTAAGGCTTTCCTTGTAGCTCAGTGGGTAAAGAATCTGCCTGCCACTGCAGGAGACACAGGTTTGATTCTTGATCCAGGAAGATCCCCTGGAGAAAGAAATGGTAACCCACTCCAGTTTTCTTGCCTGGAAATCCTCATGGACAGAGGAGTCTGGTGGGCTACAGTCCAAGGAGTCAAAGAGTCGGACTCAGCGACTGAACAACAACTTTGGCTTCCCAGATGGCATTAGTGATAAAGAATCTGCCTGTCAACGGAAGAGACAAAAGAAATGAAGGGTCAATCCCTGGATTGGGAAGATCCCCTGGAGGGCACAGCAACCCATTCCAGGATTCTTGCCTGGAGAATCCCATGGACTGAGGAGCCTGATTACAGTCCATAGGGCTGCCCAGAGTCACACATGACTGAAGTGACTTAACACACACATACTTTAAATAATTTTCTCTCTTTGTTGGTAGTTTCTATTTGGCATTGCCGGTCCTTTAGATCTTTGTGCATGCCTTTCATTAGTTCTTTGAGCGTATTTTAAATTGTTGATATAAGTTTTTATCTAGCAAGTCCAATGTCTGAGCTTCCTCCTGGATGGTTACTAATTTCATTTTTCCTATGTATGGGTCATATTCTTATTTCTTCCATGTCTTGTGATTTTTGTTGGAAGTTGATCTCTTTGACCCACTTCCTGAGTCAGGAAGATCCCCTGTAGAAAAAAGTGGCAAACCACTCCAGTATTCTTGCCTGGGATACCTCATGGACACAGACCTCTACTGTGACCATGCTGGAAACCTGATTCTCCTCCCTCCCTAGTTGGTTGTTGCTCCTTGTTGTAGTCATTGGTCCAACTTTTTAAATGATTTTTCTAAACTGATTTTGTAAGGTCTGTGTTCTTTGCTGTGTTTAGCTACTGAAATCTTCATTCCATTAGCTTAGTGATCACCTGGTGTTTCATTCGAGATTTCCTGGAATGCCCAGATTCAGCTGATTTTTCTTAATTAATTGTTCACTTTATTGCTGTGAATCCTTGATTTTTTTCCCAGAATATAAATTTGGTTCTGACTATCCTTGCCAGTTTATTGTCAGATTTTGTAGAGGGACAGGCTTTTTTTGTTTCCTATCCACAAGTCTTCTCTGATGTCACCCACTATTTTATCTAAGAAAAAGAATGGAGATTCTATCTACCTACTATCTACATCTGCTATGTAGAAATACACACACACAAAAAAAAGAGAGAGAGAGAGAGAAATAAACCATGAAATTTAAATGGTTCCTGGTGGGAGGAGGTAACAGTTATAGAAGCTGCTGCTGCTGCTGCTAAGTCGCTTTAGTCCTGTCCGACTCTGTGCGACCCCATAGAAGGCAGCCCACTAAGCTCCCCCATCCCTCAGATTCTCCAGGCAAGAATACTGGAGTGGGTTGCCATTTCCTTCTCCAATGCATGAAAGTGAAAAGTGAAAGTGAAGTCGCTCAGTCGTGTCTGACTCTTTGTGACCCCATGGATTGTAGCCTACCAGGCTCCTCCATCCATGGGATTTTCCAGGCAATAGTACTGGAGTGGGTTGCCATTTCCTTCTCCAGGGGATCTTCCTGACCCAGGGGAAGAACCTAGGTCTCCTGCATTGCAGACACTTTACCCTCTGAGCCATCAGGGAAGTCCATTAGTCACTAAGTCGTATCCAATTCTTTTGTGCTCCCATGGACGGTAGCCCGCTAGGAACCTCTGTCCATGGGATTTCCCAGGCAAGAATACTGGAATGGGTTGCCATGCCCTCCTCCAAGGGATCTTCGTGACGCTGGGATCAAAGCCACATCTCTTACGTCTTCTGCATTTGCAGGCAGGTTCTTTATGACTAGCGTCACCTGGGAAGCCAGAGTTGTTGTTGTTCAGTCACTAAGTTCAGTTACAAGTCTTCTTGTGACCAACTCTTTGTGACCCCATGAAATGTAGCCTGCCAGGCTTCTCTGTCTTTTGCATTGGCAGGTAGGTTATTTATCACTGAGTCACCAGGGAAGTCCCCACATATTTTAAATAATTATAAAAAAAAAATTAAAGGATTACCTAAACAAACCATTTTTTGAATCATAAACTTGCTAAAGCCTAACATTTATGTGGATAAGTTTAGATTTCAACTCAAGCAGTTTAATAACAGATGCTACAATAGTAACTATTATGCTAAACTAGGTAGTATTGAGAGACGTAACACAGGCCAATTACCTAGCAGCTCAATAAACATTAGCACCCTTCCAATACCTTAGGAGCTCCCTGGTGGAGCTAGTGGTAAAGAATACACCTGCCAATGCAGGAGACAGAAGCAGGTTTGATCCCTGGGCCAGGAAGATCCCCTGAAGGAGGGCATGGCAACCCACTCCAGTATTCTTGCCTGGAGAATCCCATGGACAGAGCCTGGTGGGCTACAGTCCATAGGGTGGCAGAATCAGACACTACTGAAGCAACTTAGCATGCATACATACACTGATACTTTATTCGAGGCAAGAAAGCATACTTACTTTGTCATCTTTGTTCTAGGCCCATTCACAGGGCTTATTATGTCTAATCAGTGAAAACGATAAATCAAGGCTATGATTATAAACATCTGACCCTCAAGCCACCTTTGACTAATGATGAGGAAAAAAGTGCCTATTATTAATAGTTATCTTAGTTTCACATTTTCTATATAAAAATGAAGGTTTGGAACATTATTTTCGATCATGCAAACATACACAAACACTTCCCTTGACTCCAACTTGGACACCCCACAGGGAACTGAATAAAAGTGTTCATCAAAATTGAAATACCTTCCACCCCTATTTTCTCTTACCAGCACAACTAATCCACATGTAGCAGATATATTCCTTTCTCCCAGAGAACCACATCCTATTTTGCCAGCAACTCTTCACTACTTTGCTTCTTTAAATTATATCGCAACTCCAACCATCACTCTGCATTTCCACTGTTCACACTTGTATTTCCTACCTGGTCTACAGAATGGCCAAACTAGCTTTTTTCAGCCTCCATTCTTATCTTTTTCTAAATTTGTTTTCCATTATGCCCCTAGAGTATTTTTACAGAAAATAAATTGAGCATTCAACCCTTTAAATTTGTTCAGTAATTGCTTTGCTTCTATCGATTATTCAGTTTTCTTGTCATTTAGTGTGCCGATTTTTCAAAACATTGTCCTAAAAGACTCAAGACTCAGCAGAATTGTTTCAGTCTCCGTGGGTGATAAGACAGAAGCTGGATGGATAAGGTTCTCTTGTCAACTCTCTTCTTCAACCTTCAAACACACTTGCTCATTTTGTTTACAAATCTTTGTTTGTAAAACAGATTCCCTAAGTTGCACTCTTCATGGTTTTGCTCCTAGCCATCTCTTCAGATCCTGTTTACTGTTATAGTTTTCTTCACAAGCCCTATATACCCAGCCGTTTCAGTCTTCAGTTTGCTGAATTAAAGATGTTTCATACATTTATTGGTTGAACAGCTATTTCTTCCACTTGTAATGCTATTCTCTGTGGCTTAGGAAACCTCTGAAGCCATCTCAGTTTAGAAATGATGAAAATTAAAAAAGCCCCAAGTCAGTTTGTTGTTTTCCTTCTTGGTTCCTATAGCACTCTATACACACTTAATGTCTACAACTCTTGTCTCATTATTTACTAACACTTGTAACCTTGGAGCGCCAAATAATTGATGGTTTTGAACTATGGTGTTGGAGAAGACTCTTGAGAGTCCCTTGGACTGCAAGGAGATCCAACCAGTCCATGCTAAAGGAAATCAGTCCTAAATGTTCATTGGAAGGACTGGTGCTGAAGCTGAAACTCCAATACTTTGGCCACCTGATGTGAAGAGCTGACTCATTTGAAAAGACCCTGATGCTGGGAAAGATTGAGGGCAGAAGAAGAAGGGGATGACAGAGGATGAGATGGTTGGATGGCATCACTGACTCAATGGACATGGGTTTGGGTGGGCTCCAGGAGTTGGTGATGGACAGGGAGGCATGGCGTGCTGCGGTTCTTGGAGTTGCAGAGTCGGACTCGACTGAGCGACTGAACTAAACTGTGACTTTGGACAAATAACCTCTTTGATACCTTGATTTCCTCATCTGTAAAATGAGCATCAGTATGGTATAATATCTAGCTCACAGAGATGTTGGAAAGGTTAAATGTGGTAATATGTGAAAGGGTTTTAACAAGTGCTTGGCACATTAGATATATTCAAATGTTAGATATAACTATGATTACTAGTAATATCACCAACTACCACTATTCATCTATATGGGTCTACTAAACTGTGAGCTCTGAAGGCTTATTCTTGTACCACTAGCACCTAACTCATGACAAAAACTCAGTGTTGGAAGGAAATGATCTATATTCTGTAATATGCAAGGAATATGGTGGTCATTCATTATTATCCTCAGGTTAAAATCATTTGTTTTCTAGTGCCTCCAGCTACTTTTTATAAGAAATATTATTTAATATGAAACTTGTGGCTTCTTTAGAGTATACTTTTTGTAACTAATTAAAATTAGTTTATTATTTGATTTATTTAGAAGGGAGAGGCAATTTCCTTTTACCTAATATATTTCAATGTGACCCCATGGACTGTAGCCCATCAGGCTCCTCAGTCGATGGGATTTTCCAGGCATGAATACTGGAGTGGGTTGCCATTTCATTTTCCAGGGGATTCATTTCCTGACCCAGGGATTGAACCCGGGTCTCCCGCATTGTAGGCAGACGCTTTACCGTCTGAGCTACCAGGGAAGCACACAATATATTTCAATAGACTTATCTAATTAACCCAACGTAATGGTTAAGGATGTGTTAATTTGGTTGAAGCCTAGAAATGTTGTCAAACATCATTCTAGACCTTTCTGTGTGTGCTTTTGAATAATATTAACACTTAAATCTGTGGCCTCTGAGTAAAGCAGATTTCCCTCCGGAATGTGGGTGGCCCAAGCATGTAATTAGCTGAAGCCCTGGATTTAAAAAAAAGGCTAACCTGCCCTGAAAAATGGCAACTTTTGCAGCAGACAGCTTTTGGACTTAACTGTGACATCAGCTCTTCTTTGGGTCTACTGCCTGAGAGGCTACTTTGAAGGTTCTGGACTTGTCAGCCTCATTTGCAAAACGCAATTCCTTAAAATAAATCTCTCTTCTCTCGACTAATACACCATCGAATGTATACATGAAATTAAGTTACAGACCAGGCTATAATCACTTACAGGAAAAAAGCCTTTATTTGGAAAGTTTAGAATTGAAAATATATATTATGTGTGTGTGCGTATATATATATATATATATATACACACACACACAAATTATATGTACCAGGGAATTAAGAATCCCTGATTTCATTTTTGTTCTTTTATTATCTTTGATAACACACTATAATCTATGTAGAATAAAAAAACAAAAAGGAGATAAATTATAGCAGCTTTATTTTAAATTTCAAAATTGTATTTTTCATGTAATCGAAACAAAACTTAAATCATGTAGATGAATACAAAGATGAACATACCTGCTTTAAACACTGACAAAATCTAGTTACAATATATTTTTAAACAAAGTTTTCTATTTTCACAACATAGTGAAAAACTATATTCATAAAAATGTTGGAAAATATAATAATGTATTCTCTTTTCAAGTATATATGGCTCTGAAGGTACTTTAATAATCTATATACAATGCATCCAACAGATTTATAATAACACTTTCCTTCAGTTAATAGTCTATTCACTGTGATTCACAGTTCATCACTTAAGGAACTCTCCTGGTTAGAATCACAATCACATTTTAAATGTTTGGTCAAAGCATGAAAATATCAGTTCCTGGCACAATGAGTAGAAGGAAAATAGGCTGCAAGAAGGTATCCTCAGATAAAGACAATCTTTAAGCTTCAGAGCAATCTTTGGGGCAAGTGGTACCTTATTCTCATAAAGGAAAAGTCTTTACTGCTGAGGGCACTGGGTCTCTGGAGTTGACTTGGAGGACACATACACAGTAGGGTATGATTTCTTACAAGCTGCTTTTTCCAGTTTGCTTGCAGTTTCTTTCCCTTGTTTAACTTCTCTTTGAAGCCTTGATTCAGCAGCTAACCTACAGGCATTAAAGCATCCATTCTGAATTCAAATGTGGTCAGGAAAAATTAAAGAAGAAATAATCCTATAGTATAATGGATCTCTTAATGAGACAAGGTGATTTTTTTTAAGGTATTTAAGAAGAAAAATTACAGTTGACTCCAATACAATTAAAAAAAACTAAATCACTGCCTTGCTAAAAATATTTTCTATCAGTAGGCTTAATTTTTCAAATGTCTAAAGAAATATCTTTAAGGCTGATAAAAAGTCATGGCAAAGTCTAGAATAAAGAATTAAAATATAATGATACCTATCATGATAAACATATCTAACAAAAAATGTTTAATGCTAGAGCACTGTATTAATGTTAACATGACTCAACAAAAGCAAATGCAAGATAAAAACTAACAAGGAAACCTGGGCTGCATGGATATCTAAATATCCCATTAAAAAACTCGAATTTCAACTAGCAAAATAATAGTTTAAGAAAAAATAAACAATGAAGAAATATTTTAAAGGGCCTATACAGATATTTTATAGCAAGAGCATCAATTAAATTTATAAAGCATGCAACAGTGAATCTCCTAATAGAAGCCATGTTTATTATTATAATATTATCATAGGATAATCATGCAGAGGACAAAAGGCTGGAAACATCTGAAGTTAGCAGATGGACTCACACACACACACACACACACACACAAATGTTTTGTTATTTTGTTTTTGTTTAAGGAGAAGGCGATGGCACCCCACTCCAGTACTCTTGCCTGGAAAATCCCACGGACGGAGGAGCCTGGTGGGCTGCAGTCCATGGGGTCGCTAAGAGTCGGACATGACTGAGCGACTTCACTTTCACTTTTCACTTTCATGCATTGGAGAAGGAAATGGCAACCCACTCCAGTGTTCTTGCCTGGAGAATCCCAGGGATGGCGGAGCCTGGTGGGCTGCCGTCTATGGGGTCGCACAGAGTCGGACACGACTGAAGCGACTTAGCAGTAGCAGTAGCAGCAGCAAGACAAAAAAATTTCAACATGCTATTTGAGTCAAACAAGTAGCTAAACATTTGCTTGAATAATTTTTATTAAGCAAAAAAAGGCAGAAGAAGAAATGAAGACAACATAGAGAGTAAGATTTGCATTGATCAGTTCTGGAAATTCACCTCCAGAAATATACAATGGTCAAGCACACATACACAATGAATCACATATACACAAGCGTAACTTGTTGAATTCAATTCACAATTAGTTGAAACTGTGTGTGTATCAGATAGCATTCATTTAAAGGTACCCTTTTCCTTGAGAATATTAAGCTTTTAGTTCAAGTGACTTATAGGTTATAATGCTATTACATAAAAATTCAAGAAATGGAGTAATACATTACTCCAATTAACAAAAGCTGCAATATTGTTGAAATGCTTTCATTGTTGAATACTACATTTAGTAAAATGTAAAATGTCTTATTTTGTACGTCTCCATTAAGACTGATGTAGTACCTTAAAGATCTAGTAGCACCTTAAAGACTTCCTTTCATAGCAGACAATCCAAGCTAACTATTTTCAAACCAATACGGTTAATTTTTAAAATATCTATTTATTTTAATTCCACTATCATTCCACTGCATAAAGACATCCTTCATCTTTATCACCCTTTTTCGCCTTCTCCGTTTTCCTCATTCGCTTCTTTTTTGCCCATCCTTGGTCCTGCTACACACATCAGGAACGTGCTTTTACACCACCCTAACCTCAGTCACTGGACCTACCGTTCCCTTCCACTCACTTTCTCTTACCGTCTTTCTGGCCTCTATTATTTTAATTTTTTAAAAAATGTTAATTCCTACAGACATGTATGTCTGACACCTCCTCTTTTAGTCACAAACTCAATTATGCAAAAACTAGAGGCTTTGAAGTTTGGGTGTAAATTGAAAACGAATACCTTTGATATTTTAAAATGTCAGAATAGGTATTAAAGCACATGCTTGAAGGCTTAGAATAAACAATTTCAAAAGCCATAAAAAAATTTCACCTAACAGTTTTTTGGAAGGCTGAAATTTCTTAAGACTAATTGGAAAGCCCTTTTAGGAGGTAAGGTAATTTTTCTTTCAGGTCACTCCTGAACCAGGAAAAAAATAACTACATTTATTCAAAACAACAAAACATTCAGAGATGTACTAGACTTGTGACAGAGAAAAGTGCTAGTGTTTAAAATAATTCCCTTATTCAGGAGTCTTTTCCCCTTGAAATCATCTTAGTCTTTCTTAAAGTTTTAGAAAATTGGAAGGTAGGTAGATGAAACTGGGGAATTATACTGCATACAATACTAAGAAAATAGATTAAGAAACAGACAGCACAGTTCATGCAGCGATAGAGACAAGATGGAGAGGGCTGCTCGCTGCCTTGCAGGAGAGACGACACTGACCTGGGAGAGTTAGGGGTGTTTCTGCTTCTTTCACTTAAGGCTTCCGAGTCAGCTGGAACTCCTGTAAGTTTCACACACTTCTTTTCCTTTCTTGGCTGAATATCCAGGGTCAGACTTTTGTAAGGAGAGAGAATGACTCCTGATGTGCTTACAGAAACTGTCTTTTCTAGCTGCAAGTTGTTATCTTCCAAACCGTTAGAACAGGGTTGTGCCTCCTCTTTCTGTGGTGATAGTCTATAATCTTCTTCCCCAACAGCACTGGGGGCACATACACCATTAGGGGTGCTTATATCCACAGGCAGGACCTCACGTCTCTTTTTGAGTACAGGCACTTCAATTTTCTCTGAGAATTAAAAACAATTAAAAAATGGATTTAGTCAATATGTCAAAGATACAATCAACATAAGGTAGAACTAGCTATAAATGTATTTGTTTTCCTTTGTTTTCCACGCCTGTTTCTTTAAAAACTATTCATCTCCTTACTGAAATACACTGTCTTTAATTCTTTCTTTTTTATGGATTCCATTAACTATATCTTTGCAAGGTTATCTGCCTATAAATTTTTCCTTGCGACCTCAATATATTTGACTGTAGGAATGAACACTTAAATGTTCTCTTCTAGGCATACAAAAAAGATCTTCATGACCCAGATAATCACAATGGTGTGATCACTCACTTAGAGCCAGACAACCTGGAATGAGAAGTCAAGTGGGCCTTAGGAAACATCACTATGAACAAAGCTAGTGGAGGTGATGGAATTCCAGTTGAGCTATTTTGAATCCTAAAAGATGATGCTGTGAAAGTGCTGCACTCAATATGCCAGCAAATTTGGAAAACTCAGCAGTGGCTACAGGACTGGAAAAGGTCAGTTTTCATTTCAATCCCAAAGAAAGGCAATGGCAAAGAATGCTCAAACTACCACACAATTGCACTCATCTCACATGCTAGCAAAGTAATGCTCAAAATTCTCCAAGCCAGGCTTCAATAGTATGTGAACTATGAACTTCCAGATGTTCAACCTGGATTTAGAAAAGGCAGACGAACCATAGATCAAATTGCCAACATCTGCTGGATCAAGAAAAAGCAAGAGAATTCCAGAAAAATATCTACTTCTGCTTTATTGACTATGCCAAAACCTTTGACTGTGTGGATCACAACAAACTCTGGAAAATTCTTAAAGACATGGGAATACCTGACCAGCCTCTTGAGAAATCTGTATGCAGGTCAAGAAGCAGCAGTTAGAACTGGACATGGAACAACAGACTGGTTCCAAATAGGAAAAGGAGTATGTCAAGCCTGTATATTGTCACTCCGCTTATTTAACTTATATGCAGAGTACCTCATAAGATATGCTGGGCTGGATGAAGCACAAGCTGGAATCATGATTGCCGGGAGAAATATCAATAACCTCAGATATGGAGATGACACCACCCTTATGGCAGAAAGCAAGAGCTAAAGAGCCTCTTGATGACAGTGAAAGAGGAGAGTGAAAACAATGGCTTAAAACTCAACATTCAGAAAACTAAGATCATGGCATCTTGTCCCATTACTTCATGGCAAATAGATGGGGAAACAGTAGAAACAGTGTCAGACTTTGGGCTCCAAAATCACCGCAGATGGTGACTGTAGCCATGTAAAAGATACTTGCTCCTTGGAAGAAAAGCTATGACAAACCCTGACAACTTATTAAAAAGCAGAGACATTACTTTGCCAACAAACATCCGTCTAGTCAAAGCTACGGTTTTTCCAGTAGTCATGTACGGATGTGAGAGATGGACTATAAAGAAAGCTGAGCACTGAAGAATTGATGCATTTGAACTGTGGTGTTGGAGAAGGCTCTTGAGAGTCCCTTGGACAGTAAGGAGATCCAACCAGTCCATCCTAAAGGAAATTAGTCCTGAATATTCATTGGAAGGACTGATGCTGAAGCTGAAACTCCAATACTTTGGCCACTTGATGTAAAGAACTGACTCATTTGAAAAGACCCTGATGCTGAGAAAGATTGATGGCGCAAGAAGGGGATGACAGAGGATGAGATGGTTGGATGGCATCACTGACTCAATGGACATGAGTTTGAGTAAACTCCACGAGTTGGTAATAGACAGGGAGGCCTGGCGTGCTGCAGTCCATGGGGTTGCAAAGAGTTGGACACGACTGAGCGACTGATCTGATTGACTGAACTGAGGGTTATTATAAAAGTTGCATGGGGTTTCAGCATGGAAATTAGGAAGGATATAGTGCATAAGAGTCAAGCAATCCAGGTACAAATCCTGGTGCTAACAACACTCAGCAGCTGAGTGACCTTGGAAAAGTACTTAACCTCTCTGAGCATTGTTTTCTTACTTTTTTAAAAGCTTGAATAATAATAATCATTTACTGATCAGCTAAGTAGAAAGCACTGTGGTAACTGCTATATGCTTTTACACTTAATCTAAAACACGATCTATGTTTTTGTAATGTATAAAATGGAATTAAAAGCACTAATTGAATGAACATTCAGTAGTGTGTTATAAGGATTAACATAACATCATTCCATCTCCTATGCAGGTCTAGATATACAGTCACAGAATAATCATTCTAATACTTTTTCTGTTTTCCAAAACTAACATTCTTTCATTTTCAGAATCAAAATATTAATTAAGTTGGGGAAACCACAGTTGACTGTGGGGCTGGTGTTCCTGCTCTACACTGTTGTTTTTAAATCATTATTTTTCCTTTCTCTTGCACTGCTTCTTTGAAATCCACACCATCAATATTCACTATACTTCCTCCTGCTTGCACTACTTAGTTCAGCAGACCTTTGAAATTTGAAGTGGATAACTCTTAATCAGGACAGTCTATTAATCAGAGAAAGGGAAAAAGATGAGAGAAAGAGAAGCCTTTTTAAACTCTAAAGAAACCTTATTATTGCTGACAATCTGCCCCCTATTGTTGAGAATCACTCCTGTCCCTGAAATGATGATGAAGAGAGAGTTGTAGGCATGTGAACGGTGTAGGGGCAAAAATGACTGAAAGTCTATAACCTAGAACACGTAACAGAACTTTTTTTGGCCTAAGAACCGTCACATTCTTAGACTCCATTATTTCAGGTTTTCTATGAACAGTTACTATTAACTAATATAGCTCTTGCAAAGAGTTGACTCATTGGAAAAGACTCTGATGCTGGGAGGGATTGGGGGCAGGAGGAGAAGGGGACGACAGAGGATGAGATGGCTGGATGGCATCACCGACTTGATGGACATGAGTCTGAGTGAACTCTGGGAGTTGGTGATGGACAGGGAGGCCTGGCATGCTGCGATTCATGGGGTTGCAAAGAGTCAGACACGACTGAGCAACTGAACTGAATATAGTTCTTAAACATCAGTTGCCTCAATAAAACTGAACTCTTTAGTATTACATAAGATGCTGCAATCTTAAATGGAAAAGGCTCAAATGTTAAAGAATACTCATTTTATTCATGCACATCCAATACACAGTTCTCTTTCCTACAAATTCTGTAGCAATACATTTATTTTATTAAATATAGATACAAAGTCACAAATTAGTTTGTAATGAGGTTTCCATAAAGCTGTAGAAAGAAAAAAAATTGATATGATTTCTCAGAGCTTCTCATGATATAAAAGACAAAATATATGATACATTCATACCTTCAGGTTCATACTTCAGTTTTAGCTCATCTAATTTAGCTCTCAGTTTCATATTTTCACTTTGGGAAAGCTGGAGGTGCCTTTCATTTAAAAAAAGTTTCCGCTCAATATCCAGAGCCCGCTGGCTCTCAAGTAGTGCTTTCATCCGCTGGATGGACAATTCACCTTTGATGCTTTCACTTTCTTTGCTACATTAATAAAAAAAAAAAAAGAGAGAGAGAGAACCAAGGAATATTAACATAGCACATGAAATACATAGTTTTTAGTACAAACTATTTGTTTAGTTGCTAAGTTGTGTCCAGCTCTCTTGTACCCAGGGACTGTGCCTGTCAGGCTCCTCTGCCCATGGGATTCCCCAGGCAAGAATACTGGAGTGGGTTGCCATTTTCTTCTCCAGAGGATCTTCCCTATCCAGGGATCAAACCCACATTTCTTGCGTCTCCTGCATTGGCAGGCACATTCTTTACCACTGACCCACCTGGAAAGCCCACCAATTGTTTACTATATTATATATTTTAACTTTTAGTAAAACATATTTCCCTGGTGTTTTTTAGTAACAAAGAAAGAATAAGCAAATTAAGATTTAACAATAGCAGTTTCAAATAAAAAAATCTCATGCATTTTTCAAAGGAAATGGACAAAGAGGGGCATACTTTCCATATTACACATGTATAAATAAACTCCTTTAAGTTTTAAATTACATGATATTTATTCTTAAAAAAAATTAGGTTATAAGAACATTTTCTAAAGTTCTTTATATTTACTAATTTGAAAGGCTTTAAGAAAAACAAAAAACTAAAAACATTTAATTATTCATTTAAAGTATTTTTCTTCAATAACCAGTAATAATTATATCTTGAATAAATATCATTTGCTGCACAGAGGTATTTTTGTTGTTCTTTTCTGGAACTTTCTTTTGGCAATGTAAAGACAAAACTACTACCACTTATTACAAGCAAGTGAACGGAGTCTCTGTCTTTCTAAGCACCCAACACTTACTTTAAGTTGTCAAGCTTTATTTGAAGTAAATCTGTGTAATAGGTGTCATCTTCCAGAGCAACAGAGTTGGCTGAAGGCTTAGATTCCATACTTTCATATAAACTCTAAAGAAAACAACAATTCTTACTACTTAGATAATAAATTAGGTTAGCATAGGTTTATTAATATCAGTTACCATTACTGAATGCTTATCATATGCCAGGCACTGTGCTAAGTACTATCCACGTAACTCACTCCCTTTCTGAAGCAGGTGTAAGAAGGAGCACTCCTCTGCTACAGATGAGGGAGCTGGCTCACAATACTACAGGCAAGTAGACTGACAAGAGAGAAGCTGAACGCAGCTCTGTCTCCGAAGCCTATGCTTCTAATCACACCTGTGTCCTCCCTCTGGTTCCTCTCTCCTGGCTTTTAATATGGAAGAAACAAATACTCACTGGGAAAGTGCTGCACTCAATATGCCAGCAAATCTGCAAAACTCAGCAGTGGCCACAGGACTGGAAAAGGTCAGTTTTCATCCCAATCCCAAAGCCTTAATTCCAGCCTTATAAAACAGCCATAAATAACAAAAATATGAAAAAGAGTGGAAAACCGTATAGTTATTTTTGATGCCCGCTCTTCTGAGATTCTGAAAGAATCTCTGTACAATTTCTCTAAGGAAAAAAAATGTAAATCTGCTTAAAAGTATGTAAACAAATTCAGAGATTGCAGGTAAAAGCCCTTAATTTAAAGCCATACTTTTCGAAGTATAGTGCAGAGTATACTGGTGAGCCACATACACCTTTTTTCAAGTTCAACCAAAATTGCAGTCCTTTCAACAATTCTTGTAAGAGAAAGAAAATTATATAAACTTAAAATTTTACACCAATAGCTAATTTTATAATAATAGCTACAATTTAGAATGTTGACATTATTAACGTTTACAAAGTTTGTCATTTATAAGCTGTGATTAGTTCTTTAGTGAGAAGATAGATATCTGTGCTCCCTAAGTTAATTTATAAATTCAATGTACTCCTAATAAAAATGCCAACAAACTTTTTTTTTGAGCTAGACGAGATGTTCATAGGGAAAAACAGACATGAAAGGACAGAAAAAATGCTGAGAAAGCAAAGCTGTGGTGGGAGAAGAGCCCTACCAGATAAAACGTAACTCTGAAACCTCTAAAATTAAAAGTATGGCACCGATGTGCAGAAAAGCAGGCCAATCGAATAGAATGGAAAATCCAGAAACAGACTCAAGCATATATGAAAATTTGATATATGATAAAGATCTTATATTAAATCACTGCTATCAAGACTGACTTTTAAATAAACGATGCTGGGACAACTGGCTAGTTATTTGGAAAAGGTAAAATTAGATTTATACCTCACCCTATACACAAGAATAAACTTCAATCGAGATCAAGTCTCTAAATGTAAAATGTGAAACCATACAAACACTACTAGAAAACATGCGTCAGTTTCTCTATATACCCATGCAAGTAAATACACCTATGAAAACATGCTAAAACTCACTCATTATTACAAAAATAGAAATTAAGACTACACTGAGATACCATTTCTTATCTATCAATCCAGCAAAAATTTCTTAAAATAATACATTTTATTGGTGAGGTGACAGAGAAATGAGCGCTATGATACAGTGCTAGTTTACTGTGACTCAGCAATTGTACTGTAGGAATTATTCAGGATAATACATCTATAATAAGGAAACACACACACTTGTACTGTAGGAATTATTCAGGATAATACATCTATAATAAGGAAACACACATACATGCAAAATACACTTTGTAGCACTGTACATAATTGCAAAATACTGGAAATAATCTAAATACCCAGACAGAGGAGAATGTATGAGAACCCATACATCAGAATCCTCTGTTGCTGTGAATTAGGAAGATCTCTCTAAACTAGATGAAGTGATTTCCAGGTTAAAATAAAAAAAAAGGAAACTATAAAAGACTATCTGTGCTATGCCACATTTGTCCAAGAAATAAAAAGGGAAGATAAAGCCTACATAAAGCTGCTCTCTTTGCACAGAGGAACAGGGCATGAGTAAATCAGAAACAAACTGGCTGCCCAGACAGGTGGGTGTCAACAGAGGGGAAGGAACGGAGACAGGCAAAACTCGGTACAGTTTTGACTTTAGACCACATTAATGGTTCACATGCTGGAAAGAGTAAATAAATTCAACAAGGATGGACAAAACCTAATTATTTCAGATGAACAACACACTCATAACTGGTAAGGGAAAGTGCAGCACTCAATATGCCAGCAAATTTGGAAAACTCAGCAGTGGCCATAGGATTGGAAAAGGTCAGTTTTCATTTCAATCCCTAAGAAAGGAAATGCCGAAGAATGTTCAAATCATGTACAATTGCACTCATTTCACATCCTATCAAGATTAGGCTAAAAATCCTTCAAGCTTGGCTTCAGTAGTACACGAACTGAGAAATTCCAGATGTACAAGTTAGATTTAGAAAAGGCAAAGGAACCAGAAATCAAATTGTCAACATTCGCTGGATCACAGGAAAAGCAAGACAATTCCAACAAAACATTTACTTCTGCTTCATTGACCATGCTGAATCCTTTAACTGTGTGGATCACAACAAACTGTGGAATATTCTTGAAGAGATGGGAATATCAGACCACCTTAACTGTCTCCTGAGAAACTTGTATGCAAGTTAAGAAACAACAGTAAGAATTGTACGTGGAACAATGGACTGGTTCAAAATAGGGAAAGGAGTACATCAAGGCTGTATATTGTCACCCTGCTTATTTAACTGTATGCAGAGTACATCATACGAAATGCAGGGCTGGATGAAGCACAAGCTGGAAACAAGATTGCTGGGAGAAATATCAATAACCTCAGATATGCAGATGATACCACTTTAATGGCACAAAATGAAGAGGAACTAAAGAGCCTCTTAATGAAGGTGAAAGAGGAGAGTGAAAAAGTTGGCTTAAAACTCGACATTCAAAAAATGAAGATAAAGGCATCCAGTCCCATCACTTCATGGCAAATAGATAAACAGTGGAAACAGT
This sequence comes from Bos indicus x Bos taurus, assembly GCF_003369695.1. NCBI lineage: Eukaryota > Metazoa > Chordata > Mammalia > Artiodactyla > Bovidae > Bos > Bos indicus x Bos taurus. The sequence continues at coordinate 1,381,893 of NC_040095.1, read as the reverse complement.
GTCAGACTTCATTTTTTTGGGCTCCAAAATCACTGCAGATAGTGACTGCAGCCACAAAACTAAAAGATGCTTCCTCCTTGGAAGAAAAGATATGACAAACCTAGACAGTGAATCAAAAAGCAGAGACATCACTGCCGACTAAGGTCCATTTAGTTAAAGCTAAGGCTTTTCCAGTAGTCATGTATGGATGTGAGAGTTGGACCATAAGGAAGGCTGAAAGCCGAGGAATTGATGCTTTCGAACTTTGGTGCTGGAGATGACTGTTGAGGTCCCTTGGACAGCAAGGAGATCAAACCGGTCAAATCTAAAGGAAATCAACCCTGAATATTCACTGGAAGAACTGGTGCTGAAGCTAAAGCTCCAATAACTTTGGCCACCTCAGGTGAAGAACTGACTCATTTGAAAAGACCCTGATGGTGGGAAAGATTGAGGGCAAGAGGAGAAGAGGGTGACAGAGGATGAGATGGTTGGACGGCATCACTGACTCAATGCACATGAGTCTGAGTAGACTCAGGGAGATAATGAAGGACAGGGAAGCCTGGTGTGCTGCAGTTCATGCGGTCGCAGAGTTGGACGTGACTGAACAACAACAACAAAACCTTTGAACATAGTATTTTGACTATATACCCTCAAGTTAAAAACAAAAAGAACAAATCCTGAACTTTAATGAATAATTTCAAAACTATATATATTTTAAGAATGAGTAAATAAGCAAATATGTTGAGGACAATAAGAGCCAGGTTTTTCACTGTTGGAAAAAATGGGGTAGGCAAAGAACCCTGTGGCACTGGACTCAAACTGGAGTTATTAAGTACGACATCAAGGTTTTATTATGTGTTTATGTGTATATATGTGTGTGTAATACACAAAATTGTTTACATGAAACATTGCTAAACATGCATATAACACATACCTAAATACACTAAATATGTGGACATAGACTTCCTGTTCTGCCTGCTAAAAGAATCCAGAAGTGATGACATTTCAGTAGCAATAAGCACATTCAGTGCCCAGATTCTGGTTTCTAAGTGCCCTTCTTCATTTAAAGGAACCTACGTTCCTTGTAGAAATGTTGATTCCATTTGTTGTGCAAGAGTAAGGAAGTACCCCCACTGGCCAAATCTGGGACAGAGTAAATAAGGAAGTTATAGATTACAGTCCATAGGATAAAATAAGAATTTATGAGACTATATGACATCAATAAGTGAGGAGAAAAGCTCTAATTCATTATTCTAACTGAAATTATCATTTGGCAATCATCACAGTAATACCTGTTTCAGGCAAGAATCATCAATGGATGTTCAAGTATAAGGGGAAATAGATATACCTGGCCTAAGTAACTCCCTATGAAATATTTAAGGTTAATATCACCTGTTACAGTAGAAATAGACATCATGTGCCATCTGACGTGACATACTGAGAAAGTATTCTACTACTCCTGGAGTATTCCCATCAAAAATAAGAGAGCCTGAGGAATTGTCCCAGACTGTTTCTGTTCAGTTGCTCAGTTGTGCCTGACCCTTTGCAACCCCATGGACTGCAGCATGCCAGGCTTCCCTGTTCTTCTCTACCTCCTTGAATTTGCTCCAAGTCATGTCCACTGACCTGGTGATGCCATCCAACCGCCTCATCCACTGCCACCCTGTCCTCCTGCGGTCAGTCTTTCCTGACTTTAATTATATGGGCCTTTAGAGTCTTTAAAGAGACTTGACAATTAAATACAACGTATGATCACAGATTGGACCCTAGAAAGGAAAGCATTTGATCGCTTTTGTATTCCAGGAAGGACATTAGTGGTAATTCCTAAAGTGTAAAAGGCAGCTCAGCTAAAACTATGTATCAATGTAAGTTTCCTGATTGATCATTGTACTATGGTTATGTAAAAGATAAACTTCACTGCTGAGTAACAACTTAAGGGTAAAGGGATAACTGGTTTGCAACTTACTCTCAAATGTTTCAGATAAAAATGTATATACATGGAGAGAGAGAAAATAAAAATGCAAATGTGGTGAAACTGACAACTGGGGAATCTGGGTGAAGAGTATGTGGTAATAGTTTTACAACTTTCCTGAAGGTTTGAATTTCAAAAATTTTGAAATAGTTTACTGAAGACTTGTATGAATTCCAGTTGCCACATAATACTGGACAATGTGACAAAAATCTTACTTTGCATTCATCAAAAATTGGAGGTAGAAAGCACCAAAAAAGAATTAATTACTGGTAACACTTGACAAGAGGAACAAATCTCATTGACATAATGTAGAGTGGAAGACAGAAGCAAGAATGTGTAGTGAATGGTTTCATTTATATGGAGTTCAAGAGTATTTGTACATGTAAAGCTGGTACAAGGTTAGACGGTGGGAGTACTCACTCAAAAGGGACATGGCAGAACTTTTCTGGAAGGCTAGAAGTATTCTATACCATGAGCTGGTAATAATTTAAGGGGGTATATGTATGTAAAATTCACTGAGTTCTACACCTAAGACATGGGTGCTTTGAGTATAAATGAGTTAAAATTTACAATAACAACAACAAATATGGGGGCTCTATTAAAAGAAGCAGTAGTCCAAACCACTGAAAAGCAAAAACAAACTGGAAGAAAAAAGTAAATATTGGTAAATCTCAATAGAAACTATAGATTAATTACATAATAAAGAAACCCATTCAAGTTAAAAGTAGCAAGATATTCAAACAAAAAACTGTTTTATTTTTAAAAGGTGTTTACACATACCTTAAATTTCTCCAGATTCCTAATTTCACCTAAGAGATGTTTAATTTCACCATTCTTCTGCTCCAACATGGCAAGCAACCGTTCCTGCTGTTCAAATTCAGCTTGAGACCCTTTCATTTGTAGCAATGTAGCGATCTGTACCTAGAAGAAAAAAAAATTCTCCCCCATAAAATTGAATGGGGGAGAAGATTCTGATAACTATATTTTTGATACAATTCATACTTTGTACTATACTACTTTGGCTTCGTTTTAGAAGCTAAACAAATTAGCTGTGTCTAGTTTAATACTCTAATAATTTGAAAATATTTATTTCAGATAGCCTAGTTACAGATATAACTCTCTAGTACTTATTTCAACTACTTATGAGTTGGTATCTGAAGTCCATAACAATTGTCTGTACTTCTGTGAAACACAGCTGAACTGCATGGCTGTGGTCGAGAAGTCACCAGTTAAGTGGTAGAGAAACCCAGCAGGACGCTGTACTGTACTCACCATAGGCATTCTCATTAAGGGGCTGGTGCAGCTTCTCAAAAATTTTAATGAAATTCAGTAGTATTCAGTGGGGGAAATTATTAAGCTACTCACATTCACAAATGTGAGTTTTGCAAAGGACAAGGATGGAAAGCAAAGGTAAAGGGTGCAAATTCAATATAAAGTTATTTTTTCAAGAGCAGCAATCAACCTACTTAATTATGACTCCACCTCAACTTGGAGTTGCACAGCAACCAGAAGGAAATTAGCTAAAACCTAAACCTAGCATTCCTTTCTGCCTTTGGAAATTTCTGCAGTTCTAAAAAGTGTCAATTAGTTAAAATAAATTTTTGAGTACAGCAATTATATGAAGTTGCAGCTATGGTTATAAGTAAGAGACTACTTTTAACATTTTTAAGGATCCACTTTTTGCTCCTGCTTCATACTGGACTTCCCCGGTGGCTCAGATGCTAAAGCATCTGCCTACAATGCAGGAGACCCAGGTTTGATCCCTGGGTCAGGAAGATCCCCTGGAGAAGGATATGGCAACCCACTCCAGTACTCTCGCCTGGAAAATCCCATGGACGGAGGAGCGAGGCAGGCTACAGTCCATGGGGTTGCAAAGAGTCAGCCACGACTGAGCGACTTCACTTTCACTTTTTCACTTTCATACTGGAAGCTAGACACATCAATCCCCCCAAAATTCAGAATGCTACCTGTGTCTAAAGATAGTTTGGGGTAGCAGAACAGTGAGAGATTAATAACAATAGCCCAACAAATGTATTTTAATGTATTTAAACAAAGAGCAAATATGAGAAAATTTACAAAGAAATAATTCCCAGATAGGGGAGAGCCAAGGTAAACCAGACAACACAACTGAAATCCTCAGAAATAAAAGACACAGTTGTCCATTAAGTCAGTACTTTTCTATTTGCCAAACATGTAAGCATGTTGCTATGCCTTCGTTTAACTCCAGGACAACTCTTAAGAGGCAAGTTCTATCATCTCTATTTTACAAATGAGGTGACTAATTGCTCTGAAAAATAAGCATACTTGTCCAAAGTCACACAGCTAACAAGCGAGACTAGGATTCAATCCCAAGTTTATCTGATGCCAAAGTTTAATCACTGATCTTTCCTATTTCTTTGGTAAATCTCATCATCCTTAAAAGAGGCAGGAAACCTTACAGACTTCTAGTAAGCGCTACCACTTCAGGAGATCAGGAGTCTAAGGGTTGGCATAATACTGGAATCTAATTTCCACATGCTTTTCTGTTACCAGCTGTTCAGCAAAAATGACGCCCAACAAACCTTAATATTAAAAGGGCTGATATGCTTGACTTGAGAAACTGCAAGGAAAGGAAATTCAAACTTCAGTCTATTAATAAGCCTTTGTGGGAGAACTGAAGAATGGTGAGAGAGCTAGCTTTAGTTGAAGTAGACATTTCAGGGCTACCCTCAGAAAGAAACCAGGCCAACAGCAGGACAGAAAAATTTTTTAATACTTGATTTTTCCCATTACAAAGAAAGAGCTAATGGCAAGGCTACTAAGAATTAAAAACTCAAGGCTAGTGAGTAATAATTAAAAACTCAATCAATCCATGAATGCTACATATACCACTAAAATCTACACAGAATTAAATGTTTTTAAATAAAATATAAAAGGGATCTCTCATTCAATTAAAACATTTTTTTCTAAGGTCATGTAGTTCTAGAAATAATCGTTAAAGTGTATTACTTGTACAAGTCATACTGATACAAAATAAGGTTGAATAAATCTTACACTAATTCTTACCTTCATTCTTTGCATCTGTTCTCTATTAAATGCATTTTGCTTCTTCAGTGACTGATACTTGACTTTCATGCTGATAAGCTGACGTTCCATTGCTGCCCTTCGATCCTCCACCTAGAAAATATAACATGTTTAATTATGCTTTTATTAAGTGAAACGCCAATTAATCAACGGAATATTTTTATGTACCTCTGCAAACAAAGAATTGCCTTTACTGTTGGGGTCCAAGGCTTGCTGGAGGGCCTGGTCTAGCTGCACCTGAAGGTCCTGATTCACTACACGAGCTTTCTAAATTCAAAAGAGAAAACAATTCAGCTACTTGACATAAGATTAGCAAGAAAACACCTTATATAAATTGGAAAAGATGGTATTACTATAATCACAATACCTCTAAGGCATCATAGTAAGAAACCGCTTCTTTCTCTCGCTCTTCTTTTTCTCCTTTAAGCCGGTCTACTTGGCGCATTAAATTAGCATTAAGAAGCTCGAGTTGTTCTTGTCTGTACTGTAGTTCATTCACTTCTTCTTGGAGCGTGGTCTATTAAACAGGAATGAAAAAAGAAGAAACTCTTGAATAATCCTTCAGTTAGCAGCTGTCAGTTTATCTATGAGCAGAGGTTAACACTCAAAACTAAAACTAATAACTACTCAAAGATTATTACAGTGCATAATAAAGAAAACAGCAAAATTCTGTAAAGCAATTATCCTTCAATAAAAAATAAATTCAAAAAAACTCAAAAAAAATTTTTTTTAATTATTTTTTTAAAAAGTGATCAAAAAAAGACTCCAGAGACTGTTTCTTTTCTATGAATTTAAAACTTTCATTTTTAAGTTAATTTTAGCTTACAATGAAAAAAATTATATATATATATCAACTTCCACTGTATGGATCACAGCAAACTCTGGAAAGGGGTACCAGACCACCTTACCTGCCTCCTGAGAAACCTGCATGCAGGTCAAGAAGCAGCAATTAGAACTAGACATGGAACAATAGATGGGTTTAAAATTTCAAAATTACTAAGTCACGGCTGTATATTGTCACACTGCTTATTTAACTTATATGCAGAGTACACCATTTGAAATGCCAGGCTGAATGAATCACAAGCTGGAATCAAGATTGCCGGAAAAATATCAACAACCTCAGATATGCAGATGATACCACTCTAATGGCAGAAAGTGAAGAGGAACTGAAGCGCCCCCTGATAAAGGTCAAAAAGGAGATTGAAAAAGTTGGCTTAAAACTTAACATTCAAAAAAACGAAAATCATGGCATCTGGTCCCATCACTTCATGGCAAATAGATGGGGAAAATGTGGAAATAGTGGCAGATTTTCTTCGGCTGCAAAATCACTGCAGACGGTGACTGCAGCCATGAAATTAAAAGATGCTTGCTCCTTGGAAGGAAAGCTATGACAAACCGAAACAGCATATTAAAAAGCAGAGACATTACTTTGCCAACAGAGGTCCATACGATCGAAGCTATGGGTTTTCCAGTAGTCATGTACAGATATGAGAGTTGGACCATAAGGAAGGCTGAGTGCCGAAAAATTGATTCATTTGAACTGTGGTGTTGGAGAAGACTCTTGAGAGTCCCTTGGACCACAAGGAGATCAAACCAGTCAATCCTAAAGGAGATCATTGGAAGAACTGAAGCTGAAGCTCCAATACTTTGCACACCTGACACAAAGAGCCAACTCACTGGAAAAGACCTTGATGCTGGGAAAGATTGAGGGCAGGAGGAGAAGGGAGTGACAGAGAATGAGACGGATGGGTGGCATTACTGACTCAATGGACATGAGTTTGAGAAAACTTTGGGAGATAGTGAAGGACAGGTGTTAAATGGTCAGGAAGGACAAAAAGGACAAAAGGACAGGAAATTAAATGGTCTTGTTTAGGCTTCAGAGACAAAGCAGAGCAGGCCTCTGACCTTGCTTCTAGCCTGCCTGGACACTACCCTGACTGTGAGTGACTGCCTGCTGTGAGCGCAAGACTTGCAGCACTACAGATAAGATGGGGAAGAATTTTGAGACTGTGGAGACCTTGGAGGGGCCCTGGCCAACCAAGCCCCAGGCATAACAACACTCCAAGTTTTACAAGACAAAACAAACAGCATTAACATGAAACCAGGCTTGCAATTTGGTCAGACTGATGATTATACCAGTTTTCGTCCTGGGATTATAGGCGGGAACCCTGAACTGCAATTTTTTGAAGTCTAACCCAAGTAGTGGACATGCTGCCTGGGACCTTGGGACAATTGGGACTCCAGATGTGCTCTGACACGGGATTTCTCAGCACCGTTTGAATCTGGATGTTGGTCAAAACCCAATTTGGTGACGTATCCTCTGTTCTATTTCCCTTTTCTTTTAATGTTACTATATTGAAAGTAAGCTAGATAATTCTCTAATAAATATTTGTATTATTTGTATAGAACAAGTGGCTTAGTTTGTTAACAAATCCTTTGAACCTGAGACTAAAGTGAAAACTTTCGGCAAAACAATAGGGTGCTGCCGTTCATGGGGTCGCAACAGTCAGACATGACTGAGCAGCTGAACAACAAATCACCTTCTGCAGGACCAACTTTTATATTGGGCTTTTATGACACAAACTAGGATTAGAATAAATGTCTAAATTCTTCCAGAGGTTCCATTAATCTAAAAGTAAAGTCTGCCTTACATAATCATGTAACTTAAAGCTTTACTTTAATTGAAGGAATCCATTTAAAAACTTATTTTTTAATTAGATCAAAGTTAGGCCAAAAAATATTTCAGTCTTAAAAGTAGCTCATAAGGATTATTACAAAAACATGAAAAATATACAGCCAGAACAAGGAGAAAACTCCATAATACACATGCCATAAAAATTACCTTCACATTTTCCATTTCGGTCAGCTCAATTTGAAGAGTCAGTGTCTCTGAAGACACACTTTCATGTACACGTTCAGACATTTGCATTTCCTTTGATTTACTAGAAAGGAGTTTCTCCTGATGATCCACTTTGTGCTTCAGCTGCTTTTCACTTAGCCGAGCTTCATCTAACTCAGCTTTCAGTGTTTCTAACTAAAAAAAGAAAAAAAAGAAAAAGTAAAAGGTCATCAGAACATACAATTGCAGTACAAAGTGTTCTGGTACCTGCAGGACAACTATTTTGGAAGGCAATCACACTAAACAAAATTATTTAACCCCTTTTCCAAAAATGTCACATTGCTTCAGTCTTGGAAAACTAATACAGGCATACCTTGTCTTACTGCGTTTTGCTTAACTGTACCTCCCAGACACTACATTTTTTTCAGACATGGAAAGCTGGTGGCAATCCTGAGCCAAGCAAGTCTGCCAAGCAAGTTTGTCCAATAGCATTTGCTCACTTCTTGTTTCTGTGCCATATTTTGGTGATTCTCACAATCTTTCAAACTTTTTTCATTATTTTATTTGTTATAATGATCTGTGATCAGTGATCTTTGATGTTACTGTTGTAAATGCTTTGGGGCATCACAAACCACACACTCCTGTAAGAGGGTGAGTTGAATTGACAAACTGATAAATTGATGGAGCTGACTGCTCCACTGAACAGTCGTTCCCCTCTCTCTTCCTCTCCTAGGGTCTTTCTATTCCAAAACACAACGATATGAAATTAGGCCAATTGCTAACCCTACAATGGCCTCTGAGTGTTCACACCTCTGACTTTAAATCAAAAACTAGAAATGATCATGCTTAGTGACAGAAGGCTTATTGAGAGCTAACAGGCCGAAAGCTAGGCCTCTTGTGTCAGTTAACCAAGTCGTGAACTGAGAGGAAATGTTCTTCAAGGAAGTTAGAACTGCTACTCTAGTGGACACACAAATGACAAGGAAGCTGAAGAGTTTAGTGCTGATAAGGAGAAAATTTTAGATGTCTAGATAGCAGATCAAACCAGACACAACATTCCCTTAAGCCAAAGTCTAATACAAACTATCTTCAATTTTATGATGGTTGAGAGGCAGGTGGAAGGTGCCGAAGAAAATTTTGACGCTAACAGAGATTGGTTCATGAAGTTTAAGAAAAGAAGTTGCAGCCAATGCTCATTGACCATTCTGAAACCCCTAGGGCCCTTAAAAATTACATTTAATCTGCTCTGCTTGTGCTCTATAAATGGGACAACACCTGGCTGACAGCACATCTCTTTACAACATGGTTTACTGAATATTCAAAGTCTACTATTGAGACCTACTGCTCAGAAAAAAGATTCCTTTCAAAATATCACTGCTCACTCAGAGTGCACCTGGTCACCAAAGTGAGATGTGGGAGATTCAGGTTGTTTTTGTGCCTGGTAACACAAGATCCACTCTGCAGCCCACAGGATCAGGGAGTAAATTTTGACTATTAATTCTTACTACTTAACTGCTGTAACTTCATGATAAAATGCTAATAGATGAGGAGTTGCGTCTTATGGATGAGCAAAGAGAGTGGTTCTGAGATGGAATTCACCCTTGGTGAAGATGCTGTGAAGACTGCTGAAATGGCAACAAGGACTTAGAACAGGACATAAACTTAGCTGACAACGTAGTGACAGAGTTTGAGACTGGGCCTCCCGGGTGGCACCAGTGGTGAAGAGTCCACCTGCCAATGCAGGAGAGGGAAGAGGCGTGGGTGGGTTTGATTCCTGAATTGGGAAGGTCCCCTGGAGGAGGAAATGGCAACCAACTCCAGTATTCTTGCCTGGGAAATCCCATGGACAGAGGAGCCTAGCAGGCTATAGTCCATGTGGTCTGAGGCATAAAGGTTGGACACCACTGAGCATCTGAGCAGCAGCAGCAGAGTTTGAGACAATTGGGTCCAATTTTGAAATAAGTTCTACTGTGGATAAAATGCTACCAAACAGCTTTGATGCTACAGAGATACTGCTCGTGAAAGGAAGAGTCAATTGATACTGTTGACTTATTTTAAGAAATTGCCACAGCCAACCCAACCTTCAGCAACCACTGCCCTGATCAGTCAGCAGCCATCAACACAGATGAAAAAAAAAGATGACTTTAAAAGACCACTTTGGAAACTAAAAAATTCATGTGACTCACTTTACTGCAGTGGTCTAGAACTTTCCCTGCAGTATCTCAGAGGTATGCCTATATGTGTCACATCCTCCTTACAGGAGGAGGATGAAGCTTTAGGGTCAGGTCGAGGTTTAACCTGTCTCACATTCCTCAAATTTAAGACTATAAATGATTCTACCTGCGTTATTGTGTGGCTCTCAACCGAGATTAGGTGGGTAAAACATTCAGTACCACATCTAACATTCACTAAATGGTTTGTTAATAAAAGTCTTTTACTTGATGTCCAGGGTTACCATTATCATCTATATTGAATTACATTGAATAGGGTCTCAACATTCCTAGAATATATACTGATATTTGCTTACTATTTAAAAAATAAAGAGACTTCTATTTTGATTTCTTTTCCCCTTTCAATTTTATCATGTAAAATAAAAATTTCACCTGATTGATGTATGTTGAAATGTGTATATCCTTCTGAAAAACAACTGAATAACCCAAACTTATTCTATGATGAGATGACTGCTGCTGCTGCTGCTAAGTCGCCTCAGTCGTGTCCGACTCTGTGCGACCCCGGAGACGGCAGCTCACCAGGCTCCCCTGTCCCTGGGATTCTCCAGGCAAGAACACTGGAGTGGGTTGCCATTTCCTTCTCCAATGCATGAAAGTGAAAAGTGAAAGTGAAGTCACTTAGTTGTGTCCGACTCTTAGCAACCCCATGGACTGGGGTTTCCTATTTGGCCAAAGCTACGTATCTTTTAACAGGCAGTGACGTCCCTTGTTTTATAAGCACACAACTAATCCTTACACATCATCAGAGTAGGTCTGGACTCCTGGCCATGTTGCCACCGTGTGAAAAATGAATGGCATGACAGCGATAAAGGAAACAGGCTACCTGGACAGTCGTGCAGAGATGATGGTGAGCTGGACTACGGAGTAGCGGATACAGATATTTTGTAGCTCAAGTTCTTAAGAGCTTGTTGATGGACTAATGTGAGAAATAAGTGAAAGAAAGATGGCAAGTAAAACTCCTAATTATTGGTACAAGTAATCTGAGAACACAAGAAGACTGAAAATATTTTTTGAATGATTTAGTCTTTACCAAAAAGCCATCTCTATAACTGGCCTTACTTTAGACTCAATATTTCCTACATTACTTTTTTGTTTAGGTATTGAAAGTTATTGCTAAACTGAAAATATCCATGAGGAAGAAAAAAAGCATCCATATCAGTTATTGGTGTCTCAACCTGCGTAGCTTCAGACAAGCTGGATTATTATTTGTCAGAGTGGTAAGCAAGATGATTCTAAGTATTGCATGAAAGCATATTTTGATAGTTATATTTTATTGCATATTAGGAAAAAAATAACCAGCTCAAACATAATATATTTCATTGATATTGTTACTCAAAATTAGAGAACATTTAAAAGAGAGTCAATTTAATGAGAATTAACTAACCAGCACAGGTGGTACAGATACATAAAAATCTTAAAAGATGCTACACGAAACACGGTGAAGCAGGCTTTGATATGAGAACCAAATTTTGACTGATAGTCTCTAGCTCTATAATCTTGTCCAACTTTACTCAATCTGTTTAAACATTGGTTTTCTCATGTTATATGGAGATAATAATGGTACCTCCCTTAAGGAGTTGTGTATGAACTAGATCATATGTATTAGTTTATCTTCAATAAACAAACTGTAAAATATATATTTTATAGTTATAAAATATACAACTCTAATGTACATTAATTTACCAAAAACTATTGGTTTCTTTGCGGAATTATAAAGTGTACCACCAGCTGCAGTGAAGGCTAGGAAACTAGTCTTTCTGAAAAGGGGTCGGTATCCTAAACACTCTAAAGGAGGCCATGCTGATCAGAGCTAAAACTCCTTAACAAATACTCAGTTGCTAAAATTAAATAATTCAATTTAACTACTAAAATGTTATTTAAACAAACCACTAAGGTAACTACTGTTTCTCAGTGTTTCCGCTCCTCATATTAAGATAATGGAACCCCTCATCTCAGCTATTTTGCACAGATGGTAGTAAGAAAGTCTTTCATCATCTAAAGTTTACAAATGGTTGCATGAGCGTGAAATACTTCTGTTTCAAAACACAGATGCCCAAACCTTTTTCTTCAGTTCATTCACTTCCTGCCCATGGCTTCTGCTCAGTGTTTCTTCTAATTGCTCCAGATGCATTTTCTGTTGTTGTTTAATAGTTTCACATTCAGAGCTCAAACTTTCTAACATTCGACTCTTGAGCTCAACTTCTCTCTGAAGAGTGTATTTTTCTTGTTCGTAGCTCTGAAAACAGATTCAATTATAATTCAGTTACATAAAAATAACTTAAAGCCATCACACATAAGCAGTTTTCATCTTTGAATCATTCCTGTTTCACACATTTGCTGCTTTCTAAGTAACAACCACATGTTCAATCTGGAATAACTATAGCTAGTATTAATGTAAAAAAAACCCTGAGAGGTGATTTGAGACTAAATTAAAGTTCATGCTGGGCATATGGTAATTGCTTCTACGTCCTGTCAAAGAAGTAAAAAGTGATCTATGGCTGTCAAGTCAAGTAGTCTCTGCTAGGAAGAAAAAAAAAATTAATAGCACTTAAGTTTATTTAGTAAGAATTATTTGGTTTGATAATAATATTCTCTACTTGTAGCTCTAAGTAAAATGAAGAAAAGGTCATTAGTTCAAACCTCAACAAGCTTTAAAAAAAATAAGATAAAATTAGGTTTAAAAGGAAAAAATTAACAATAAGGGTGGTCATTAGTTTTTTTAACTGCTATGTTTAAATTTGGAGATCAAAGTTTAAATACATTACTGAGCATTTTCTAAGTAAAACTGATTTATTCATTCTTTTAATAAAAGCATGTCAGATATTAGGGATGCAGCTGTGAGCAAGAGACAAAAAATTCCTCTCTCTCATGTCATGTCTCTCATGAGAGTGGGGGACAAATAACTCAGAAAGAGGCAAGAGCTCCTGTGGAGCCCGTAAGGCAGGACTAGTATAGCTAAGAACAAGGGAAAGTAATTCATAAGATGAGGTCAAACGTTGAAAGCGGTTAGACTACATGGAAATCTATAAACCCAGGTAGGGAACTCAGTTTTTGTCGTAAATAAAACGGAAAGCTGCTCCGTGCTCTCAGCAGAGCTGTGACATGACCTTTTATATGCTCCTCAATGACCATCTGGCTGACATGTAAAGAGTGAACGGTGTGAATGGCAATCTGGGAGACAGGAAACCTAATCAGGAGGCTATGATAACAGTCCAGGGGAGAGATGATGGTGGTCTGAACAAGAGCAGCAGATGTTCTGTAGGTCAAGTTTTTAGAGCTTACTAGTGGGTTAAATATGAGAAATATGGACAGAAAGATATTGAGTAAAACTTGTAGATGTTTGGCTCAAGTAACTGGATAAATGTTTTTATAGTTACTAAGTAAGGTAAAGAATTCTGCAAGAGCATGTTTGGTTAGTGGGCAAGGAATCAACTATTCTGTTTATGTTAAGTCTGAGATGACCATTAGTGGGCAACGGACTACAAAAGTCTAGACTTAGGACAGAACTAAGGAGTCGGTGTAGCATCAAGACAAACCAAAGTCTAAAATTCAATATGAAGTAAAGAAAAAGAACATATTTTTCAAACTCAGAACACAGAGTCAGAAAAAAAAAAACATTAGAGATTCATTTAGTTCATTTCCCTGTAGATGGGTGGGAATTAGACCTAAAATTTTCAGAAAACAAAAATATTAAATTAGTAATATTAATGACTGCTGGACAACAGCAATCTTCAGTGGCTAAGCACAAACCGGTGAACAGGAGTCTAGTGTCCTACCTCAGTCAGGGTCATCATTTCATTGCGGCATTTATCCAGTTGATTCTGCAGTTCATTCTGGCTCTCCACTAGTTGTAAACCATACTGTGCAGCTTTCCGTCTCTCTTCTTCAGTCTCTTTGAGTTTGCATCGAAGATCTGCTATTACATCTGACTCCATGATTTTTTTCCTGTCTACTGTAAATAGAAGAAATAAAAGTATCTAAACTTAAACAAAAAACTTCATGTCACTAATAAAAGATACAAATGTGTTGTGTGTGTATGTATACATTCAATATCACTGCCACATGAAAACACAGTATTAAAGATTTTCTCTTTGACTTTTAAATGGTCAAATTTGCATTACTGTTATAAGAGTAAGGTCTGACTACTTTGTTACCCAATTTGAGAACAAATGAAATAGAACAAAAAGAAAAAAAAAAGATGAATACAATTTAATTTTGCTTCTAAGGAATGCAGTATTAGGAAACTATTCAGTTGTTGTGTGCTAAACTTCCTTAAATGCTACGGTAGGATGATCTCATAATTATATCACTATACAGGTAACCAAGTTAAGAGAACAGTAAAAGAAATCAACAAACTTTATAGTAGCATATCTTCTACTTAACTATAAAAAGGTACCTCTGAACAAGATTGATAAGGTAAGGACTAGCATGTCCACAAGTGTTCACAACAGTGTTAACTTCCTGAACACATTAAATCTGCCACATTAAATGTACTTTATTGAAAACAGACTCATTAGCATTTTGCTAGTTATTCATAAGAACACACGCAAAACAGACACCATGTTTAGAGTAATTAAAGAACAACCTCATTCTAGAGTTTCAAGCAAACACTTAAACATTTAATATAGAGCTCAACCTCACTCATCATCCTTCCCCACTGGTTCCAGGCTCCTCAGTTCAGTTCAGTTCAGTCGCTCAGTCGTGTCCGACTCTTCGCGACCCCCTGAATCGCAGCATTCCAGGTCTCCCTGTCCATCACCAACACCCGGAGTTCACTCAGACTCACGTCCATCGAGTCAGTGATGCCATCCAGCCATCTCATCCTCTGTCGCCACCTTTTCCTCCTGCCCCCAATCCCTCCCAGCATCAGAGTCGTTTCCAATGAGTCAACTCTTCACATGAGGTGGCCAAAGTACTGGAGTTTCAGCTTTAGCATCATTCCTTCCAAAGAAATCCCAGGGCTGATCTCCTTCAGAATGGACTGGTTGGATCTCCTTGCAGTCCAAGGGACTCTCAGGAGTACTCTCCAACACCACAGTTCAAAAGCATCAATTCTTCGGTGCTCAGCTTTCTTCACAATCCAACTCTCACATCCATACATGACCAATAGAAAAATCATAGCCTTGACTAGACGGACCTTTGTTCGTGTCTCTACTTTTCAATGTGCTATGTAGGTTGGTCATAAATTTTCTCCCAAGGAGTAAGCGTCTTTTAATTTCATGGCTGCAGTCACCATCTGCAGTGATTTTGGAGCCCCCCAAAATAAAGTCTGACACTGTTTCCACTGTTTCCCCATCTATTTCCCATGAAGTGATGGGACCAGATGCCATGATCTTCGTTTTCTGAATGCTGAGCTTTAAGCCAACTTTTTCACTCTCCTCTTTCACCTTCATCAAGAGGCTTTTGAGTTCCTCTTCACTTTCTACCATAAGGGTGGTGTCATCTGCATATCTGAGGTTATTGATATTTCTCCTGGCAATCTTGATTCCAGCTTGTGCTTCTTCCGCTCCAGTGTTTCTCATGATGTACTCTGCATATAAGTTAAATAAGCAGGGTGACAATATACAGCCTTGACGTACTCCTTTTCCTATTTGGAACCAGTCTGTTGTTCCATGTCCAGTTCTAACTGTTGCTTCCTGATCTGCATACAGGTTTCTCAGAAGGCAGGTCAGGTGGTCTGGTACTCCCATCTCTTTCAGAATTTTCCACAGTTTATTGTAATCCACACAGTCAAAGGCTTTGACATAGTCAATAAAGCAGAAATAGATGTTTTTCTGGAGCTCTCTTGCTTTTTTGATGATCCAGCAGATGTTGGCAATTTGATCTCTGGTTCCTCTGCCTTTTCTAAAACCAGCTTGAACATCTGGAAGTTCACGGTTCACGTATTGCTGAAGCCTGGCTTGGAGAATTTTGAGTGTTACTTTACTAGCGTGTGAGATGAGTGCAATTGTGCAGTAGTTTGAGCATTCTTTGGCATTTCCTTTCTTTGGGACTGGAATGAAACTGACCTTTTCCAGTCCTGTGGCCACTGCTGAGTTTTCCAAATTTGCTGACATATTGTGTGCAGCACTTTCACAGCATCATCTTTCAGGATTTGAAATAGCTCAACTGGAATTCCATCACCTCCACTAGCTTTGTTCATAGTGATGCTTTCTAAGGCCCACTTGACTTCACATTCCAGGATGTCTGGCTCTAGGTGAGTGATCACACCATCGTGATTATCTTGGTCATGAAGATCTTTTTTGTACAATTCTTCTCTGTATTCTTGCCACCTCTTCTGAATATCTTCTGCTTCTGTTAGGTCCATATCATTTCTGTCCTTTATCGAGCCCATCTTTGCATGAAATGTTCCCTTGGTATCTCTAATTTTCTTGAAGAGATCTCTAGTCTACCCCATTCTGTTGTTTTCCTCTATTTCTTTGCATTAATCGCTGAGGAAGGCTTTCTTATCTCTTCTTGCTATTCTTTGGAACTCTGCATTCAGATGCTTATATCTTTCCTTTTCTTCTTTGCTTTTTGCTTCTCTTCTTTTCACAGCTATTTGCAAGGCCTCCCCAGACAGCCATTTTGCTTTTATGCATTTCTTTTCCATGGGGATGGCCTTGATCCCTGTCTCCTGTACAGTGTCACGAACCTCAGTCCATAGTTCATCAGGCAATCTATCCGATCTAGTCCCTTAAATCTATTTCTCACTTCCACTGTATAATCATAAGGGATTTAGGTCATACCTGAATGGTCTAGTGGTTTTCCCTACTTTCTTCAATTTAAGTCTGAATTTGGCAATAAGGAGTTCATGATCTGAGCCACAGTCAGCTCCCAGTCTTGTTTTTGCTGACTGTAGAGAGCTTCTCCATCTTTGGCTGCAAAGAATATAATCAATCTGATTTCAGTGTTGACCATCTGGTGATGTCCATGTGTAGAGTCTTCTCTTGTGTTGTTGGAAGAGGGTGTCTGTTATGACCAGTGCATTCTCTTGGCAAAACTCTCTTAGCCTTTGCCCTGCTTCATTCTGTACTCAAAGGCCAAATTTGCCTGTTACTCCAGGTGTTTCTTAACTTCCTACTTTTGCATTCCAGTCCCCTATAATGAAAAGGGCATCTTTTTGGGGTGTTAGTTCTAAAAGGTCTTGTAGATCTTCATAGAACCGTTCAACTTCAGCTTCTTCAGCATTACTGGTTGGGGCATAGGCTTGGATTACTGTGATATTGAATGGTTTGCCTTGGAAACGAACAGAGATCATTCTGTCATTTTTGAGATTGCATCCAAGTACTGCATTTTGGACTCTTCTGTTGACCATGATGGCCACTCCATTTCTTCTAAGGGATTCCTGCCCACAGTAGTAGATATAATGGTCATCTGAGTTAAATTCACCCATTCCAGTCCATTTTAGTTCGCTGATTCCTAGAATGTTGACGTTCACTCTTGCCATCTCCTGTTTGACCACTTCCAATTTGCCTTGATTCAGGCCATTGTAAACAAAAACTTTGGCTTCTACTCTGGGTGAAATGGGAAGTCACTGCAAAGTCTGGAGTAGAGACAGATACGTTTAAAAGGATCATTTTGGCTGATACGCTGAATAGTTGGGAGGGAAGCAAGTTGAAAGCAGAAAGATCAGGTGAGATGGCCAGTCCTACCAGAGTGGCTGCCACAGAAGGTGATGAGATTTAACACATATTCTGAAGGCAGAACCAAAATGATTTTCTGACGAATGGAATGTGGGATGTATGAAAGAGAATTTTAAAAGGCCTCCAAAGCTTCTGGCTGAGCAACTAGTAGAACAGATTTGCCAATAACTTTTAGTTGAATGAAGCCCAGACTGCTAAAGCTGGCATTACAGTTTTATAATATGGCTTCAGCTTGACTTTTTAACCCTTTAACCCTCTACTCCCCAATAGAAATTCTCCAGTATAGCTCTTTTTATACCCTTCTTAGATCATGCTAATTGGTAAATTGCCTTCTGCTCTCCTCTAAATCCATCATTCAATATCTGGCTCAAGTTGGTCTCTTCTGTCATTTCTCCCGCCTTTACCTCCCCAGAAATTATGGTTGTTCCACTCTTGACACTTGTTATGTGTATTAAGAGACTGAGTACTTCACCTTTTTTTATGTTTATATGTCCTAACTACAAGAATATAAATAATGTTGGACAGAAACAATATAACATGAGCACAAACACAGTTTTTCTTAAATCTCCCACAGTTCATCTATAGTACTGTGTTGTCCATGCTCAGTAATTCACAATGTTACCTGAATTAATATGGAGACATGTCAGGGGCTCGGAGAAGGCAATAGCACCCCACTCCAGTACTCTTGCCTGGAAAATCCCATGGATGGAGGAGCCTGGTAGGCTCCAGTCCATGGGATCGCTAAGAGTTGAACACAACTGAGCGACTTCACTTTCACTTTTCACTTTCATTCATTGGAGACGGAAATGGCAATCCACTCCAGTGTTCTTGCCTGGAGAATCCCAGGGACAGGGAAGCCTGGTGGGCTGCTGTCTATGGGGTCACACAGAATCGGACACGACTGAAGTGACTTAGCAGCAGCATAAATTTTTTAGTTCTGTGTTCATCAAAGTACAAGCATAATTAAAGAGAAGAGGACAAAGGATGGAGCCCTGTTATGAGGTGGAAAAGAAGACAGCAAAGGATACTCAAGCACGATCAGTGAGCTAGGAGGAAAAGGAAGAGCATGTGCTGTCTTAGAACTCAATAAACAAACATGTATTAAGGAGGTAGATGATAAACTGCACCAAATGCTAAATCAAATAAGGTGAACACTGAGAACTGGCCATTGGGTTTAAATTCACGGAGGTCAACTAGAAGATGACCCCAAGAATAGTTTTGATGGGGAGACTGGGGCAAAAGCCTGACTGGAATTAATTGGAGAGAATGGTAGAACAGTGGATAGCAAGCACAGTTTTGCTGCAAAGAGCAGATAAACGGAGCAGTAGCTGGAGATGCACTAGGGTCTTTTTTTTTTAAGATGAAAAACTCTTTAAGAAAAAACAACAGCAAGCTTGTATAACAAAGAAGAGATCAAGCAAAGAAAAACTAATGATATAGAAGACATGGAGAACTACGGAGTAATGAATGTGCAGGGTCTGATTTCTGGACAGGTACATGAATGTTTCATCTGAATTAAAGGAAAGTATATGGGTACAGACACAGACACTGGTAAGTATGTAGATACAGTGTTCAGAGTCTGCATGAGTGCCCTTCTGCTTCAATTTATCAGTAAATTAGGAAGGTAAACTATGAAGATGGAGGAGGAAATATAGGGTTTTAGAAGGGGGGGGTAAAAAAAAAAAAAAAAAGAATCCTATGTTATCCAGGACTGGCTATCACTGCTCTAAAATGCAAGACCTCTCCAAAGCTCGTACATGATAGAGCCAGCCATTAATTGTTGAGCTGTTAATAATAATTTATATTTGCTAAGGATTTACCATTTGCCAGGCAGAAGAGCTTCAAATGCACTATCAGATTTAATTCTCTTAATGGGCCTGAGCTATGTACTATTGGCATCAATATTTACTGAAGAAAATATGGGACTAGCCTCAAGATATCCCAGCCATCAATGTCCAAGACAGCCACAAAATTAGCTCTCATTCACTCTAAAGATTTGCTGGAATTCCTATTATGTGTCAGGTACTGTGCTGTTGCTGAGGATACAATGTGATCCTCAAACCAGACCATATGCCTGCCTTCTTGAATTTTACAGTCTATTACTGGAAAGATGTTAAATCAAATAACTGATAATGTAAAGTTACAAGTGTGTTAAGTGCAAGAAGGAGAGGTGTATGGTGCTATCTGAACCTATAACTCAGGGCAGCAGTCTCAATCTGGGTGGTGGCGTGGGGGCAGGGTCAGAGGGAATAAGGACAAGAAAGATTTCTCTGAGGAAGTGACTTTTCAACAGGTGTAATGAACATCTAAGAGTAACCTATCAATCTGCAGAGAAAGGTAGCCAGGGTTGAATAAAAACTATAGCTAATATGTACCAGATATCACACTCGATGCTTTGCAAACATTATTACTGCAAACTCTGGAAAATTCTTAAAGAGATGGGAATACCAGTCCATGTGACCTGCTTCTTGAGAAATCTGTACGCAGGTCAGGAAGCAACAGTTAGAACTGGACATGGAACAACAGACTGGTTCCAAATAGGGAAAGGAGTATGTCAAGTCTGTATATTATCACCATGCTTATTTAACTTATATGCAGAGTACATCATAGAAATGCTGGACTGGATGAAGCACAAGCTGGAATCAAGATTGCCAGGAGAAATATCAATAACCTCAAATATGCAGATGACACCACATTTATGGCAGAAAACGAAGAAGAACTAAAGAGCCTCTTGATGAAAGGGAAAGAGGAGAGTGAAAACACTGGTTTAAAACTCAACATTCAGAAAACGAAGATCATGGCATCTGGTCCCATCACTTCATGGCAAATAGATGGGGAAACAGTGGAAACAGTGTCAGACTTTATTTTGGGGGGCTCCAAAATCACTGCAGATAGTGACTGCAGCCATGAAATTAAAAGATGCTTGCTCCTTGGAAGAAAAGTTATGACCAACCTAGACAGCATATTAAAAAGCAGTACTTTGCCAACAAAGGTCCATCTAGTCAAAGCTACGGTTTTCCAGTAGTCATGTATGGATGTGAGAGTTGGACTATAAAGAAAGCTGAGTGCTGAAGAATTGATTCATTTGAACTGCGGTGTTGGAGAAGACCCTTGAGAATCCCTTGGAGAGCAAGGAGATCCAACCAGTCCATCCTAAAGGAAATCAGTCCTGAATATTCATTGGAAGGGCTGTTGCTGAGGCTGAAACTCCAATTTTGGCCATCTGATGCGAAGAACTGACTCATTTGAAAACACCCTGATGCTGGGAATGATTGAAGGCAGGAGGAGAAAGGGACGACACAGGATGAGATTGTTGGATGGCATCATCGACTCAATGGACATGAGTTTGAGTAAACTCCGGGAGGTGGCAATGGACAGGGAGGCCTGGTGTGCTGCAGTCCATGGGGCTGCAAAGAGTCAGACGGACTGAGTGACTGAACTGAACTGAAACATTATTTTATTGAATCCTCTTAACAACCCTATGAGATAAAAGGGTTACCCCTCCCCCCAAACCATGGACTGCAGCATGCCAGCCTGCAGGCACTCCATGGGGTCTCAAAGAGTCAGACACTACTTGGCGACTGAACAACAACCCCTCATGTTACACAGATGCAAACTGAAAAGTTAAGTAACAGAGGCACAGAAAGGTTAAGTAACTTGCCCAGGGTTATCAGGTGGTAACACTGATAACTCAGTGTCTAAGTGAGATGGGAACAGGATTTCGTTCCATAGCCTGGTGCTCCTAACCACTTTGAAAAAAGCATGTAGCAGACAGGAAGCTCAGAGGATCAGATTGGTTGAGTTGTCACCCCACCTTCAGTACTGACTGGCAGCATCAACTTGAACAATTTCTCCAATGTCTTGTTTAGTCATCCATAAACCAAGGTCAGTTACAATAGGGTTTTTGTTTAAGATTAAACCAGCAATGGGTAAAAAGCAGCTAGAGCGGAATCCTACACGAAACTGTCTGAGCAGCGCTGTCCAGTAGAAATACAGTGCGAACAAGACACGTTGATTTTCAATTTTCTAGGTTCCACGTTCATTTTAAAAAGTAAATAGTGGTGAAATTCACTTTAACAATGCGTTATTTAACGCAATATACCCGAAAGATTATCATTTCAACATGTAGTCGTCATATTATCAACCAGAGTGTAGTCTTTAAAATCCAGTGTGTATTTTAATTACATTTGTAGCCTTTCTCGAATCGGACTGCCACATGTGTCATACAGCCGGCCGACACACAGCCAGCGCAGATCCAGTGTTCGTTATCCCCCAGACTCAGGCAACGGACCCGACTTTCCGTATTTACGCAGAATTCCCGGGGGCAGTCGTAGCGGCCCAGCGGAATATTAGGGCCGGCTCGGAACCTGGTCTGTAAGAGCTGAGTTCTGCCGAAGAAGCTGCTCCAGCTAAAAGCCTGGGCGGAGACCCAGGCCCCAAGTATTCCTAGGCCCTGCCCTCCTCTCCCCAGGATCCCTTCTCTACGCCGCCCCGGCGCTTCCCCCTTCATACGCACCTCCCTCCGGGCCCCTGGCCCCTACCTTTCTCTCCTCACCCTTTTCCCTGCTGCTGCAGCTCTCCGTGCTCAGATTCCCGACGTTAACTCCACGGTGGGAGCGCACAATCACCAGCCCATTCACTCACCAAGAGCTCGGGTAAGCGCCAGGGCTTTTTGAATGCAATTCCCGCGAGAACTCACGTCACGCGATACTTTCCGCCCTAGCGTCGCGTTAAGGGAAAAAAGGGGAAGGAACGTCCAAGACAGTGCCACGCCCCAGCTACGGCGGCTTTGGCGCAGGCTCAAACGTAGCTCTGTGTCGCGTCAGCCTTACTCACGGTTGGTTTTCTGGATGTTTTGGGGGTTTTTTGGTCTTCGTTTTCCCTAGAGACAGTGCTTTCTGGAGGGATAGTGTCACTCGAAGGCGAGGCGGCGGGGGAATTCCCTCGTGTGCTGGCTTAACGGCCCGTTGGCCGGTGTGCATCCTGAAGGCTATGCCCTGTGGTAGCTATTTTAGGGTTCCAGAAATTTCACTGAGTGTGACACTGCCTAAAAGCATCATAGACAGAATCACAGTTAGGTTTATAAGACAGAGTGCCAGTTAATTTCACACAGATTATCACATTTAAGCCCGCCAACAGCCTTATGAGGTGGGTGCGTGCTAATCGACTCAGTCGTGTAAGACTCTGCGACTCTATGAACTGTATAGCACATCAGGCTCTTCTGTCCATGGGATGCTCCAGGCAAGAACACTGGAGTGGGTTGCCAGTGCCCTCCTCCAGGGGATCTTCCCGACCCAGGGATGGAACCCGGTCTCTTCTGTCTCCTGCATTGGCCGCCAGGTTCTTTCCCTCTAGCGCCACCTGGGAAGCCCTATGAGGTTCTACAGAGGAAAACAAAGTCCCAAGAAGAAAGATACCTTAGACAAGTGGTAGAACTAGAATTTGAATTAATGCAGCCTGCTGTGCTGCTGGAGAAGACTCCTGAGAGTCCCTTGGGCAGCAAGGAGATCAAACCAGTCAATCTTAAGGGAAATCAACCTTGAATACTCATTGGAAGGACAGTTACTGAAGCTGAAGCTCCAGTAGTTTTTGGTCACCTGAGGTGAACAGCCGACTCATTTGACAAGTCCCTGATGCTAGGAAAGATAGAAGGCGGGAGGATGAGATGGCTGGATGGCATTACCAATGCAATGGGCCTGAACTTGGGCAAACTGCAGGAGGTGGTGAGGAACAGGAGGGCCTGGTGGGCTGCGGTCCTTGGGGTCGCAAACAGACATGACTGGGCGACTGAACAAGTCTGCTAAAGTCCAAGCTCTTGCGTGTGTCTTTAAACAATTATTTTATATTTTTTAAACCTGATGCCTATTCAAAATTTTGAGCAATCAGGAATAATAATAGCCAACATTTAGTGAGCACTTCTGAATCCATTAGCAACCGTAGTACAGATCAAGTTATGCTTTTGAGCCCATTTTTTTTCTTGCTTACTCGAGGACTTGGCCATATGTGCTTTCTTCTTCATCATCAGTTTTTTCCCCCCTCTGTTGGATCTTCCCTATCAACAAGTAAACATGCTGTAATGACTTCCATCTGAAAAATAATGCTAACCTTCCTTGACCTCGTTGGGCTTCCCTGGTGTTTCACTGATAAATAATCTGTCTGCCAAGCAGGAGACCTGGGTTCAGTCCCTGGGTTGGGAGGATTCCCCTGGAAAATGAGATGAAAATCCACTCCAGTATTCTTGCCTGGGAAAGCCCATGGACAGAGGAGCCTGGTGGGCTACAGTCCATGGGGTCGCAAAGAGTCAGACACAACTGAGCCACTAAACAAGGAACAAGTCGAGCTCAGTCAGCTTACCACCTCATTATTTGCTTCCCTTGGTAAAATTCCTGGGAAAAAAAGCCTACACTCATTATCTTAATTTTCTTATTCTTTGTTCTTTTTTTTTTTTTCCCCCACTTTAGGTTTTGGTCTCACCACTCCAGTGAAATGGCTCTTCTCAACATGACCAGTGAGTACTATCTTGCAAAATCCATTTTTCAGCCCTCACTCAACAATTGACAGTTGATAGCTCTCCCTGAGTCTCCTTAGGTGTTGGGATGCCACAGCTCCCTGCTTTTCCCTTCTCGATTTCCTTTGCAGGCTTCTATTTGTGACTGAGATAGGCTGCACTAAGTTAAGGATTGATCTGGGTTCAAAGACTGACAACAGTGATACCTTTGTGTTGCTCACAGTATAGCCTAGCAAATGCACTTGGGGCCTGAATTAGCCAGATACTCCTTCATTTGTCATCACCCCCCAAGTTCTTGAATAAATGAAACCTGATTTTCCTTTTCATTTGACAAAGATTTTTCAACTCAGAACTCGGGAAGATACCATTCTAACCTGGTCCAATCATGACTGGCTGAAATTAGGTAGTCTATAATGTATCTGAACTTCATTTTTCTCCTTAGTTACATGAATACATAGGCCTATGTTTCATTCATGTCTCTTTCAAATTTAATATTTTGGAAATATTTTAAACTTTTATTTATTATTTTTTACTGGAGTATCATTGCTTTACAGTGTTGTGTTAGTCTTTACTGTATACCAACATAAATTAGCTACATGTATGCCAAAGCCTTTGACGGTGTGGATCACAATAAACTGTGGAAAATTCTGAAAGAGATGGGAATACCTGACCACCTGACCTGCCTTGTGAGAAATCTGTATGCAGGTCAGGAAGCAACAGTTAAAACTGAACATGGAACAACAGACTGGTTCCAAATAGGAAAAGGAGTACGTCAAGGCTGTATATTGTCACCCTGCTTATTTAACTTATATGCAGAGTACATCATGAGAAACACTGGAGTGGAAGAAGCACAAGCTGGAATCGAGATTGCCGGGAGAAATAGCAATAACCTCAGATATGCAGATGATACCACCCTTATGGCAGAAAGTGAAGAGGAACTAGAAAGCCTCTTGATGAAAGTGAAAGAGGAGAGTGAAAAAGTTGGCTTAAAGCTCAACATTCAGAAAACGAAGATCATGGCGTCTGGTCTCAACACTTCATGGGAAATAGATGGGGAAACAGTGGAAACAGTGTCAGACTTTATTTTGGGGGGCTCCAAAATCACTGCAGATGGTGATTGCAGCCATGAAATTAAAAGACGCTTACTCCTTGGAAGAAAAGTTGTGACCAACCTAGATAGCATATTGAAAAGCAGAGACATTACTTTGCCAACAAAGGTCCGTCTAGTCAAGGCTATGGTTTTTCCAGTGATCATGCATGGATGTGAGAGTTGGACTGTGAAGAAAGCTGAGTGCCGAAGAATTGATGCATTTGAACTGTGGTGTTGGAGAAGACTCTCGAGAGTCCCTTGGGACTGCAAGGAGATCCAACCAGTCCATCCTAAAGGAGATCAATCCTGGGTGTTCATTGAAAGGACTGATGCTGAAACTGAAACTCCAATACTTTGGCCACCTCATGTGAAGAGTTGACTCATTGGAAAAGACCCTGATGCTGGGAGGGATTGGGGGCAGGAGGAGAAGGGGACAACAGAGGATGAGATGGCTGGATGGCATCACCGACTAGATGGACATGAGTATGAGTGAACTCCGGGAGTTGGTGATGGACAGGGAGGCCTGGCGTGCTGCAGTTCTTGGGGTTGCAAAGAGTCGGACACGACTGAGGGACTGAACTGAACTGAACTGATACATATACTCCCTCATTCTTGAACCTCCCTCCCACACCCTCTAGGTCATCACAGAACACCAAGCTGAGCTCCCTGTGCTTTTCAGTAGCTATCTATTTTACACATGGTAGTGTATATCTCAGTCCTACTCTCCCAGTTCATCCCTGTGTCCACATGTCCCTTAGTGACCATAACGTGTTAGGCAAAATGCAAGGAATTTAGAGATATGGTAATTGCCACTCGACTCTGGGAGATTCTCACAATGTAGTAGGGGATTAAATAAAAACAAACTCAAATAACCATCGGGCTATGTATGAATGTCATGTCAATGGTATATACCCTACACTAAAGATGTGTGAAGGGAGAGGTCAGTTTTCTTATGGTGTCCCTTTAATGTTTCACCGTGCAGGTGGCGCTTGAGTAGGGCCTTGAAAAACAGCTGAGCTAAGTGAAGAGAAAAACACTCTAGGGAAGTAGGCAGCATTAGTAAAATCATAGACGCTACCAATATCAAAATTAAAGTCAGTTTTTAGGAGCCATCTGGATAGGGTGCTGCCTATACCATCACTGGACACTAGATGTCACAAGTGAAATGAATTCTAGATTCTCCCTGCCTGGATAATGAAGATTCAGGGTTCCAGATGCAGATCTGCCTACCCAGGTGAGGTCCACATACCATGTGCTAAATGCCAAGGGTCAGGAAAATAAATGCATTTGTCACTTTTTAGTTTACGTAATAAGAGATGGGATTTTTGCCTCCTCATGCAAAAAGTGTGAGGAGGCACGCATCAAGCATAGCAAGGGAATTTCGATGCTGGAAATCAGTCCTAATATTGCTATATTACTTATAATACTACTACTAATATTTCTAATTGTATAATTCCTAATATTATAGCTATTCAAAACTGGGAAAGACTGCTGTAGTAAACTGGCCATCATTCCTTAACTATGACTGCTTAGTAGAAAAGAGAGGACTGGTTATCAAAAATGGTGTAGAAGGGAGTTATTACATTGCACTGAAAGCTGTGTGTATTTTGACATGAACTTACTAAATGATCATGTTTGTTTTGGTGCCACAGGTGAATACTCTCTGCCCTCAAGGTACTTAGTGTTTAGTGGAAGGGGCATTTACCAAACAATAAACTATTATTCAGAGTACAACTTAAGATTTTCTTGTTCCTTCATATTATTAAGCTTTGGCCCAAGAACTAGGGGCAAAAGAAGAACAAGCCCAGGACCCCAAGACAGAGTTTTGCAAATAAGAGCTGGATCAATTTACAAAGTTCCATGACTCATAGGATGGACCAGAAGATGAAGTTTTGGAAGTTACACTTAAGGTTGTGGTCATTAACACATGGAGAATGGCTGAAGTCAAGAAAGAGGTTTAGAGAGAGTAGAGAGAGCTGTGTGCAGGACTTTGGTCATTGTTCTAATCTATGGAACAGGAGGAGACTAAGGATCCAGCAAAAGAAACAGAACACCCATCCGAAAAGATATCAGGAAATTTGAATTGTCACAGATCTCTTATGATGATTTGATATCAAAGTGAGTAATTGAACTGGGTGGTGGGTTTGACAGTTTAGTGTTAATAGTGACCGTTGCAGCCTAGTCTGCAGTCTCTGTTGACTCGGCTTTGTATAGTAGCACCAGCTTCAACTCTTCGTGAGCCCTACTGCTACATTCCTTTCCCCACAAATAGGTGCAGTCCTCATTCATAGCAAAGCTGCCTCATCCCAATATTGTGGACATTTATTGGTTGAATTTTTAGCATCAGTTCCCTCTTCCTGGTCCTGCCCAAAGCATTCTGATTATACTTTGGGTAAGTCATCTTTCTCTCCATTTTCAGCCATGTGGACTGTTTAAAATTGATCCTGTCCTTCAACTCTTGGGTCCCCCTGGGTATAATTGGTTCAGGGATATGCATGTGACTGAATCCAAGTGGGTGAAATAACACGAGGTAATCACTGGGACTGTTGGAAAAAATTGGATTTTGTTAACCCCTTCTGTACTTAGACTTTGTAGCCTAGAGCTGCCAAGTGCGATCTTAGGTCCATGAAGCTTAAGTTGACTTGAAATGGAATCGAAAGCAGAGCTGATAGAGAAGGGAAAAAAGCTGCCTGGGTCCTACATCAAGCTTCTCTTGAAGCTAGAGATATCTTTGAACTGTTTAGTTTTTGCTCATATAGCTTCAATCTGAGTTTTCTGTTACTTGAAATATAATAATTGTTTACCAATACACTCAATAATACTCATATCTGAGACTTCCCTGGCAGTCTGTACTTCCACTGCAGGGAGTACTGGTTTGATCCCTGGTCGGGGGGCTCAGATCCCCCATGTTGTGCAGTATGGCCAAAACAAGAAAGTAAAATAATACTTATGTCCAAACTTGAATGGACTAGTCAACTTCAACCTGTCAGCTTCTAATTCTACATTTAGGAGTTTATGAGGCTAAAATTGAAAATTACTAACTTCCAAGAATAGAATCTAGTGATGGCTCCTCTGAGAAAAATGTCTTAGTTGAATCAAAAGGAAGGTTTATCCTAAATGAAGGAGAAGGCAGTGGCACCCCACTCCAGTACTCTTGCCTAGAAAATCCCATGGACGGAGGAGCCTGGTAGGCTGCAGTCCATGAGGTTGCTAAGGGTCGGATACGACTGAGTGACTTCACTTTCACTTTTCACTTTTATGCATTGGAGAAGAAAATGGCAACCCACTTCAGTGTTCTTGCCTAGAAAATCCCAGGGATGGGGGAGCCTGGTGTGCTGCTGTCTATGGGGTCGCACAGAGTCGGACACGACTGAAGCGACTTAGCAGCAGCAGCAGCAGTCTAGAGTAAAGGAAAATAAGGATCCAAACAGCTTGGAAGTAATCCCTTTCCTGGCACCACTTCACATTATCATTACATCCCTGTTAAGCTTGCTTCTTCTGATGATTTTAACACCTAAGCCAGTTAGAATTAAAATGCAGTTACGGTTTTTACTTTCCAAGAATAGTACCCACTCTAGTTAGTTCACGATATATATGCATATAAAAAAAATCTATCGTCCTGATTTTTTGCAACTATTTGTAGAACCGTAGTTTCTACTTATGACTTTCTATCTTCCAGTGTCTGTCACTTGTTCCTTTTATTTTATGACATACCTCAGCTAGTTGGAACCCTTTATCCAGCACTGTGACCCAAATCTACATTGCTGAATAAAACACTCACTAGCTATGATATATATTACTCACTGTGCTGCTAGGCCAAATTTATTTGGCCTGACTCAAAATGGGATAGTTTAAATACTGTTCTTTCTCTGAGGGCCTGAAACTGTCACACTACTTTTCTGCATGGGAAGAAGTGGTGGTTGCCTTGATGTTGTAATGCTCAATTTAATGTATTTTATTCCTTGGGGACAACTTGGGACTGCACACAAAATACATTGACTTCACCTGCTCAGTAACAGTCACTGTGAGCTACCTCCTGCCTATTGCCACTAGGTGACAGTCTTTGAAAATATTTTGTCCTACAGGCCTTTCTGTTACAGAAATTAGATTTTGTCTGTAGATATGGTTATTGGACTGCAAGGAGATCCAACCAGTCCATCCTAAAGGAGATCAGTCCTGGGTATTTATTGGAAGGACAGATGATGAAGCTGAAACTCCAATACTTTGTCCACCTCATGCAAAGAGTTGACTCATTGGAAAAGACCCTGATGCTGGGAGGGATTGGGGCAAGAGGAGAAGGGGACGACAGAGGATGAGATGGCTGGATGGCATCACCGACTCGATGGACGTGAGTTTGGGTGTACTCCGGGAGTTGGCAATGGACAGAGAGGCCTGGCATACTGCGATTCATGGGGTTGCAGTCAGACACGACTGAGAGACTGAACTGAACTGAACTGATGGTTATTATGCTAGTTTCAGCCAGAAGATTAGCCAAATGCACATATTTATTATAACCTGTACTCTTAGTCTTTTGAGGTCATAGTTACTCCCCATCATTCTCCTACCTAGTTTACTCCATGCTGTGGACTGAATGGTGTCTCTTACAAATTCGTATGTTGAAACCCTAACCTAAACATGACTGTGTTTAGAGATACCGCCTTTAGAGGTGATTATGATTAATTAAGGTCATAAGGATGAGACCCTAATCCCATAGAATTGGTAGCCTCTTATGAGAAGAGTTGGAGAAAGAGAGATGTCTCCTTTCTTTGCACCAAAGCAAAAAAGACCATAAGCTATAAACTGACAGTGAGAGAAGCATCTGAAGACTAGGGAGAGAGCCCTCACCAGGAAATGAGTGGGCCAGCACCTTAAGCTTGGACTTTCTAGCCTCCAGAACAGTGAGAAGTAAATTCTCTGTTGTTTAGGTACTTCATTATTGCAGCCCAAGCAGACTAAGATAAACACCATTTCATCTTTTTCACTAGAGAAGCCATGTGACTAATGGTTAAGAATACAATACATGTTCTTCAGTCAGCAGCTGGGTTCAGTTGCAGGCTCTGTTACTTCCTCTGATTGCCTTTAAGAAACTGCTTAGCCTCTCTAGGCCTCAGTTTCCTGGAATATAAAATGGGATAATTAAAGTGTCTAATTCAGTCATTTATTGTACAGTTTAAGTGATCTAATACTTTTTAACCTTTAGCATAAAGTCAGTAAATAGTAGCTGATATTGTCAACAGCATTATCTCAGCTCAAATGCCACTCCCTCTGTTCTGAATCTTTATCCTCAGGCATGTCCTCTATGTACAGTTTATAGCACCCTGTGCCTATCCTTTGAAACAATTATAGTAGTTTGTGGTAATTTACGTCTGCTTCCCTCACTAAAAGGTAAGTTTGCTCAGAATGGAAATGGCCAATATATGTTTTGCTCACTATGGTTTCTCCCGGCAAGTGCTTGAGACGTGCTTGTTGCTAAAGTCATGTTTGATGAATGCAATTCATTCATTTAAATGGGGAATCTATAAACTCTCTTTGAGAGATCAAAGTCAAATAACTTGTTTTAAAATTACTATTCTTAATCCTAAATGAAAAGTGCTAAAAATTTATGAATCAGTTTACATGAAACAGATTACATGTCACAGAGACAGTACACTGAATAAATAGGATACTTGATACCCTCTGAACTTTTTTATTGTTGCATTTGCCTATGATGATATGTGTCCCTCACTTGAACTAATATTTCTTCATTCAGAATTTATGTATTGATGTAATTTCTGTAATTCAAGCATTTTAAATTGTACTAGGGAACTTGGCATATAAAATAACCCTATTGGAGAGGCCTGTAAAGCAAAGACTCCTTGGTTAAAGTAAATGTTCACTTTTGTGTAAATCGAGACTCTCATGTGTTGTTTCCTTAAAGGAAAAGCTACTCTCGACGAACTTAAAGTTTTAAAACTCATGTTTTCCTAATATTTTATTATGTCCCAGACAGGTTTATCTATTTCCTGCAAAATACGTCTGGCACATGCTGTCCTATTACCTTTTCCTTAATAGAAAATATTAAAAGGAGTGTATGTTTCCAGTAACCTTTAAAGTTCTTTGATTATATATGAAGACTCAAAAGCACAGTAACAAGAAATGCTAATTATGTGTATTTAAAAGATAATTTTCTGTTTTCAAAGTTCTCTCAAAATATGAGACATGAGAAAGTGGTTTTCAGGCTTTATGTACCTTATATAGATAGGAAAAGCTCCCTTTCTTCCTATTGCAGTGATAAAACCTTAGGCAGCCCTAATATTAGATGTGATCTTGCTTTGCGTTAATCATTGTTTTACCACTTACTTGCCTCTCCATTATCAGGCAGGATACTCAGACTCTTGCTTTATCACAAATGAACCCTATCCACTCCCCGTGATGTGCTGCGTGCCAGCAGTATTCAGCTACTTTGGATAAATTGGTTAGTCTTGTAAAATACTTCCCTAAGCTCAAGTTCTGGAACTTGTCAGGTGTCCTCTCTGACAGTCCTGTCTTCCCTTGGCTCTCAGATTACCCCACCAGCTGGGTTAAGGCCCATATCCTCCCATAAAGCGTGCTTCTTTGGAATTCAGATCTATTGGCGTTTGGCACTAAAAAGCAATGTTCTTGCACTTTCTGTCAGATCAGGGCTGAATAATCTCCTGGGGGTGAGTAACCTTTTAAATGTTGGAAGACTAACAGTTTCAGGGATCAGTGTGAGCTTAGCAATTTGTAAGAAAGATCAGAGAAATACATGTCCCTTTTCTTGAATATAGCAAGATCCAGATTATTTTTTCCTTTTTGTAAATCAGTCTGGAGGTTGGCATCACACTCTCCCCGACCCCATGCCAATCCATCAGTCTGTGCATAGAGCAAACCTTTACGGACAGAAATATGGCTTCTGAATTACACTGGCACTTAATCAGTATTATTGCATATGACTGAAGGCAGGGAGTTATGAAAGTGTCTTGGGTGACAGTCCTTCTCCCACCTATAAAACTCCTGGCAAAGGAATTAATAGGCATTCTATAAACAGACAGAGTTAAGCTCTTAAAAACAGCATACTATTCATAGGGTTTAAATTTCTCAGCCAACATGGAAAAACTAGGTTGAAAAAGTAGCATCTAATTTATTCTTAAATATAGTTGAAAGATTTTATTTTCTTTCTGCTCCCACAAAAGTTAATTGGTGCTGCTTCCATCCTAATAAATAGAGGTATTTAAGTGTCAAAGCATGCCCCCCAAACTTTGTTGTACATGTAAACACCTGAGAAGCTTTTATAACACCTGGTGCCCAGTCTCTACCCAGCATCAATTAAATTGGAATGCCTGGGGGTGTCTGTCAGGCATCAGTGCTTTTTAAAAATCCCCAGGGAGAAGGCAATATGCAGTAAAGTTTGGGAACCTGAGTTAAAACAGTCACACTCCCTACCTGCTCTTCAGCTTTTCTCCCTTGCTTCTTTATCTCAATAGTTCTCAATCTGACTGCTTATTAGAATTAGGAGGCATCTTAAAGTATTCCATTCTGATGCATTTGGCCTAGGGCTGAGTATAAGCATCAGAAATGCTTTGCTGTTCCCCAGCTGACTCTAACGTACAGTCATGGTGAAAAAATCACTGGGCTAGCCATAGGTGGGCCCTTTAGCCTTTTTCTTGCAGTAAGAACTTTATGCATATTAAAATTCCTATCCACTTGCTTTGTTGAATGAATTTTCTTTTTCAGTTCACCAGGCTCTAAAGTTCCAACCACTTTCCTAAATCCATTGGTAATAGATTACCTGGTGAAATACAGGACAGCCAGTTATATTTTATTTCAGCTAAACAATAAATGCTGTCTTCTGAAATTTAAATTTAACTAGTGTCCTATGTTGACTACATCTACCAACACTAACTGGTGGGAGAGCATGGCTCATTCTTAGAAAAATTAGCAGCTGAATTTGGGGAAGGTCCCATCCTTTGAATCTTCAAGGTTTATGGCCTTTTAGTTCTTATCCATTCTAGCTGCAGAAGTGGTAGATGAAAGGCATGAATGATTTGGGAATTAAAAACTACTTAAGATCTCCCAGTGAGCCAGGAGGACCCACATTTCCCTTTTACTTAGAGTGTCATTGGCTGACCAGCAGGCGAGGAGTATAGAAGAGGCTGGGTGTCATTGTGCATAGAAAGAGGTGAAGACTTGAATATATGCTTTAGTTGCAGGAACCCTGCTTCTGCATTCTTCAGCGGATTGCCATTTTGAGCTTTTTCTATGACTTTCAGGTACTTCAGACTTGCTTTTTCTTCTTCTTTTTGTTTTTCATGTTATTTCTTTTTAATCTATCTGAATATTAGATATTTGACTGGAGTTGAGATAGTTTTCAGGTAAAACTGTTCTCATAGCATACTGAGTCTGAACTAATGGGAGGTTCAGGAGTCCCTGGCAATCTTGTAAGAACCCTCTAATCTCAAGAGGCTTCCAAAGCAGTCTGGATGCCTTTCAGCTTCATCCGCTGGGACTGTTCACCACTAGCTGATTCATGAAATTTCTTTCCTCCTCACCATCCCCAAATAGGCCTTGAACTGTAAATAAAAGTCATAGGTAGGTGCATTTCTTGACCAACAGAAGGCTCTATACAAAGAGAAAAGGAGTGAGATTTCACAAGAATTCCCGAAAGCAGGTGTTATAATGACTTTACCAGATTTGAGTCTGACATTTTGATGAGCAACTCTTGAGCACCCCTCATAATATCCTCCATGGAAGAGATAGGCCAACAGGTAGTATGTCAAATCCCCCTTTGCCAGTCCAAGTGTACTAATGGAAGGAGGTGAAACAGGTGAAGCACATTAACTTTTAACCTGTTAACAATGGTTTTTTTCACTAAGCATTAGATGTTTAAAAGGGAAATGCACACTGGCAGAAGGAGCCAAGACAAAGGGTGATAGGAAGGGGCTGAAAGCTGCATCATGGAACATATTTGCAAGCCAGCTGGGCCCACTTTGTGCAGATGTTTTTATAGGAACAAGAGGGAGGGGCAGGTGGTCTGATGTTAAGCACATCAGCAAAGCAGCAGACTATTTCTCTGCATAAGGCCCCTTTCTCCTGGCTCAAGAGAGGTGAGGGAGGGGGGTGGTGCTCAGAGGCTTTGGAATGATTTTATTGTTCAAACTGAATTCAAGTAAATTGCATATTTTGATGGTAAGACTTTTTTCCAAGTTAATTTAAAAAGGATTAAAAATCATCTTAGGACTCTGAAAACCAGAGAGCTGTATGTTTATCCACCTGTGAGCAATCCAGTCATCATCAGCTATTTTATTCATAGGTGAGAAAACATGTAGCTATTTGGAGAAAATACTTCCAAAATGGATCTCCTTGGTTTATATGATGAACTTCTTTAAGCTTTAAGGCAGTGTAGATAGGTGAAGCTCTCTCTTCCACAGATGGTTGGCTTGGCCTTCCACTTTTTGCCTGACTGCTTCTGTAGCATGTCTATGCAGTGTACATTCCAGATTATGCAGGGAATCAGATTTTTTATACAGGTTGAAGGTTTGCAAATTGGTGGCCCACAGTTTTACTGTTTGACCCACACCGTGCAAGGGAGAAAACAAAAAGCAAATTTGAGCCAAAATTATAAACTTGGAATTTTACACACACACACACACACACACATCTGGATTGCCAGGTTCTCTTGAAAAAGCAAAAGATTTGACTATGCTATGCTCACTTTCCTCCTGCCAGTAATCTGGTAGATCTTTGTCTTTTTCTGGACACACTTTTTCCAGTTTGCTATAGCCCCTGTCACTCTGGCATTGGGTTTATTCATGCAGTGAAACGAGACAGATATAAGGAGACATTTATATTACCTGTTTATATGAGTTTGCAATCCATGGTATAAGGCAAGACTATATTATGTTGTTGCTCAAGTGTCTTTCAAGCTGCTTCTGTGGATTTTCTGTTTTGTACAAATGGAGTTCTTAATATTGTTATAGATTATCTGAAACTTTGCTTGAGGGAAGAACTTGACTATGCTACTGCAGTTCTAAAAGTTGTTTCTGGCCTATTTCAGTTTAGTTTTAGAGCACAAATGAATTTGTGACTAAAGAGTAACTCAAGTTGATTTTTTTGGCAGTGTTTTCATTGCCAAATTAAAGAATTAAAGTGATCATCTGGATGAACTCATCTGTAAGTAGAAAACAGAAATTAGTAATTTGATTATCAGAGGTGGTTGCAAGTACAGGTCAAATCCAGCAATGCTGTCAGTCAAATGCTCAACTGTTAACGTTAATCACCTATTTTAATATCAAAAAACCTTAACACAAGAAAGGACTTTAGGGATTAAAATTTGACCTCTTCATTTCACAGATGAAAAAACGGAACTTCAGAGTGGTTAAGCAATCTATTCTTTTTTACTGGGAGGAGGAGCCTCTGTTTATTGTCCAGAGTCTTGAATCACCCCTCCCCACTCCCCTCTACCTGGTGCATCTGAAACTAACATGTGATCCTCAGAGTGTGGGTGGGAATGAAGAGGTACACTTCTCTGTGCCCTGTGCACCTCTTTCTTGCTTTTCCATTTAGCTAAGGCCTTGCTGGAGTTCTTGATGAGACGAATCTACTATGAGCCTTTTTCTCAAAGAGCCCCTTTGGTGCACTGGGTGCTCACCTTCCTATATGTAGGGAAGAAGAGTAAGGTGATCTTTCACATCACCATTACAGAATCTCAGCTGGGCAATTAGAGGAAACCTTCAGAATTCCCAGGTAGAGTTATCACAGGTTTGGCTTAAAGCAACCTATTCTCAAATACACTACAGGTTAGTATCCCAGCTGAAACCTAAACCCATTTCTTTTGACTTTAACCAGGGCCTATGTTATTTATATTATCCTTGGTGGTGTTTTAGTCACTAAGTCATGTCCAACTCTTGTGACACCATGAACTGAAGCCTGCCAGGCTCCTCTGTCCATGGGATTCCCCAGGCAAGAATACTGGAGTGGGTTGCTATTTTCTTCTCCAGGGGATCTTCCTGACCCAGGGATCGAACCCAAGTTTCCTGTATTGCAGGCAGCTTCTTTAACGACTGAGCCACCAGGGAAGCCCTATGTTATCCTTATTACTTCTAAAATTATATAGATAGTTTCAGGTTTATTTCTCAGCTTTCATTGTTGCTTATTGTTTATTGCAATAGCATTATTTACAGCAAAAATTGTATTAATGTTGCCATTACTACACATTTATAATTATCAGAATCATGTGTAATGAAACTGTAACTCATTTCATAGATACATTTTTTAAAAATGTGAGGATGACTCTTAGTAATGAAAAATTTATAATTCACATTTTAATAAAAAGGCTTCCGAACAACAGGAAATGTTACCAGTAGTTGTCTTTGCATGACTTTAGATAGCTTCTCCCACTTTTTTTCTTTTCTTGTCTGTGTTCTGAATTTTCCATGAGTCTATATCACTTTTATAATTGCTAGAATTTTTAAACCGTTATATATATAAAAAAAGGCAAATCCACTGTGATAAAGACATGAAGCATTTATGTGAAATTAGAATGTTCTCACACCTCATTCATTCCTAAGAGTGGAATGTAAAGACTATTTCCTGTGACTCAAATATGCACACAAAGAAAAAGGATTTGACACTTTCCCACAGTGAAAGAAAAATGTCTGGTGGCTGTGATTGTAAGGGACACGCGCTGAGGGCTGAGACCTAGGATGCATTCCGGGCTGAATAACACCAATGTTAAAATTAAAAATCCAGCAGTTCTAGCTTCCTCAGTGACGATCCCCTCACAGTATCTAACTAATCGACTTAGGCCAATCTTCTGGGATGAACTTTTATTTTCTTAGAAATTCTGAAAGCTGAGAAGAATTCAAATTTTGATTTACCTTTGTCTAGTGTTGGGGAGCTTAAAGAAAGGGAAGCAACTGACCCCTCTCCCATAGGCTACTGCAACAGCTGCTCAGTTACCAGGGGAAGAGTTTACTTGGATGGAGAGAGAAAATACTTCTTTATAAATAATCTGCTTTTACTACTCCTGTTTCTGGGAAACTTGATCCATACAATGCACCTATGAGTGTTTGAGGTCAAGTTCCAACTGTTTTTTATTAAATATTTGACTGTTTTATGTGTTTGTAATTGAGTTTGAGATCCACATAATTAAGGAGCCTGGTATCAGGAGCTTGCCTCTCTCTCTTCTCTGTCCCACTCTCTATTTTGAAAACATTAAGTGTTTAAATATGGCTCACTCTGCTTTCTCATGTTCCTTAATCTCAGTATTTCAATTTCTTGAGAAGGTGAAGCATCAGAGAACATTGCATAGCTCAGTGCTGATCAATCCTCAGTGCTTTGACATCCTCTCTGCAAAGCTGGGGTGTTTGAGGGAATACAGTGGACAAGTAGATCCGATGTTTTGTGTCTGTGAGTCGGGCACTGTTTTACTTACTTTCCCCTCATTCCCTTTTGGAAAGGACTCTACCCACTCCAGTATTCTGGCCTGGAGAATTCCGTGGACTGTATAGTCCATGGGATCACAAAGAGTCGGACACGACTGAGCCACTCTCACTAACTCACAAGCCTGTTTACAAAAGGATATTTTAGGATCTCAGAGAAACAAGTTAAACTGAAATCAATAAAATATTGCATCAACTTTTTGTATCAGCAGTTAACTCTTAGAAGGACTGCTCCCTTTTAAAAAGTTTGCTATGTTTCTAGATAAGTTATGACCTCTTCTAACTTCTAATCAGCATGAACACACACACACACACACACACACACACCCTCCCTCTCCTTAATCCGCCTCTATAAACATTCCTGTTATAGTTGGGATGTGGCAGTCCTGCTGCTGATGGAGTTGGAAGATCCCTTCAGACAAGGCCCAGGATACTTCAGTACTTCACATGGCCTAGGTATGAAATCCCCTCCTGCTGTTTGTCACTAAGTATTTTGGTAAATTATACTTTCTCACTTCCTCTGAGTTAGGAGTAATAAGCCATGCCTTCAGACTGAGTAGCTGAGGCTCTGACTCAAAAAAGGGGAGTGCTTAGAAGTGACAAAAAGCGCCTCTGTTTAGAAGGGAGAGTAATTGAAAACTCCCAGGCAGCTCCCTGTACTTCTTCTCAGGTCATTCCTGGAAACAAACTTTCATAGTCAAAATCCCTCCTCACTCATGAGTCTTTTTGCTTCTCACCCTGAAATGGTGCAGGTGTACACTAAAGGACATTTGCAGTTGAGGACGTTAGGAAAATTCCAAAGCCGAACTTTATTTTACCACAAGTTTTGGCTTCTTTTGAAAATAACTTTACAAATGGTTGTCGGTTTAAAATGCTAGTTGGTGAATGAGTGAAATTGTCCTCTTTATAGTTTAAAGCACTTAGGGTACATTATATTTCATAGTAGAAGAGATGGAAAACCTAAACTATGCAGTTTAGTCATATCCCTGGTAGAGTGAGGCATATTGTCAATACAATGTATAGATTTGAGAGAAAAAAACTTGGACAGGCAATGGACTGAAAGATTATGACCAGGGAACCACCCAGCTCCCAAAGTCCCAGCCTGCCACTGTGGAATGGGTAAGTCCTGCCAATGGAGAAAGACAAACTTTGATTCTAATCTCAGCTTTACTTCTCTGTTAGGCAGTGGTCTGAGAGTGGAGTCTTTGGAGCCACACGTTTTGGATCCATATTCTACTTTCTCTACTTATTCTGTCACCCTGGGCAACCCTTTGGTGTTTCTCATCTCAGAATGGAGATTATAATACCACCTGGTGCATAGTGTTTGATAATTAAGGGGAATGTATTATGCAGTGTAATTGGAAAGGTGCTAGCACATTGTATGTCTTTAGTAAATATTAGCCATTATTACTAAATGTGTCACCTTAGCAAAGGCCAGTGACTGGTCCCTCTCTCAGTGTCCCCATATATGAGTGGAAAAGCAAATTATATGGATTAATTTAGAACATGGGTTTTGTTAATTTAATTTTAACCTTTTTATTTGAAAAATTGCAAACACACACCAAAGTAGAGACTACTGTGATTTCAATTTCCAGTTGCAAATGTAAGGAGCTTAGAAGTTGTACCCTATCCTAACAGCAAGTAACAAGTCTAACAAACTGAAAAATTAACAACTAATCTTGGATCTGTAAGAGAAGGGAGGACACAGGACAAACTTTTGCCCCCAGGATTGGAGAGACAGAAGGTGAATACAGAGAGGCATGGCTTCCTGGAACAGAAACTTTCAGGCAGGTCTATAACTGCTGAATTGCTGGAGGCTCAGTGGGGACAAGTCTCAGAGCTCAAAACTCCAGGGGGACCCCGGCTTGGGAGAGGGGACAATACTGTGAGATTTATCTCCAGGAACTCAAGCAGGTTCCCATAGTAAATACCAAGGAAAAATCCTCTCATGCTTCCATCAGGGGAGGAGGAAGAAACATATTATGAAATGTGCCAGAGCACTTTTCTTCTTTAACAAGGCCTGTCCTCAGATTAGATCAGATCAGATCAGTCACGTCCGACTCTTTGCAACCCCATGAATCGCAGCACGCCAGGCCTCCCTGTCCGTCACCAACTCCCGGAGTTCACTCAGACTCACGTCCCTCGAGTCAGTGATGCCATCCAGCCATCTCATCCTCTGTCGTCTCCTTCTCCTCCTGCCTCCAATCCCTCCCAGCATCAGAGTCTTTTCCAATGAGTCAACTCTTTGCATGAGGTGGCCAAAGTAGTGGAGTTTCAGCTTTAGCATCATTCCTTCCAAAGAAATCCCAGGGCTGATCTTCAGAATGGACTGGTTGGCCTGTCCTCAGGAGAAACTAATTAACCAGAGCCTCACCTGTTTTATCAGAGCCTGACTCACCTGGGGCTGGGAAATACTCAACTCCAGCCTCCGATGGCCACTTTGTCCCACCTAAGCAGGGAGAAAAACCTGCAGTCAACTTTCCAGTCCAGAGACATCGGCTCACTAAAGACTGAGACCTGATCATAGGTCTGTCATGCACTTCCCCTCCTCCCACCGCCGTATGACTGAAGGCCTCCTTACAGTGGTGTCTTTTACCTGGTGTATCGTGTCTGGCTGTCAGGAAAAATCTACAAGGCATACTAAAAGTAAAACAAAACAAAACGCAAACCTCAGAATTTGAAGAGACAGAGCAAGCATCAGAACCAGACATGGTAGAGATGTTGAAATTATCAGACTTGGAATTTAAAACGACTGGTTAATATGCTAAGGGCTTTCATGGACAAAGTTAGATGGCATGTAAAAACAGATGGGCAATGTAAGCAGAGAGATGGAAATCCAAAGAAAGAACCAAAAAGAAATTTTAGAGAGACTAGTATAAATACAGGGAGCCCTTGAACAACATGAGTCTGTAAGGGTTCACTTATACATGGAATTTTTAATATAAATACATACTATAGTGTTATGTCATCTGAGGTTAGTTGAATCCAAGGATGTGGAACCATGGATACAGAAGGCTGACTGTAAAGTTTTACAGAGATTTTTAACTGCACTGGGGGTTGGTGCGTTAAGAACTGACTATTTCAAGGGTAAACTGTAATCCTGGGTGCCCAGCATCAAGTTTTAATGATGATCATTTTTTTTTTTTTTTGCCATTATTGTTTCAACTATTGTCCCATCAGGTTTTTTTTTTTTTTT
This sequence comes from Bos indicus x Bos taurus, assembly GCF_003369695.1. NCBI lineage: Eukaryota > Metazoa > Chordata > Mammalia > Artiodactyla > Bovidae > Bos > Bos indicus x Bos taurus. The sequence continues at coordinate 1,340,950 of NC_040095.1, read as the reverse complement.
TTCTGAGACTTTTTGAGCAAATTACAAAAATGATATTATTTTAACCACAAATTCTTCAGCATATAGGTGCAGTAGATTGTTTGCAAGATGACTGCAGTAATTCTGTGTGCAACTTCTTTGTAACATGCCTTTGTGGCTCCTCCCATTAGGAGGTGGTCTTGTAACATGCTGTGACTGATGAATGTGCAAAAGTGATGATGTGGGATTCTAAACCTACGTCTTGGAATTCCTAGATAAAGGGATTGTTCAGCTGAGTCCAGTCCAAGTTGCTGACCTTACAGAATTGTGAATAAACAGCACTGTTAAGTTTGGGGCAGTTTATTATGCAGCAGTAGATAACCTAACACAATGACGTGTTTTTTAAAGTACCTAATGTTGGAGAAGACTCTTGAGAGTCCCTTGGACTGCAAGGAGATCCAACCAGTCCATTCTAAAGGAGATCAGTCCTGGGTGTTCATTGAAAGGACTGATGCTAAAGCTGAAACTCCAATACTTTGGCCACCTCATGCAAAGAGTTGACTCATTGGAAAAGACCCTGATGCTGGGAGGGATTGGAGGCAGGAGGAGAAGGGGATGACAGAGGATGAGATGGCTGGATGGCATCACCGACTCGAAGGACGTGAGTCTGGGTGAACTCCGGGAGTTGGTGATGGACAGGGAGGCCTGGCGTGCTGCGATTCATGGGGTCGCAAAGAGTTGGACATGACTGAGTGACTGAACTGAACTGAACTGATAACAAACATGTTGCTTTTACCATCCTGACCAGGGTACTGAACTTACAGGGCAGGAAACATTTTAAAACTCAATGAGGTACCATTTCACGCCAGTCAGAATGGCTGCGATCCAAGTCTACAAGCAATAAATGCTGGAGAGGGCGTGGAGAAAAGGGAACCCTCTTACACTGTTGGTGGGAATGCAAACTAGTAGAGCCACTATGGAGAACAGTGTGGGAATACCTTAAAAAACTGGAAATAGAACTGCCGTATGACCCAGCAATCCCACTGCTGGGCATATACACCGAGGAAACCAGAATTGAAAGAGACATGTGTACCCCAATGTTCATCACAGCACTGTTTATAATAGCCAGGACATGGAAGCACCCTAGATGTCCATCAGCAGATGAATGGATAAGAAAGCTGTGGTACATATACACAATGGAGTATTACTCAGCCATTAAAAAGAATACATTTGAATCAATTCTAATGAGGTGGATGAAACTGGAGCCTATTATACAGAATAAAGTAAGCCAGAAAGAAAAACACCAATACAGTATACTAACACATATATTGGAGAAGGCAGTGGCACTCCACTCCAGTACTCTTGCCTGGAAAATCCCATGGACGGAGGAGCCTGGTAGGCTGCAGTTCATGGGGTCACTAGGAGTCGGACACGACTGAGTGACTTCACTTTGACTTTTCACTTTCATGCATTGGAGGAGGAAATGGCAACCCCCTCCAGTGTTCTTGCCTGGAGAATCCCATGGACAGAGGAGCCTGGTGGGCTGCAGTCCATGGGGTCGCTAGGAGTCAGACACGACTGAAGCGACTTAGCAGCAGCAGCAGCAATGCATATATATGGAATTTAGAAAGATGGTAATGATAACCCTGTATGTGAGACAGCAAAAGAGACACAGATATATAGAACAGTCTTTTGGACTCTGTGGGAGAGGGAGAGCGTGGGATGATTGGGGAGAATGGCATTGAAACATGTATAATATCATACATGAAATGAATTGGCAGTCCAGGTTCGATGCATGAAACAGGGTGCTTGGGGCTGGTGCACTGGGATGACCCAGAGGGATGGTATGGGAAGGGAGGTGGGAGGGGGGTTCAGGATGGGGAACACATGTACACCTGTGGCAGATTCATGTTGATGTATGGCAAAACCAATACAATATTGTAAAATAATTAGCCTCCAATTAAAATAAATAAATTTATATTAAAAAAATTAAAACTCTGAAGGAGAGTGTCAGCATGTTAAGGTCAGGGTAGAAATAGTATTTCAAGATACTCATTCAAACTGTGAGCCTTCTATGGCTGAACTGAATATTCCAACTTAAGGCCCAAGGAATGTTGATACTTGAACAAGCTATATTGGGCCATGGTCTCTTTTGAGTAACTGATAGAACATTTTCAAAGGAAAAAAATGCATGGGTATACAGCCCTCTTGTTACACACACGCACACACACATACACACACACACACACACACACAAATAAGGGTTTGCTTACATCACGGGGTCATGAACCAGTTAATGTGTGTATGCACATGTTAGTTGCTCAGTCGTGTCTGACACCAGGCTTCTCTCCATGGAATTCTCCAGGCAGGAATACTGGAGTGGGTAGCCATTCCCTTCTCCAGGGGATAATGTGTAGATACAGTTAATGAACTCTGACCTTGGGTGAGCAGACCCCTTACTTGAATCCCAGGGCTGATAATCAGCTCTAAATGCCAAGGAGTCTGTGTATGACAGTTTGTCAAGTATCATTTCAATTTCTGTTCTGTTGCAGCTACTGATGAATGAGGAGGAATTGTTGGTATGAGTTTCTGGCTTGATTTCAGGTTTAGAGTATGAAAGCTTCTTAACCAGTGCTTAGTTTAACCAGATTTGTTTCAAAGCCTTTCAAAGCTTTAAGCACATTCTTCCCACTCCCAGTCCTGATCTTCCTTTAGCATGAGTTCTGTGCAATAGAATGTTCCAGAACTTGGCAGCTCCTCAGCAGCTGCACTTTAGCTTGCTGCTGGCACTGTCCAATGTGCTGGATGCTTCCACAGGACTTGGCAGTGCTTTTCTTAAAGATTGTAGTCGATAATTTATTAGGCTTGTGCAGACTATAAATATTTGCCTTGGTTCTTATTTTACCACCACCTGATTATTGTCTTTGCTGTTTATCTCACACTAGTTTTTTCAGTATCTTATCATAGAAATGGCCAGTCCTTTGGCCATTGAGTCTATCCCTTACTGATACTCTATAAGGCCCAGCCTTCTCCAGGAATAGGCAAGGATGGAAGAAAGCAAGGAGATGCTGAAGAATAGAGAGTCAGCCCAAACTCAGGAGAACTGAGAAATTGGAAGTCCTCTCAAACTGATATTAAAATAATTTTATTGATTATAAGAGAGATAAATAAAAGGGATTTATTATTAATAAAAAGAAAGTAGTACCCACTCTTTATCACTCATCACCCTCTTTCTCCTTACTTTGTTTATAATAGCACTTACCACCTTGCCTAATGATACATATTTGTTTATTATTTGCCTCCCTCTGTTTTAATGTAAACTCCATTAAAACATGTAATTTGCTATATCGCTAGGCCAGTGACTGGTACACAGTAGGTGCTCAGTAGCTATTTTAATTACTTCTTAATGAATAGCTGAGCAATTGAATGAAGTAATCTTAATAAACTGACATCTTCTGAAGTTTTTCCAACATTGATATTTTTAAGAATCCCCTCAGAAGAGCTTTTAAAAGAGTCAACTATTCAGTCTATATCTTTAGAGACTCTCATCATTAGTATGGAAATTGAACTCCAGAATCAAGTATTTAAGCTTTCCAAGTGATGCCTAGGAAAGGGTTTTGGAAAAAGCTGCCTTGTGTGACTTATATTCCCTCTAAAGATGTACAACAGGAACACTTAGTAAAACAGTAGAGTTCCATCCTCTGTCCCTGGCAATTTGGGACAAATCAAAATATAATCAAAATTTTAAAAATAATCAAATAGGTAATTCAATAACTCATTCTCATTTAAAATAATTTCTTCCTGTTTTTTTTTTTTTCTCATCTTTTGACTGTGTCCCTTCTTATAGGTTTTTCTGAGATATACAGCTCAGAAAAGCTGAAAATTTCTCTTGAGCAGATATTTCTTCCAAATTGAGAAAAATTTGGTAGCAGGCACTGAGAATGTAAGAAGAAATGTTTGGAGAATTGGCAGACTCGTTTTTGCCACTTGAGTCCTTAATTTCAAGAGCATGTAGGGCAATCAATACCTACAAAAAAAATCAGTTAAGCCTTGAAGGATATAATCAAGTAATTCATTAAAGAAACAAAAGGAGCATAAATGGTTAAAAATATTTTTAAGTTGTAAACGTTTTTTTTTTAACTGATCAAAGAAATGCAAATTTAAGGAGTAAAAAGATTTTTCCCTGACCAGTTTGGCAAAAACTAACATCCAGTGTTAGAGATGGTGTGGAGAAACGAGCACTTTTGTACACAGAAATAAGCACTTCTGCTCTGCCGGGAGCAAGGCTTCTGAAGGGCAGCTTGGGAATAAGCGTAAACAGTTTAAATGTGGATATCATCAGGCCCAACAATTCTATTTGATAGAATGTATACTTAGAAAATCACTGGACATGTGTCCAAAGATGTACTTCAAGCATATTAATGCATGGGCCATTTATAAAATAAAATATTTTAGAACAACTTGTTCACCAATTCAGAATGATGAAATTAGTTGGCACATTTCCATACATTAAAAATAACTGACATTTACCGAGCACTTACTGTTACATATTGTATGTAATATAATTATTACATATAATAATATGTAATAATTATTATACTTACTATTACAGTTACTACTATACTATTACTATATTACATATAATAATATTTAATAATTATTATACTTAAAATTACTATTATTACTACAATTACTATTATACTATACTTACTATTACATAGTAAGTGCATCATACAGAGCACTTACTATGTAATATTACATATTACATAGCCTGATGCTATGCTAAGTTTATTATAGGGGTTAACTCTTAATTTTCACAACGATCTTCTGTGTAGATAGTATTATTTTGTCTCATTTTAAAGTCGAGGAAAGTGAGACACAAAAGGGTTGAATTAGTTGCATGAGGCTGTGCAGCCGGTAAATAGTAGAGTTGGGAATGACACCCAGGCATTCTGGCCTGAGTCTGTACTCTTAACCCCTATGTGTGGAATGTAACTCAATAACTATGTGGAAAGGGGACAAGATATATTCAGTAGAAGAAAGTAGATTTCAGAAGAAGCTGGCTTAGTTACAGAAAGAATAGAGTGAGGAAAGAAGAATATGTGTAGAATGCTTAGAAAAAACATTTGAAGGGGCGAATACTAAATTTATTATATCAGGGTTACTTTCCGGTGACTTCCAGTTTTTCCTTTACAATTCCTTACAATCTAAGCTTCTTGTTCAATAAGCTTATATTTCTTTTACAGTCAGAAAAGATATTTTTTAAAAATTGGCCAACTTTAACCATAATTAGTTTTTATGCATGTTGAGGCATTCCTGTTTGACTCAAATGGTGTTGGTTTTCCCTGCTAATGTTTTCTACAAGCCAGTTCCTTCCTAAATTTCATTTATTCAATAGTTTAATGTTTGTTTCATATCTGTATTTTAGTGGAACCATTGATATAACTATCCTGAGAGCTATAATTAAGGAGATGCATAGGGAAATGAAGTTGTTAAATTGGAATGATTGTAATAGACATGGGCACTTGGCTGGCCCAAGAGTCACTGAAGAGGTCTCCACCCTGCAGGCTGGAGATGCTGGATACACTTTGCAGTCACTGTTGTACGTAGAGTTGGCCAGGTGATCCTTGAGACCAAAGGTACTGGATGCGATGTGAGATTCTGTCAAATTCTTTAATTTCCTGGTAGAAAGATCCAGTCTAACTGGCAAAGCTCTCTTCTCACTTAAGTTGTTCAGCCAGTTGTGAGGATATGAGTTTTGCAGTTGTAGCAGCTGTTTTGCAAAGTTGAGGATACAAGTGAGGGAAAGATCAAGGAGAGTCTGACCCTAACAGGTGGTGCTGCTGAACCAAATTCAGCTAAAGCCTACCTCCAGACTTCTTGTTTTGCTGGAAAGAGAATACCTTATTTGTTCAAGCCACTGTTGACTCTTGCTCTAGTTGCACCAAGCATATTTCCAAAACACACAGTGCTCAAAATGCTCAGGTATTCTTTCTTGCATTTAAATATGTTTTCTATCTTGCCTTGCATAGAAATATTTGTGAGTCATTTTCGTGGAATCCTAAAAGACACAAATTAGAACTAAAATTAGAATTTATTTAGAATTAGAGTTCACCTAAATATTTTTCTTTTTACATACAAAAAGTTAATATTTATGGGAAGTAAATGATTAGCATAAGGGTTATGTATGTGTGTGTGCTCAGTTGTGTCCAACTCTTTGAGACCCCATGGACGGTAGCCTGCCAGGTTTCTCTGTCCATGGGATTCTCCAGGCAAGAACACTGGAATGGGTTGCCATTTCCTCCTCTGGGGGATCTTCCTGACCCAGGGATCAAACCTGAGTCTCCTATGTCTCCTACATTAGCACATTAGCAGGTGGATTCTTTACTACTGAGCCATCTGGAAAGCCCCTTAAGGTTATGTGACTAGTGGTTAATTTTTTAGATCATTTTTAGAACTTTGCATGGTAGCACTTTGAGTTGGCTGTTTCTGTTGCCTATATGTCATAAGTCATATGACATATGAAGTCCAAGATGACAGACTATTAACTAATCCTATAGCATCTCAATAGATACACTGCCTGACAAGAACTATGTCTGCCTTTTACCCTGAGCATGAGAACTGCTGGTTGATGAATTTGCAGAAGATACGAATGGAAGAATGCTTGCCTGGGTGTGTTAGTAGCTGTTCTTCATCATAGACACTTAAAGAGTCATTTTGTTGGATGATTTTGGTCACGGATACAGGCTGAGATGTGCAAGCCGATGGCAGCCAGCACAACAGTGAACTCATTATTTTTGTCTGAAAGGCCAGCATAGCCTCTGAGGGAACATCTTTTTGGGATTTCTGTATCACTCACAGCTAATGGGTCTGGACTTGCCACTTATATTTCCAAAGTGGATTCCAGTGGTATAATATCACTTTAGAATGAAGCTTAAAAAGGAAGAAGATGGACATCAAGATCATAATATAGAACCCTATCCATAAGATGTTTATTCTAATAACTGCATTTGAATGTGTACCAAGGATATATTTTTCTCCTGGCCAAGTCATAAAATGACCCTAAAAACTGAAGACAGAGCCATATCCTAAACACTTGTGAACCAGCTCTCAGCTCAAAAGTTACCCCAAGGAAACATTCCCTGATTCCTCAACTGAGGCAGGCCCACAGCTTCCCTAAGGTACCTCACTCCATTTTAACTTCTTTCAGGCATTTATCAACATCTGACCATTATTTTATTAACTTTTCTCCTTGTTTGATCTCTCTCTCCCTTTTCTAACTAGGGTGTTGGATTAGAGGCAGCAGGACCCACTCTGTCTTATTCACTGTGGCATACTCAGCCAAGATGCCAGTCCCAGAGTAGGAGTTCAATAAATATTGGTTGAATTAATGATGCTCTGACTATCAATACTTTGGCTACTTAGTCAATTCAATAAATTGTCTTTTAAGGATGAGATGGAAGATAGATTCTTTCTTTTCAGTTTGGTGATGGTGTTGATGTATGTGTTAGTCAAGCATATGTGCACCTCAGCCCCAAGAGTTACAATATAAATACGTGGAAACAATATTGGAGCAGTTAGAACTAGCACATGGATCAGTCACAATAAAGTGCGTATTTGTGTGTGTGTGTGCACATATAGGTCAGGCTTGTATATCTTGGCTTTGCCTAAGTAGCCAATGATCTGGGTTAGCGAGGGAAAGCTAAATATATTTTACATTGTGCCAGGATTATACAGATGTTTTCACATTTCATGTCCTAGTATGTTATTTTCACAACCTTCAGTTGATCCTGTGCTCTAGGCATATGTACACATTGTTCTAAGACCCCAGTATAAAAAGCATTGAAACCAGGCCAGCACGACCCTTGCTCAGGAGACCTGCAGGGAGCTTGACTGAAAGGAAGCCTAGGCATCTGCAAGCACTACATAACAAGAACAAGAGCCTGAAACTGTCCAAGAGAGAAGAGCCTGTGCAGAGCCCTGGAGCACCCCACCCGCCCTCGGGGGGGAAGCGTGTGGGATGTGGTGTAGCAGGGGCATTATTCACCTCCTAAGAGCAGCTGAGCTGCCAGCAAACTGAATTTTCAGAGTAAGATAAACGTTAATTACAGATGTCAAGATTAGAGTTTGCTTTTTCTGCAAATTCCATGGGGTCTCTAAGCAACTTGATCTTTGAATTCCCAAGGTACTAAAAATCTGCACAGAAGAGATTATTATCTTAATATTGTAAGAATCCTCACCTTGAGGGCTGCCAAGTAAAAATCTAGCTTAATGACATAGACTACAGGGAATATTCCTGGGTATTTTTTAGAGGGCTGACATTTAAAACACAATTTAAGCAGATAATTATAACTATAAACTCTTCCAAAATTCTACAAGTATATAAGGTGCCGTGCCTGAACTTAGAGAAACAACTGTGTGATCACTAATATTGGATTTTGATTTTAGAAAGCTTTCCCACATGCTCTGTTTAAAAGGTATTTGTCACTTTAAAAGTGTCATTTTAACAGCGAAGCACTTCTCAAACACTTTGCTGACAAAGGTCTGTATAGTCAAAGCTATGGTTTTTCAAGTAGTCATATACGGATGTGAGAGTTGGACCATAAAGAACGCTGAGTACTGAAGAATTTGTGCTTTAGAACTGTGGTGCTGGAGAAAACTCTTGAGAGTCCCTTGGACTGCAAGGAGATCCAACCAGTCAGTCCTAAAGGAAATCAACCCTGACTGATTCATTGGAAGGACTGATGCTGAAGCTGAAGCTCCAGTACTTTGACTACCTGATGCCAACTCAGTTAGCTGGCTTATTGTAAGAGACCCTGATGCTGAGAAAGTTTGAGGGCAGGAGGAGAAGGGGGTGACAGAGGATGAGATGGTTGGATGGCATCACCGACTCAATGGACGTGAGTTTGAGCAAACTATGGGAGATAGTGAAGAACAGGGAAGCCTGACATGCTGTAGTCCATGGGGTCACACAGAGTTGGACATGACTTAGCAGCTGAACAACAATGACTTCCCAGATAAGGAATTTGGCTGCTGGAAGGCAAAAAACTGAGTCCTCATATTGGATATTCATAAATATGAAGTCACCTTCTCCTCCCTTCTTGCCCCAGTCAATTAATACTGATGGCGAAGGATTCTTGGGAACAGGATCCAGATTAAATTACAACTGTCCAAGGTTTGAAATGTTATGAATATCCAGGCAATATCTGTTTGTTATATTGCTGTTCTGGTATATAGAATCTCAGGCCACAGGAACACAATGGCATTGAAATATGTATAATATCATATATGAAATGAGTCGCCAGTCCAGGTTCAATGCACGATACTGGATGCTTGGGGCTGGTGCACTGGGATGACCCAGAGGGATGGTATGGGGAGGGAGGACGGAGGAGGGTTCAGGATGGGGAACACATGTATACCTGTGGCAGATTCATTTTGATATATGGCAAAACCAATACAATATTGTAAATTTAAAATAAAATTTAAAAAAATTAAAAAGTAAAAAAAAGAAGAAGAAATGTACACTTTTTTTTTTTTTAACACTGATACTCATCTCAATGTCACATCCCTATTCTGTTTCTGTTGAGCAACATAAAATACAAAATTAGTCATTTGTGGGTATACTCAGCTTTTCCAAGTTTAAAATCAGTAAGTTGAGTTTCTTTCTCCATCCTTCTTCCTGGAGTAGCAGACCACATCATGGCATCAGGGAGATGAGCCCACTGCTGGCTATTTACAAATCCCCCTGAAGCATTGGCAATGATGTGGACCTAGCTGCTTTGCTCTGCCATGGGTAACGTGATTAGCTTTGTCATATCCTCTTGGCCCTCAACACTCCACACAGCCCTCTTTACCTTATTCCTCCAAGCAAGGCTACTGCCTCCCGGAATCCAGATGGAAAGAGGGGTACAGGTCCCCTGTGCTACCACATCTGAGTATTATATCTTTTGTCCTTTTGTAACAAACACCCCTTTGCTAAAAATCTTTGATCAGCACCTCACTATTTTGCTCTCCTTTCTGATTCTGTCTCTCTTCTCCTATCTCAGAAAAGTGTGTTAATTTTGAAAACCTCAACCTTCAGGAAAGTTGTTAAGATTAATGAATATCTATCCACATTTTTATCTAGACACATCAACGGTTACCTTTCTGTCTCACATTATCTCTCTGTCTACACTCACACTCATACACACACACTCACAAACATACTTTATCTCTCTGTCTACACACAGACACACAGACACACAGACACACACACACACGTACTCCCCCTACCTGAATCAATGAAGAGTTAGTTGCCTACATCATGCCATTTAACCCTGAAATACCATGTATCTCTCAAGAACAAGGTGTTAAATATTATCATATTTGGAAATTTAATATTGTCATGTACTTTTACTAGTATTTCTACTTTCTGTGTCCAAAAATTTACAGTCATCCCCTCAATGTCCTTTACAAATGTTTTTCCCTAGCTAATCCAGGGTCTAATTCAGGATCACTAACTGCATTTAGTCATCAAGGATCTTTACTCGCCTTTGGTTGTGATTATCAGCTCAGAGAATTGTTACCTTGTTCAAGTACATAGAGAGGAGGTGAAAGTAGGGAGGGAAAAACTCACTTTGCTCTTATCTTAGCCCTTGGTTTTTAAAGTTCACAAGCTAAGAGATCAATTCTTTTGTCACTCTTTGCATTTTTGCTCATAGATACCTATCCTGTGTGCAGTGAGTGCCAGCAAAGGAAGGCTGAAGAAAGGATAAACCATACTTGTTAATATTACACTTTACATTATTATCTTGCTTCAGTATTATTACAAACATATGAGTTTTTGTCTTCCATTAAAGTGTATTTTCTTCTTGAGAATTTTTGATCATTCCTCCAGTGTCATCTTGTTCTTCCTTATGGAATTGAGTCTTAAGAGACTGATATTCTTCCCTTTTGTCTCTCTCTTTCTCTTGCTCTCTCTCCCGATTCCTTTTTCAGTTCAGTTCAGTTGCTCAGTCATGTCTGACTCTTTGCGAACCCATGGACTGAAGCACACCAGGCCTCTCTGTCCATCACCAACTCCCAGAGTTTACTCATGTCCACTGAGTCAATGATTCCATCCAATCATCTCAGCCTCTGTCATGCCCTTCTTCTCCCACCATCAGTCTTTCCCAGCATCAGGGTCTTTTCGAATGAGTCAGTTCTTCACATCAGATGGCCAAAGTATTGGAGTTTCAGCCTCAGCATCAGTCCTTCCAGTGAATATTCAGGACTGATTTCCTTTAGGATGGACTGGTTGGATCTCCTTGCAGTCCAAGGGACTCTTAGGAGTCTTCTCCAACACCACAGTTCAAAAGCATCAATTCTTAAGTGCTCAGCTTTCTTTATAGTCCAGCTCTCGCATCCATACATGACCACAGGAAAAACCATAGCCTTGACTAGACAGACCTTTGTTGGCAAAGTAATGTCTCTGCTTTTTAATATGCTGTCAAGGTTGGTCATAGTTTTTCTTCCAAGGAGCAATCATCTTTTAATTTCATGGCAGAAGTCACCATCTGCAGTGATTTTGGTGCCCAAAATAAAGACTGTCACTGTTTCCACTATTTCCCCATCTATTTGCCATGAAGTGATGGGACTGGATGCCATGAATTAGTTTTCTGAACGTTGAGTTTTAAGCCAACATTTTCACTCTCCTCTTTCACTTTCATCAAGAGACTTTAGTTCCTCTTCACTTTCTGCCAAAGGGTGGTATCATCTGCATATGTGAGGTTATTGATATTTCTCCTGGCAATCTTGATTCCAGCTTGTGCTTCATCCAGCCCAGCATTTCTCATGATGTACTCTGCATATAAGTTAAATAGGCAGGGTGACAACGTACAGCCTCGATGTACTCCTCTCCCAATCTGGAACCAGTCTGTTGTTCTATGTCCAGTTCTAACCATTGCTTCCTGACCTGCATACAGATTTCTCAGAGATCAGGTCAGGTGGTCTGGTATTCCCATGTTTTTAAGAATTTTCCACAGTTTGTTGTGATCCACACAGTCAAAGGCTTTGGCATAGTCAATAAAGCAGAAGTAGATGTTTTTCTGGAACTCTCTTGCTTTTTCTGTGATCCAGTGGATGTTGGCAATTTGATCTCTGGTTCGTCTGCCTTTTCTAAATCCAGCTTGAACATCTGGAAGTTCACGGTTCATGTATTGCTGAAGCCTGGCTTGGAGAGTTTTGAGCATTACTTTTTACTGTTGTATTATTGCAATTGATGCCACAGAGAAAATATGTTTAGTTGGTGTCTTGAAGGTACATTTTGGACACTGACTAACTTTAGAAGGACAGTTGGTGGATCAGGTATGAAGTCACTGATGGAGATGAAAATCTGAAGGACGCTGTACCAAAGGAAATTGCTAGCTGAAAGCATCAGTTGCAGCCTCAAGTTTAGTGTAGCAAGTTAAGACAGCCTTTACCTTCTGATAGTCTCTGAGGCTGTCTTATGGAGGATGAGCTCAGTTTATTCATTAGAGCTGATAACTTGTGAACTTTAAATCAGTTGCAGATTTTGAACATGACAACCGTGCTTCTTTTGAGAGGCTGACATCATAAAACCAAGAATTTTATGACAGTGAACTCAGGGCCTTTTGTGCTGTTCTAGGCAGTATTTTACTTGACATTAGGGAGATGTTGTGTAAATACTTCAGTGATAGAAATGCAGAAGAGTAATTATTCTTGTTCAAATAATAGCATAAACAATTGAGCTCAGATTCTGGGATTTACTCAACTAACCCTCAAAATATGCTTTGCTGTTGCTGGGAAGTGTGTGGAAGTTGCTCAGTCGTGTCCAACTCTTTGCAACCCCATAGACTATAGCCTGCAAGGCTCCTTTGTCCATGGAATTCTCCAGGCAATAATACTGTAGTGAGTAGCCGTTCCTTCTCCAGGGGATCTTCCCAACCCAGGCATTGAACCTAGGTCTCCCGCATTGCAGGTGAATTCTTTACCAGCTGAACTACCAGGGAAGCTGGAATGTATAGAAAAAAGAAAAAAAAATCTTATTGTTTTTTTGAGAGACAAGTCACAGACTGGGAAAAAAATATTGACTATGCATCTGTATGATAAAGAAGTTGTATCAGAATATATAAAGAACTGTTAACAGTTCAATAATAAGAAGGCAAACAATCCAATTAAAAATGAGTAAAAGATGCAAGCAGACACTTTGGTTAATGCAGACAAAAGGTACTCAATAACACCAGTCATTAGTGAAATACAAAGTATAATGAGATACTACTTCAGAACCACTAGAATGAATAAAGTTTAAAAGACTGCTAACACCAAGTGTGAGCAACCCAAATGTCTATCAACATGCGAATACCTTTGTATGTCTGTATAATGGGATACTACTCAGAAAAAAAATAGAAAGTAATGAAGCAGTAACATAGAGAAATCTCAAAATAACTATACTGAGTGAAAAAGCCAGGCAAAGAAGAATGTACATATTGTATGATTCCTTCCATATAAAATTTTAGAAAATGCGGACAGAGAGCCATAATAGTAGGTGCCTGAAGATGGGACTGTATTGCAGGAGAGTGACACGAAGGAACTTTGAGAGATGATGTATTTGTTCAGTATCTTGATTGTGGTGATGGTTTCACAGGTGTATAGATATATCAGAAGTCATCAAATTGTACATATTCAGTATGTGCAGTTTATTGTATGTCAGTTATACCTCAATAAAGCTGTTTTATCAAAAGGAAACGTAGATTGGGAGAAAATATTTGCAATATATAATACTAAAAAAGGATTAATATCCACAGTGTTAAAATAAAAGTTTCCACAGATCAATAGGAAAAAAAAAAGCAACTCAATAGGAAAATGGGCAAAACCACAGTAGCAGGAATGTAAGAAAGCAGGGAGAAAGTAAATGGTTTTACAATATTCTAACATCCTGGAGTTTCTTGGGAAGTGGAAAAGTACTCATGATATTAGATTTAAACTCAGTAAGAATGAATATTTGTAATTTCCAGGAAAATAACTATAGTATTAAAATGTATGAGTGACAAGAGAAGAGACTTTAAAAACAAAATGCTTCCCATCCCAAAAGCTCTGAGGTTAAATCTTTCCTGTTCACTGTTCAAAAAAAGACCAATTTTTGGACTGTTCAGGTCTCTTACTTTTTTTTTTTTCTGGTTTGTGGTAAGAATTGTGTGTATATGTAAATATAGCATTTGGTTTTTTTATTTTTGCTGCTGATATTTATTACCACTGATGTTGTTTTTACTGTTATCAGTTATCTTCCCCGTGCTAGAGAGAAAATAGTGATGGAAAATTTAATCTGCTGCTTACCCAAAACCAATGTAAACTGCTTAGCTGAGGAGTTTGAATTCGTAATTTAAATGTACAATACATGTCTCCTGTGCTTTATCTGTGCCGGCATGGTGTCCTTTGCAAGTAGATAACTGAGAGTTTGCTTTTAAATTTGTTACAGGCACAAAGACAGATTCCTCGGCCACTTAGACGTCTCCGCCGCCTCATGCAGGCCCTGCCCTTTAGCCTAACGCCCATTGGTTTACCTTGTCTTTTGATGCTCAGCCAAGCCCAGGGACTGCCAGAGGGCCAGGCGAGAGACCTAAGTGTGGAGACTGAAGTCTGCAGTATCTCCACGAAGTAAATTATTACTGTTCTGTCAAGTTCATATTTATTCACATATTTGCTTCTGCTATTTTTAAATATTACTTCATGGCTCTCTGGTGCTTCAGTCTGACATCACTTGCCTTCCACTTTTGAATTTACTTTATTTTTTCTTTTATGATGAGTCTGCTGCTGACAAATTCCCTCAATATTTATTTATATAAAATGTCTTTATTTTGCCTTCATTTTTAAAGGATATTTTTGTTGGGAATTGAATTATTAGTAATAAATGAACAGTTATTTCCCTTCAGTGTTTTCCAGAGATACTTTCATTGTCTTCTCACTTCCATCATTTATGTTGTCAGTATCATTTTTGTCTCTTTTGTTACTAATGCATCTTGTTTCTTTGTCTACTTTTCTTTTTATTTTGAAAAAATTCAAAACAATAGAAAACTTGAAAAAATAGTATCATGAAAACCTATATTGTACCAATAGAGACCAATTTTTAACACTTTCCACATTTATCTTCTCTCTCTGCCCATATATTTGCAGGGAGAGAGGAAAAAAAAACACACATATATACTTATACGCATATGTGTGTGTGAGTTTGTATTAGATCTTCAGGAATATATTGCAGATGACATCATTGTCAAAATTTGGTTTTGTAGGTTGGACTTCCTGGTAAACTGACTCTGAGGACTCTAAGAATCTGTTATGCAGGATGTTTACTACAGGCTTCCTTTTAATCAAGACCTGCGAGAGAGGAAAAAGAAGTAGGGCTGGAAGAACAGTGGCCTGAAACACACTGTTTTGCCAACACTGGAAAGTGCGAATCAAGCACTGTGAGGCTAGGGATTCTATCATAACCACCAGCAAGGAGTCTTTATTTTCCAAGTGTCCCTTGCCTCACAGAGTTGCTTAGGGAAGTAAAGATCATTGTAGAATTAAAGTCTTCAATATAATATTCAGTAACGAGAAGACCATATTTATCATCAATCAAAAATCTGTTCTTAACAGTAGAGTCTGTGTATCCTAATCCACCTTACCAACTACTCTGTCCTTTTTTTCACCAACTGTTCTGTCAGTTTTTTGGATTGAGAGATTCTAATGCTAGGCAGGAGTCTTCTCACAGTCTCTACTCAGGGTCTTCTGAGTCTGAAAGTACAGTTTTGGCTGAGACTGTGACCTCATGAGACTTGGAGTCTTCTTTCAAACTCATTTGTTGTTGTCAGGATTCAGTGTCTTGTAATTATAGACTATTACCCCATTTATATAATCCCTATGGTGTAGTCCCTTCTTTCATGCTTGTTGTCAGCAGAGAGAGCTCTCAGCTCCTAGAGGCTACCCTCAGGTGCTTGTCACATGTCCCCGTCCTTAGGCAGTTCACACGTGGCTGCTTGCTTCAAGGCCAGCAGGAGAATCTCACTCCTGTCTGCTATGATAGAGTCTCATACAATATAACCTAAATGCAAGAGTAACTATCCCATCAGAGTTACAGTCCCCATCCACACTCACAAGGAGGGAATTATATAGCACATGTTCATGAGCAGATAAGAATCTTGGGTGCTGTCTTAGAGTTCTGTGTACTGCAGCAAGATTTAATGACAGTGATGAAAATGATGTTTGAAGAACTGCTTGATTCCCAGATCATATGATTGAGTAAACTGCTTAACAAATGAAAAAAACAAACAAACAAAAAAAACAGATAAAGATGGTAGTATTTCAGAAGGGAATGATTTAGCTATCAGGGAATTAAGAAATGCCTTTGGAAAAAATTGTTAAATACCCTAGGTATATATATTTTTTTAAAGCAGTTCAGGTAATTAGCCTTGAAATAAGTTTCCCTGGTGACTCAGACAGTAACAAATCTGCCTGCAATGCAGGAAACCCAGGTTGATTCCCTGGATCAGGAAGATCCCCTGGAGAAAGAAATGGCTACCCACTCCAGTATTCTTGCCTGGAGAATGCCATGAACAGAGGATCCTGATGGGCTACGGTCCATGGGGTCACAAAGAGGCAGACACGACTGAGTGACTTTTACTTTCCACTTTCCAAAGGATATTATATTATGCTCCCATAAAATTTGTTAAAGAAATTTTGTGTTTCCAAACAATGAAAAGGCGATTCATTCTTTATCCTAATAATTAGAAGATAGTTATAACTCAAATTTTGTAAGTTATAGAAATGAAAATGGAGGCAATTACATTTTAAAAATGTAATTTTGTAAAGTAAATCCCCCAATCACATTTAGCCCTCGCTATTTACTATGAAATTTTGGTCATGATTTTTTTTTTAATTTTATTTTATTTTTAAACTTTACAATATTGTATTAGTTTTGCCAAATATCGAAATGAATCCGCCACAGGTATACATTTGTTCCCCAAAATTGGTCATGATTTTTAATTGGTTTAGTTTATGTGGGGTTTTTCTGAGCTCAATTTCCCTTGGGTAATGAAGGCCTGCACTTGAAAAAAGCATCATGGCTGGGGAGATGATCAAATCTGGTGTGTGACAGAGACTATTGCCATCTAATGGTTAGCTATCATTCAAAAATGCTGTGCAGTTATGGGACTAAGCTATCATTTTAAATATCTACAGATATTAGCTCAGCTGGTTAGACTGCTCATGAAAGTATTTGTTGAGCCATAGTCTTAGTTTTTCCCAGGGATGATATTCAGAATTATTTACAACCAAGAAGGTATGGGCACTGACGAGTCAGAATGAATGTTTTCCGTAAACAAACGGTAGGGCCATAGTGGGGCATGTTATGCAGATAAACAAATATCACCGTGATTTGGGTATTTCATTTCACCCTGGTTCAGTTGTCAAGCTGCATTGCTAATCTCAGCTTACTTTATACGTGACTATGCTAATATCACACTAGCCAAAGGAAGAGGGTAAATTCCCATCAAACTGTTTGAGGGTCTAAAGCTTAGTACTCAAGCATTTAAAAAGATCATGAAAACTCTTTTCTTCCCCCTCACAATCTCTTCTTTTTTGTTGTTTTTTGTTTTGTTTTGGTCAGGCCAACATTCCCAAACGGAGGAGTGATAGCTAGGACAAGAGTGGGACTCTAGTTCGGTCTGCATGCTGGGAGACTGCACCTAGGATGCATTAGACTTACATTCCAGGTAGTAAAAATCAGTGGTTTAAAATCAACTAAGTTATTACTATTTTTTTTTCTTTAAAATGGGAATGAAGAGAGAAAAAAGTCTCTCTCTCTCTATATAGAATACCTCCTTCGGCCTTTGCACTAGGACCTACTTGTCGTGTCTTGGCCTTGTCCTGTGCTAGATCACTTCCCTTGTCCTTAGAAACTCAGATGGTTAAAGCACTGCCAACACTGACTTGATCAAAGTGTTTTTCACTGTTCTTGTTGCTCCTTTACTTGTCTACTTATTATATTTTCAAAAGTATATATTTTAAAAGTACATAAGTAACACGTAATTTTGTGTTTGTAAAAACAGCTCGTCAACTGCAGAACATAGAGGAAGAAAGTGACGATCTCCTTTCAGGTCCTTCTTCCATCCAATCCTATTCCTTCTCTAGAGATAGTTGTTATTGTCTGGTCCTTTTATGCTTTCTTCTGTGCATTTATATATACCCAGATGTGTGTTTGCCTGTATGCACTAAAAATTAAGAATCACCCTTTACATATTGTTCTGCAACTTTTTTTTTCATCTCACAGTTTACTTTGCAGAGTTTTCTATGGCAGAAATTAAAGCTGTATTCTATTCTTTTTATTTCTTTTTTTGACTATTATTTTTTATTATATAAATTTCAAGTGTACACCATTATAGCTCAACATACAGAGTAATCAGAACCACAAGCCTAGTTAGCATCCATCAGCATACAGTTGACCCCTTTCACGCATTTCACCCACCCCCACGTCCCTCTTCCCTTCTGTAACCACTAATCTGCTCTCTGTATCTATGAGTTTGCTTTTATTTTATGAGTTTGTTGTTTGGTTTTGTGGTTGTTGTTGAGGCATTTTTTAGATTCCACATATGAATAAAATTATATGGTATTTGTATTTCTCCTTCTGACTTATTTCACTTAGCATAATACCCTTCACAGATGGTAGGATTTTATTTATTTTATGGCCGAGTAGTATTCCATTGTGTATGTATACTACATCTTTATCCATTCATGCATTGATGGACATTTAGGTTTTTTTCCATATCTTGGCTATTATAAGTAATGCTGCAGTGAACACAGGGATGCATATATTTTTTTGGCTTGGCATTTTTGTGTTCTCTGGGTAAATGCCCAGAAGTGGAATAGCTAGGCCATGTGATAGTGCTAATCTTGAATTTTTGAGGAATCTCCTCCATACTATTTTCCGTAATATACACCAGTTTACAGTCCCACTAATAGTGTTAGGAGGGTTCCCTTTTCTCCATATCCTTCTCAACATTTGTTATTCCTTATTTTTTCTGTAATAGTCATTCTAACAGGTATAAAGTTATGGCTCATTGAAGTTTTGATTTGCTTTTCCCTAATAGTGGTGTTGGACATCTTTCATATGCCTATTGGCCATCTGTATGTCTTCTTTGGAAAAATTTTTATTCAGATCATCTGCCTATTTTCAAATTGTTTTTTTTTTTTTAGTTATATGTATTTTTTCTATATTTTGAGTATTAAAATATAGTACTTTATCGGGTATGTGACATGCAAATGTCTCCCTCCCAGTGCCTTTTCATTTTTAATTAGACTATAATTGCTTTACAATGTTGTATTAGTTCTTGATGTACAGCAGTGTGAATCAGCCATATGTTTCCTCTCTCTCTTGAGCCCTCCTCCCACGCTCCCCATCCCACCCATCTAGGTCATAACAGAGCGCTGAACTGAGCTCCCTGTGGCACACAGCAGGTCCCCACTGTCTGTTTACTCATGAGAGTGTATGTATGTCACTGCTACTGTCTCAGTTCATTCCACCCTCTCCTTCCCCTGTTATCTCCACAAGTCCATTCATTCTGTCTGTGCCTCTGTTCCTGCCCTGCAATTAGGTTCATCTGTACCACTTTTCTAGATTCCATATATATGATGTTTGTTTTTCTCTTTAAAAAACCAGGGTATGTGATACTGCTAGCCTTGTTCTTATAGATCACATTCTTTTTATTTATTTATTTATTTTTTTTGGCCGGGCCCCTAACAAACGCCTTCCGCCCAGCGGTTGAAGACGGAGAGTTCCGTCACTGAGGCCAAACCAAAGGACGCGTCTTCAAGACCGCCCCCCTGCCCGGGCTCCCAAGTCAAGAGCCTTTGCATCTGCGCACTCCACATTCTTTTTAAATGCTGCATAATCATGTGTTCAAAATAAGAATCAGGCTAACATGAATTGAATACCTGGTATGTGTCACACAGTGTTCTGGCTTTTTGGAGTGGTATCACAGTTAATTCTAACAATAGCTCTACAAAAATGGAAATGTTCATCTTCTTGTTACCATTAGGAGAAATGGTCACTGAGCAGCTAAGAAATTTGGCCAGGGTCACATAGCTGGAAAGCAACAGAGCTATGATCCCAAGCAGTCTGGGTTTGGAGATCATGTTCCAATCATTACTCTTTGCTCCTAGTATAGGTATATCATACTTTATTATGATTAGCATTGCCGTATTCATGGACATTTAGGTTACTCCAATATTAGATTATTTTACATGACACTGCATTCAAAAACCCCAGTTGAGGTGTCTTTGTGTGCCTGTGCAAATATGTCTGCTGATAGAGTCCTAAAAAGACATTTAAAAGTATGATAGTTCACATTTTTAAAGCACATTTTTAAGTGTAATAGTTCAAGTAAGAGGAGACCAATGTATTTGGTTAATTATTGACCCTGATCATGATCAAATTCAGAGCAAGATATGACAGGTAAATCTTCAGGATTTGACAAATGTCTGAGCTCTCAAGCTATTTATCCTTTTATACCATGATCTCATCCTTTGCTTCATAGACCCTGCAAAACTCCTCTCGTTATCTGTCTCATGGAGAGGTTGCCTAGTCCACAGTGTTACTCTGCCTCAAATTCCAGTTTATTTCATTTGCATTTGACTTGTCCTATAATAATGCAGTCAGCATGCAGAGGAAGTCCAGTTGCCTAGGGGACTGTAAGTAGGGAGCACACTTCCATGTCATTGGGATCTCCTTGGGTCATTTTTGTTGTTTGGACGCTTAACAGACCTCTTGGATTATGCTTGTTCTTATGCTCACAAAAATATAAATATCTCTGCCTTTTAAAATTTAAGGGTCTCATCCACCTATATTCCTTTTTTCTATAAATTTTCTAGTTCACTTTTTGCTTTTATTCACTAATCTTGTCACCTGTCTCTGCTCCCCTGACACATTCACTTTCTGAACAATATTGAACACTCAACACAGATGTCATTTTTTCAAGGTCCTATGTTTATGTTAAGTGTCTCATTTAGATGGGTGCCTTAACTGGGTCCAGAGAGGGGAATGTCTAAGTAGTCAGGTATCTTTGCCTTGATTTACAGACCTGGAAATGGAAGCAGGGGGTCACTTCTGAGTGCCCTGGGACACAGAGTAAGCAGAGGATATGATAGCGAGAGGACAGGGTCGTATTTAACATGAAACTTCTTTTTCTTGGGAACTACATGAGAGGTCTACACCAGTATGAGCAGAGGACATCTTTACAAGACCTCTACTCTGATAATTTTCTGAGAAGCCAGAATTTGAGCTTGTTGGTTGTGTTTGTTGGTAGACTTATATTCTGCTTTCTGGACAAATACTCTTTCTGTTTATACCTCAACACAGTCTATGCTCCATTAAGCTTTTAGTAGTAAATATTGCATTTTGTTCCTTGTACCTCTGGTAAACTAATGGTACCTGTCTGCATGCTAAGTTGCTTCAGTTGTGTCTGACTCTATGCGACCCTTTGGACTGTAGCCCACCAAGCTCCTCTGTCCATGAAATTCTCCAGGCAAGAATACTGGAGTGGGTTGCCATGCCCTCCTTCAGGGGACCTTCCCAACCCAGGAATCAAACCTGTGTCTCTTATATCTCCTGCAGTGGATTCTTTACTGTCTGAATCACCTGGGAAGCCCAAACTGATGGTAGAAAATCTAAATCAAGTGTTTAAAAGAAATTCAGTTATGAGCCTCCTTTTATTTTTATGTACACTATACAACTCCCTCAGTCAGAAACACACATTTTTTTTCATTTTATCTCTCCATTAATGGCCTATTTAAATCATGATCTTTCTCATTCTCCATGAAGACAAACATTGATACAAACGTCTTATCGCTGAGTTAAAGTCAATTCCTAAAAGATAACTCTGACCTCTTTCTAGATTCTTGTGAGACTCTCCCTTGAAATACTTCCCCATGCATGTGAGCTGGGGGACCAGGAGGGCAAGTCTCCCCCACTGAAGGGAGAATCTGCTGGTGAGCGGTGCAGTAAAGTAAACTGCAGTCACGCGTGAGCCTCCATGGCGATGGAGCTGATAAGGACTGAAGGGTCTCCTGAAAACAGTGCCTTCTGTTATCACCAGCTCTGCCAAAGCAGAGTAAGCCACAAAAGCATTTGAGTTCTGGAGCATTTCCCAGATTTACTCCATCTCATGTGGTTTTTTTTTTTTTTTTTGATAGGCGAATGCCCACAGTTAAATAAACAAAATGCAAAAGCAGACTTGCTATGGACAATAAACTAGAGAGGGTAATTGACATTTTTCCATTTATTGATTATTAGATTTGAGACACGCAATCTGTTTCCTATTAAAATAGCATTTTTTGAGGAAAAAACTAGACAAAACACTAAGATATATGTTTCTATCTTCATTGAAATATCTACCTTCTACTCTTTTGGCCAATCAGTCATTGTTAGGCCAGATTAATTGAAAAAGGTGAAAGATGTACATCTCCTAGTTTCCTATTAAGTTTCAGACTTGGCCCTTTTCTCTGATAATTAAAACACTATCATTAAGAGGCTGGTCTTGAAATTATTTCCATTTGATTGCTGAGAGCTCCCATTTTTCAAAGGGATGAAAAAGAATCCTGATAAAAGGTAAGATCATCATTATCATCATCCTCTTTGTCATCATGACAGTGCATTTTCACTGAGAAAAAGACCATTTTGAGGTTGCAAGCATCTATGAATTTCTACAGTTCTGCCTTTCAGTTTCCAAAAATATATATTTAAAATGGCATAGAAGTCTCCATAGGAGAGCCTAACTCTGCTTATCTTTTTGATGTGAGAGGTAAGCTGACTTTGTGGGAACAGATTTCTTTTATACTCCGTAATCATAAAAATATCATATCCCCATTTCCCTGTGGGATACGATTATATAGAAGGAAGCCGCAGCAAATCTCTTACCATATGTTGATGTTATGAGCTATACTAATCATTTTCATAACTCGCTATTAGTATCCTGCTCCCAAGTCAGGCTGAATCAAAGAAGTGTTTGAATTAATTCTAACTACTGCCACCACTGAGATTTCCTTTGAACTCACTGCTATATATTTATGAGTAAATACATTTTTTCTTGCCTCTGGAAAATATTATTTAATAGGGAAGGAGCTTGTCTGAGCCAAATTCCTTCAGGCCTGAGAACCCATTCAATCACTGTGAATTCTGAATTCTGAATTTTTCAGGCTAAATTCCATCTAAATAGATGAGAAGATTTCTATTTCTATTTTATTTAGTGTGAGATTTTATGATGGAGTTACTGGTTTCTTCAAACATTCCATTGAAAGAAATAGAATTTAAAGCGTATGTGGGGTTTCTGCTTTGTTTTTGTTTTGAAGATCGTCTATCCTAGAATGAGGTTGACTTCACAAGCCACAGGTAGAAATCACCTTCAGCTTCCTGCAGCATGTCACTGAGAATGGAGCTCCATTCTGATCTTGAGGAAGATCAGTTGCTGCCTTGGCATTTTGCTGATACCAGGCTCCCTAAAGCAACTGCAAGCTGGGACTCCTCCTTAAGTAGCCTGATCCCCTGGGCCCCCAGCTGAAGAGCCTGCCCAACTCTAAAATATTGCATCTTCCTGGAGCCCTGTGCAGACAGGCTCTACTACCCTCCTTGATACCTTTACATATTAACCTAGATCTAGGCTGAATTTTCCATACCCTTTGGAGCCCCAAATAATGAACTTCTGGCTTTGAGAGTCAGGTCTAGAACTGCTCAATATTTGATAAATCCAGTCCCAGTCTATTTTGTACCCACTTTCCTTCCCAGCCCATCAGCTCATGCCATTAGCAGTTAGCACCAGAATTGTGACAGGCGTTTCCTTTCCTCAGGAAAGGAAAATTGCAAACAACCTTAAATATGGAATCTCAACAACTAGATAAGCAAGTCTACTTCTGTAATCTATCAAAGTATTAACAAATGTAATGGTTCATTTTCTGTTTACAGTTTTATGTATTTTATATATTATACACCTTTCTGTTTATGTTGATAATTGAGAACTGATTAGACTCCCAGATGCATTATAATATGTGATTAAATTATAAGCCACTGGGTGTCACTCTTAAACTGTGCAAATGTGGCTTCAGTAGTGACTTTTCAATAGTGAATTGGAAATGGACAGTTAGAGATATAGCCAGGGATAGAAACCATTTGAACTGTTTGGGTAGGTACATTTGCAATGTCAGTGAACTGTGGCAGAGTTTGCCCTTAGGTTCTTATATATTTTATCTGACTCATTTTTCAGTGGCAGTTAAACAGGAATAATAATTGGAAAAAAATCCCCTCAGCATTAAAAAGACAGAAAGACTTTCATTAATCCATTCAACATATGTATTAATCACACACTACAAGTAGGATATTAGACTAATGAACTTTGAGATTATAAGAAAAAGTGAATTTGCATCATGCATGAAAGTGAAAGTGGCTCAGTCATGTCCGACCCCATGGACTATACAGTCCATGGAATTCTCCAGGCCAGAATACTGGAGTGGGTAGCTGTTCCCTTCTCCAAGGGACTTTCCCAACCCAGGGATCAAACCCAGGTCTCCCACATTGCAGTCAGATTCTTTACCAGCTGAGCCACCAGTAAAGACCAAGAGTACTGGAGTAGGTAGCCTATTCCTTCTCTAGCAGATCTTTTTTTTTTTTTTTTAATTTAAGTTTATTTAATTAGAGGCTAATTACTTTCTAACTGGGGTCTTCTGTAATGCAGGCTGATTCTTAACTTATTGGAATGCAACTATAATAAAAGAAAATTCTTCCTGTTATTCCTCTCAATGAATTTGTGCCTCAGATTAATTTTCCTACTGCCCATCAACCTTAGGCTCAAGCTTTTACATTCTGCTCTGTGATACTGGATCTGGGACTATGCAGGCTATTCCCCAGGCTTCTGTGATGGCTGGCTTCTGGTTAGGGTCTGCCCACTAGAGGCATTGGCTGGAGGTTATAAGTTGATAAGAAAGCAGAAGGAATATTCTTTTTGTTTTCAGTTGTAGTCAATTTCCCTTCATTTGTTGCATTCATAAAAGGTTCCGCCTCCACCTAATCTCAGCATTTCTAGCATCAGTTCTCCTGTGACTCCTTTAGCAGTGCCATACTTCCTCTTAGAACTCCTATCAGAGGACAGGTAGCAGTCGTGTGTTGTCTTCCTCAGACTGTCTGAGTAGTGGTACCTTGGGGGTCTGAGCATCTGCTCTGTGGAAACACTCCCCGCAAGCCCCCAGGTTTTGGTAGACCATTTCTGCTCTTTTACACTTCCAGCTCCAAGAGTGGTAGCGCTGCTTCCCAAGCTACTAATACCAGGGTTATCTTAGAAACCTTTCCCCCTCTCTCGGCCTTCTAATCCTGTGTAACTGTTCCCCTGTATCAACTCATCTCTCTCTGAAACACCTAGCATGGCTTCTGACAGAGTTCAGACTACAGTGAGCATGAGATGAGACATACACATGTGCTCTTTCTTCATTCACTGTCAGATTGTGTGTGCTTCTCGTGGTTGAGAAATATCTTGTAATACCGAGAGTCTAGTGTTCACTATTAATAATGTGTTTTT
Source organism: Bos indicus x Bos taurus (assembly GCF_003369695.1). Lineage (NCBI taxonomy): Eukaryota > Metazoa > Chordata > Mammalia > Artiodactyla > Bovidae > Bos > Bos indicus x Bos taurus. Next base: position 1,315,421 of record NC_040095.1, on the reverse strand, counting down.
CAGTCAATATGGGTCCTCATTACAAGCCAAATGGTCAGCTGAAAAAAAGTAGAAAAAAAAGGCTTCACACAATAAAGGATGTAATGATATGCTGACTGTTCCAACACGAGGGGAAACCTGGCCATGTTGGACTTAATGAAAAGTGATCTCCAAATTGCCCCTTTCTAGGAGATTTCCCAGAATGACTTGATCATATAATAGTTTTACCTTTCATGTTGACTTTAAAAACTAAACCTCTCATAACACGTCTCCATAGTATATAATCTTGCTAAGTTGAGTAGGACAATTGTTGTTGCCTTAAGGAAGTTACAACTAGTAGAAGAAATAGGCGTGTAAAAACAGAGAAAACCATAATGTGCACTGTAGTGTTCATTGCAGCATTTACAATAGCCAGGACATGGAAGCAGCCTACATGTCCATCAACAGAAGAATGGATACAGAAGTTGTGGTGCACATATACAGTGAATACTACTCAGCCATAAAAAAAGAATGAAATAATGCCATTTGCACCAACATGGATGGATCTAGAGATCGTCATACTGAGTGAAGTAGACAGAGAAAGACAAATATCATATGATATTGCTTATATGTGTGGAGAAGGAAGTGGCAACCCACTCCAGTTTTCTTGGCTGAAAAATCCCATGGATGGAGGAGCCTGGTGGGCTACAGCCCATGGAGTTGCAAAAGAGTCTGACAGAGCAACTAACACTTACATGCAGTATCTTTTTAAAAGGGTCCAAATAAACTTATCTGTTAGACAGAAACTGAGTTACAGATGTAGCAAACAAACTTGTGAGGTTAAGGAGGGGTGGATAAATTGGGAGATTGGGATCAACATATACACACTACTATATATAAAGTAGATAACTAATGAGGACCTACTGTAGAGCACAGGGAACTCTGCTCAATACTCTGTAATGGCCTATATGGGAAGAGAATCTATACCAGAGAGAATGCATGTACCAGGTGAATGAACTGATTCACCTGAAGCTAGCAACATGGTAAATCAACTATAGTCCAATACAATTTTTAAAAAACAGAGAGACAAAACATGGCAGTGTTTGATAGGAGCAATATATAGAACAAAGCCATTTGTCACCTGTTTGTAGTGAGACTTCATGAAATAGGTTGAAAGATAGAGGGGAGAACAGGGAACATGATGCACAGATTCTGCTAGAAATTTCATTCACTCCCCTGCTTAAAGCAAGAAATTATTATGGTTATTGTTATTACGATTACTTCCAATAGCTTTAAAGACCTATTGGAAGAAGAGTCTTACCCAGTCATGGAGTTTTGCTTGGTATATAACGTTTTCTTCTCTTGCCATAATTTAGTGTTATTTTATTTTATTGTTCTCAGTGACAGTGGAGAACATCTGATTCCTTCTTTAAGGCCCCTCAGTAATACCTTCTTTAAAGGAGTAACAGACTAGTGTTAATTCTTTGTTTTATGCTGTCAGTTTCTTTTTCAGTTTGTTTGATTTTTCCCCCCCTAGAAAACACGTGATTATATTCCCTGGTCCAATTTCTATTGGCCCCCATCCTTCATGTCTCACTTCTTGAACCGATGAAATAATCGTTGTCCTTTCAGCACAGAACACAGAGCTTGGTAAGACAGGGAAAGAAATCTCCCAGCTATAGTGCTGGGACCATCAATCCATGGGAGCTTTGAACCCTGATACGTTTCATCCTCTTACCAGGTCATTTATCTTTGAAGGTGGTGATATACTAGGGTGAGAGATGACCTAATGATGAGGGACATCTTCACAAGTTATCATTTGAAGAAGTGGTTTTTGAAGAATAAGGAGGAGATGTGCGAGGGGGTCTAGCAGTGAACTCTTCAACTACTAAATCTTTTGAGATTCAGCACTGTTTCAAAATATATTTGCCTAAAATTCTTGAGGGATTCATTTAAAGGAGAGGAGCAAGAGGAAAAGAGAGGGGTTTGAAGCTGAGGAGAGAATATTTGTTGCTTTTGCTTTTTTCCCTCATGATCTGAGCTTATTTGAATGGTTTTTGTCCTGCCAAGTGACTTAGTTTGAGGGATCTTCCCCTGGTTTTGAATAGTGATGGGAGTGTAGAACAAATTTTTCCCTGAAAATGCCCCTGCTGTTACTTTGAGCTATATCAAAGCACACTCCATGCATAATTCTTTGCATTTATCTCTTCTTTTTATGGCAACTCATTCCAGATGAATGCGACAACCTGAGCGGTACTAAGACAATGTAAGTGATAAACTTATTTAAAATGGATTTTACTTTACCTTATAACAAAATATCTGTGTAACTGTAGCTTGCCGAGTAGAATGTAAAGCTTTTTACAAATGAAGGCTCTAATGAGATACTGATATGTTTTGAAAATTGGCCCAGGAGATTGTTAGAAGAACTTGGCAGCCTTACAACCTTACGGTATAGACAAACTTCTGCGTGGAATAACACAATTCATATGCACCTTAATGGGAGCCTCCTGGCTCTGACTCATAGCAAGACATGAAGCCAAACAATCTAGTCTGTAGTGCTTGTTCAAGTTCCTGATGTAAATCTGGAGTCATATTTACTTTGTATTTTCTGAAGTGAATGATGTCAGGGTGGCCAGGATTTCAGGTAAGAAACACTAATGGATAGTTAAGAGACAATTAACTTTCAAAAAAATCAATGTCAAAGATACTCAGAAGGTAAGCCAGAAGAGACTTTATTTTCAAACAAAAAACCAAATAGGTAAGAGCCCACAGAAAGAAAGCCAGTGGAGGAATTTAGCTTTATTTAGAAGTCATCCAAACAGGTATGTGAAGAGAAATAAAGCTAGGTTCTAGACAAAGAAAAAATAATTAAGGGAGCTAAATCTTAGCCTGTACCTGGATCATAAGGGTATCTTAAAGAATTTCAAAATTGCAGTCAGTTAATTAAATAAAAATATCAAACCAACTGTTACCACTATTATCATTTGGGTTAGACAGCTGATTGATTGACTAGTTACTTTGCTATCTTATGAAATGAAATTGAGAATCAGTATAATATTAGTCATATCTGTGTAACATGATTAAATTACTTCAGGACAATCAAATTAATATGTTTTACTATCCCCACAACTGATTGTTTTAAAGGTAATTTGATCCACAGTGATGCAGCAAAATCTACTTTTGAGATGGGCTTCCAAGGCTGGTTCAACTGTGATTATTTTAGTTGTGAAAACAGTCTCAGTCTCCATGACCTAAGCAATACAGGTGGTTGGGGCAATTCTCCAAGTACTTTAATTCAGCAAAAACATTGGCTTTCTGGAAATTACCTGGGTCATTTGACATGTGTTTTGCTTGAGCTAGTTCAATAATTTTCCCAATTGTCTACTTTGGTTTTGCCAGAGAGAGACAATCTTATGATGTCTGGACACAAATATAAGCTGGAGATGGAGAATTTTCTTTGCTATTGGGCTTAAAGGATTTTTCCGAGTTGGCAAGTGCAGTCTCATCTAAAATTAGGGGAAAATTGTTGGTCTAGGTCCGTGCACTGGAAATGTGTGGAGTGAAATAACAGAGATCTGTAGATGTTCCAGGTTAGAGCCGGAATGCCACAACACTTAGCTTTACAATCAGACTTACAGATACAGGATTTTCCATACCAGTGTTCCTCAAAGTTTTTATTAATCATTCTTTCCGATAATCAGGATTGCACTAACCTAGAAAAAGTCTGTATTCTAAAGAAAGAAGTTTGTAAGGTTATAGTAGGAAATTATAAGCTTAAAATGCTAGGATAAGATGTCATTTAAATGCCAGAGTGTGAGATGATATGGAGTGGTGGAGACTGGCAAGCTGGAACATTCATGCTCCTTCTAAAGGTGGCATCCATTACTCAACTTCAGCCAATGCATACAGTGTGCAGACGTGGTCCCAGACTTGCCAGATCTTCCATTTTTCAACAAAATTCAGGAACCTAGATCTTTATATTAAATTCTCCAATGTTTATATGTTAGCAATCCCTTGAACTTCGCTGGGCCCAGTTAATAACACCTCCTCTCATCTCCTTTTGATTTCATTACCAGTAGAGAAATGACACAGAAATTAGACAGCTGGAGATCAAGATGTCAGCATTATTACTGACAAAGTTGATGGAAGAACAAAGCTGAAATGTATTTTCTAATTACCACTCTTCTCAGAAGAAACCTTGGGTATGCAGAAGTGTTTGGTCAGGAGAGAAACGATGGAAAAAAGAGGAATGATAGTGCTCTCAGATTGTTAATCGAGTAACTCTATCCAATTAAGAGATAAGAACCAGTGAATGTCAGACCTAAGCTCCTCCCCATCAGGATGAGAGATCAGAGAGCTAGAATGGAAGTCCCCACTGCTGTCACTGTCACATGCACATTAAAACATAAGGTAGGAAGAAGGCCAGGGAAGGGAAGTCCTACCGTCTGCTGTGCTGTGCTTAATTGCTCAGGTGTCCGACTCTTTGCAACCCCAAGAGCTGTAGCCCACCAGGCTGCTCCGTCCATGGGATTCTCCAGGCAAGAATACGGGGAGTGGGTTGCCACGCCCTCCTCCAGGGGATCTTCCCAACCCAGGGAAGTCCAGGATAGTAACGAGTCATTCATTTTATAAAATGTTGTGCGAGGCAAACACAACTTTACTCAGCCTGCAGATACCCAGTTTGCAACTTCTGGTTTGCACTTACTCTGTTTTTAAACTTGTCAGTTAATTGTACCTTTTAGGACTAAAAATTTGCAGTAATATTACTGTAGGCATAAGTATTAAAAATAAATATTTCTCTACTTTTATAGAAATTCAGCACATCAGAATACTTTTTGATGGTTTTGTGCAATAATTTAATAGTCGTGTCTTCGTCCATAGATTAGATTTTCCTGAAAATGTGTGTTGGTAAATAAATTTCAGTTGATGTCCAGTCCTGCACTCTTTTCGGCCTTCCCAGGTGGTGCTAGTGGTAAAGAACCAGCCTGCCGATGCAGAAGGCCTGAGATGTGGGTTGGATCCCTGGGTCCGGAAGATCCCCTGGAGGAGGGCATGGCAGCCCACTCCAGTATTCTTGCCTGGAGAATCCCATGGACAGAGGAATCTAGTGCGCTGCAGTCTATAGGGTCACAAAGAGTCAGACACAGCTGAAGCGACTTGGCGGCATGCAGGCACGCCTGTACTCTTTTTATCTATGTGACCCCACAAAGAAAGCCAGTATTTAAGGTTCACAGCCCCAGTTCTGACTTCACATTTCTCTTTCACTTACGCTTTGGTTTCATATCTGCTGAAACTGTTACTTACTTTCAGTTTCTGTCCTTGCCTCATCCTTCTGTTGATATTTTAACATCTGAGGTTGTTTTCCCGGTGACTGTTTTGACTTCTTTAGGATTCTGGTTCCTCCTCCCCTGCCCATTTCCAGCCATGCTCCCTCGAGTTGCTTTGAGTAAACACTCCTCTAGTTCCAGCCCCAGAGATCCCCACACTGTGTGGTTCTCCCGTTAGGCTTGCTTCAGACCCTTAACAGGAAATAGCATTCATAGTTTTTCCATTCTTGGGTGGTTCTGGAAATGTTTATTAAATACATTTTGCAATGAGTGGACCATTGGCTGGGCAATGATATTTGTCATAACAGGATTGGTCTTGTTCTAATGGTTTGGCATTGTAAATGGGTTTCTAATTCAGCAGAGAAAGAAAACAAAGTCATCCTTGATGAAAATATCTTAAGAAAAAATATTTCTTCTCTGATGTGACTGAATCTCAAGAAGTATTTTTAAAATATAGCTTCATTTTTGTAAAATTCCCTTCTTAGAATCATAACTGACTGAATATGTTTTTAATTTCACTGTAGCAATGGTCTGGGTGTTTTGGATGTGTAGACCTAATTTACTGCTTACACTTTAGTGTGTTTTTGATTATTCAAGAACTTTTTTTTTTATTAGGCAAATGACATCCACATATCAAAATGATGACCCTTTTCTTGCATAGTATCCTGAGAATTTTCTCCTCTGGAGCTTTCTTCCACCCATGTTCAAGGGAGGTCTTGGGGGTCAGAGTGCTTTGAAGTGGGTACTAAACAGGATAAAGGAATCGGTGCCTGGTATTGTCCCTTTTTGTTCTAAGATGACCCTACTGGATAGATTTACTATCTATCTGTGGGGGGATGGGGGAAAATCTTAGCTCTGGCTTCTCAACCTGTTCAGCTATGGGCCTTGAACCTCTGCTCCTGCCAGCACAGTCCAGTAGGGAAGTTAGTCTGTACCAAGGCAGGCAAAAGGCCAGAAGACTTGGCCCTGCCAGCCATAATCTATGCAGAGTCAGGCTGGAAGCCACAGGTTCTAACTAGAGTAAACCCTAGGCATGCAGCATCCATAAAATCATGGCCACCCCATGATTTCCATTTATTGAGTGCTTGCAATGGCTTTGTAACTGTACTGTTTTTCATATATTACTTCTTTTCATTTAATCCTTGCAATAGCCACGAGATAGGGATCCTTATGGATGAAGCAACTCAGTGGTTAAAAACATGCACAGGGTCACATAGCTAGTTAGTAGCAGAGCTACGATTTTAAGCTGGATATCTGATCCATTGCTCGTCAAACATGGCCCATTGGTCTGTCACTACTGTTTGGCTTTTACCTAGGCATTCTGTTCAGCATTCCAGTTCTCCATCTGGCTGGGAACCACGGCGTTTGCCCAGCTTTTAATAAACTCTACCCAGGTAGATATAAAGCTGCTACGCACAGGGTGTTCGAATATATCTTTTACCCTGAACTCTCAGAGACTTAGTTTGCTAGAGTTGTCACAATGAAATACCATAGACTGGACGGCTTGAAAAACAGAAATGTATTTTTCTCATGGTTCTGGAGACTAGCAGTCCGAGACCAGGGTGTTGCAGGTTTGGTCTCCTCTAAGGCCTCTCTCTTGCCTTTGCAGTGGCTGTCTTCTTGCTGTGTCCTCTCACTTGGTCCTCTTTCTGTGTGTGTGTCCTTGGTGTCTGTTTGTCCTAATCTCTTCTAATTAGGACACTAATCAGATTGGACTCAAGCCCACTCTAACAGCTTTATTTTAACTTAATAACCGTTTTAAAGGTCCCATCTCCAAATACAGTCCTTTTCTGAAGTACTGGAGGTTAGGGTTTCAGTACATAAATTTAGAGGGTGAAGCAATTTAGCCCATAACAGGGATCAAGAGCTATCACCCCTGCCCCTGAGAATTGTCAAGCCAACTGGAAATTGAAACCATAGATTTTGTACTCCATTGCTCCATATCCTCGGAGAAGGCAGTGGCAACCCACTCTAGTACTCTTGCCTGGAAAATCCCATGGATGGAGGAGCCTGGTAGGCTGCAGTCCATGGGGTCGCTAGGAGTTGGACACGACTGAGCAACTTCACTTTCACTTTCCCCTTTCATGCATTGGAGAAGGAAATGGCAACCTACTCCAGTGTTCTTGCCTGGAGAACCCAGGGGCCCGGGGGAGCCTGGTGGGCTGCCATCTATGGGGTCACACAGAGTCAGACATGACTGAAGTGATTTAGCAGCAGCAGCTCCATATCCTGATTTCTGCCCATTCCTCACTGGCCATTCCACAGAGAGAGAGAGAGACAGAGAGAGACTGACTTCAAAACACCTGTTTCTGTGCCCACAACTGAAAAGACTGGTGTTTAAGGCCATTCTCTTAATATGGAAATTGCTTCTTGGGCTCAAATCTTATTGAAGATTAAATACATGTATATCTTTGTTTGAGGGTCTTCATATTCATCTTAAGGCCACTTTTTGATTGTTACATCATAAAATGACCCTCATCTCTCAAGTAGACACCTTTATAGGTGATGAGCATTGAAAGTATCTTTTGGGGAGGTCTTAGCAGTAGAATATAGTAGTTATGTATACAAGCTCTGGGTTCTGATTGCCTGGATTAGTATTTAAGCTCCATCTTTCCTTCATTATGTCACATTTTCCATATGTAAAGGGGAAAATAATAGCATTCACTTATTGGATTTTTTGTTAGAATTAAATGAGTTAAACATAGAATGAAGTTACAATAATGTCTGGCCTACGTTAAGTACTCACACATTTTAGATCTAAATTTTATTATTAGTGTGTGAATTTATAGAAGTATCTTTATCCTGTAGTGTTATTTTATCCTGGGTAATGTTTATGAAATGCACATATGTGTATCATTTATGGCATTTTTTAAGTCTACAAAAGACAAAAATTCAACCCAAATTGTCTTACACATGTCAAATAAGTTATTGGCTCTTGTAAATCAAGTAATTCAAAGACATACCAGCTTCAGATATGACTTGATCCAAGACTCAAAAGTTGTCTCCGGACTTTACTTTTTCTCTACACATTTCTCAGCTGTGTTGCCTTGGTGTTACCTCCATTCTTGTTGGCTCTCTTCTCATGCTTGAATGGTGACTGTTGTCAGCTCTTGGAGCTGCATGCTTCTGTGTTGAAATCGATCAGAAAAAAGTGAGCATCTTTATCCTAGAATTTCCAAGGAATAGTCAGGGGTCAACTCTGATTGGACTGGGTAAGCCCATGTGTTCGTCTTTGATTGGATTACTGATGCCATCTGGATGCAGGACTTTGGCCAGGTCCAAGTCATTCATCCCATTCTTGAGTTAAAGTTAGAGTCAATTTCACTAGAAGCACATAGGTTGAAAGTGGAGGAAATTAGGATATAGATACTAGAAAAAAGATACAAAGATTATAGACAGCACAATGATGAATGCTTTTAAATGTATTTGGAGGACTTTGAGTATAACTATGAGAACTCTGAGGTTGTTGGTATTTCTCCCAGCAATGTTTATTCCAGTTTGTGATTTGACAAACCTCAGAAATATCATCAACCTCAGATATGCAGATGATACCACTCTAATGACAGAAAATGAAGAGGAACTAAAGAGCCTCTTGATGAGGGTGAAAGAGGAGAGTGAAAAAGCTGGCTTAAAACTCAACATTCAAAAAACGAAGATCATGGCATATGGTCCCATCACGTCATGGCAAATAGAAGGGGAAAAAGTGGAAATAGTGACAGATTTTATTTTCTTGGGCTCCAAAGTCACTGCAGATGGTGACTGCAGCCATGAAATTAAAAGACACTTGCTCCTTAGGAGAAAAGTTATGACCAACCTAGACAGCATATTAAAAAGCAGAGACATCACTTTGCCAACAAAGGTCCAATTAGTCAAAGCTATGGTTTTTCCAGTAGTCATGTATGGATGTGAGAGGTGGACCGGAAAGAAGGCTAAGCACTGAAGGATTGATGCTTTTGAACTATGGAGTTAGAGAAGAGTCCCTTGGACAGCAAGGAAAGCAAACCAGTCAATCCTAAAAGAAATCAGTCCTGAATATTCATTGGAAGGACTTATGCTGAAGCTGAAGCTCCAATACTTTGGCCACCTGATGAGAAGAGCCAGCTCATTGGAAAAGACCCTGATGCTGGGAAAGATTGAGGGCGGGAGGAGAATAGGGTTACAGAGGATGAGATGTTCAGGAAGAGAACCGTGTGACAAAGGATGAGATAGTTGAATGGCATCATTGGCTCAATGGACAAGAGTTTGAGCAAACTCTGGGAGATAGTGAAGTACAGGAAAGCTGGTGTGTGGCAGTCCATGGGGTCACAAAGAGTTGGACATGACTTAGTGACTTGACAACATTGAGGACTCTAGTACATACTAAAATTCAGACCAAGCTCAGTATGTTGGATGACTAATTATGTCTAGCATTATATAAAAGACAACACTAATGCTAATTAGAGAGAATTTCCTACATGAGTCAAGTCTATATGTCTGTATGTTAAAATACACAATGCTAAGGCATAAAAATTTTTCACATTTTGTTTTCTAAAAATGGAGAAGGGGTTTTTGACTCCTCTTTTTCATTATAGCCACTTCCCTCCACCTGCAAAAAGGGACCACTTTGGGTGGATCACTACATGATTTAAGAATTCATCTTTTCTCCTTTGGGGTGATATTCTGGCCTGGTCCCACTATACTGGGGGAGAATCTAGCCATCTCTCTTTCAATGCTTCTTCATCGCCAGATCCTAAGAATTCCAGTTCAGGCTTAGGCACTAAAAACTTTGCAGAGATAAGCACTCAAATTCGCCAGGCTTTGTTGAGACAGAATAGGCTTTCTACTTGCTTCTAGTCCATTCAAACCTGTCTCACTTGGCCTCAGGAGATCTCTATGGATTTGAGCCCAGCATGCTTGAATTCTACTTTGGCATTTGGGGTTAAAGCCCCTGTGTTTTGCTTCCTTTGTTTAATATCTCCCTTGGAAACGTTATAAAAGAAGTAGTGGTGTGCCCAAGGCAAGAATTCAGGTAGTGCTAGGGCCCCTGACTGAAATGCCATCATAATATCTTTATACCAATACTTAACTGCACGTAATTGTACACTGCAAACAAAACTTTTGAGAACATTTAGATATAATATTATTGTCTCTGAATTCCAGAATTAAAGTTCCAAAGAATGAATAAAAGAGAAATCAAGGACTCATTATATGGCTCACATGCTTGAAGAATATAGATCAGTAGTCTGAGCTGGGCTGTCAAAACCCCTCATTAAGAACAAAGGAATCTGGCTCAGAGAACCAAACTTGAGTAAAACATCTTAATGGAACCAACTGTTTACTAATATGATTTCCATGGGAGGAATCTGGCCCTAACTCAAATTTTTTTAATACAAATTAATCTACTAAGGGGATTTGTTTTCTTAACCCGAAGCCTGAAAATCATTTTTGTGAAGTACACCACTGTATACAGGGTGACTGTTTGTGCATTCCTCCTTGTTAGGAAAAAGAATGGAAAACATCAAATCTTGTCAAATGAAGCAAAGGAAAAAAATTAGTCTTTCATTTGTAGGAGAGAAAATAACACTATGGAGATTCAAATGCCTGCTTTGTATTACAAGGCAGTCTCTAATTGAGCCCTCCTTCAAAAAGGCAACTTCACAACTTATTTCTTAGAAATTCCCTCTAATTTAAACTGCTCAACAGTTTAGCATCTGAGAATGTCTCCTTCTGAGCTGGAAAGACTAATGATCAAAAAGAAACATGTGAGATATAAAGATACTTAACTTATCTCAGGCGAGTTCAGTGATTTAGAAGAGATTGATATGCCAGTTTTTCCTTATTTTAATGACCTTTCCCGCATGTGGCTTCCCTGATTCCCGTAATAACACTTTGTTTATACAGATAATTTTCTCTCCAGCAGGAGCTCTTACATGCTTTAATAACCTTTTCTCATAAATCAGCTCAGTATACTGTGAAGTTGATGAGGCACAGGGGCTAGGAAGGGTTCCCTCAAGACTGCCAACTGGGCCTCTGTTGCTCCACTGCCCCCTCCTGCACCTCCAAGTGGGCTGATGTTGGTGTAGGGGCCTGGAGGTAGGACTTGACTGGGTGGGGAGGTCACCCCATAGTAGCCCAGGAGCGAGTGCAAACTCTGAAAAACAGCAGTGTTTGAGAAGTTCCCACGTGAAGGGTCACTGAGAGTTGGACACGATTTAGTGACTGAACAACAGCAACGTGAAGAAACAAAATCTGAATTTTAAAAAAAGAACTTATTTTTAGTGCTTGATTGATTAATTTTGGAGAAGGAAATGGCAACCCACTCCAGTATTCTTGCCTGGGAAATGCCGTGGATAGAGCAGCCTGCCTGGCTACAGACCATGGGATCGCAGAGTCCTGCACAACTGAATACACACACACACATTTGTTTATTTATTTGCTTGTTTAGTTATTATTTGTTTTGGCTGTGCTGGCCCTTCGTGGCGGCACTTGGGCCCAGTAGTTGCAATGCTCAGGCCTAGGTGCAGCGTGTAGGATCTTAATTCCCTGACTAGGGATCAAACCCAGGCCCCTGCCATTGGGAGTGTGGAGTCTTATCTACTGGACTACCGGGGAAGTCCCTCAAATCGGAATTTTTATCCAAATCGAGTGAGTCTTGGGTCAGAGATTCTAGGGTTGGACTTTCATTATCTCTAAGGAATTCCATACGTTTTCCTGATCCAAGCCTCCATTTACTGGGTTGGCCAAAATGTTTGTTTGAGTTTTTCCATAACATGTTACAGAAAAACCAGAATGAACTTTTTGGCCAACACAATAGAAATGAAAAAATACCTCTCCTGGATGATTTGGGTGAATTAGATGGTATCCATTTGGTAGCATGAGACAGAAATAGAACTCAAATTGGCATTGACACAAAAGAAAAATTAATGGATGATGTTGTTGAGATACCCAGAGAAGGACTTCAGGAGCAATCTAATCGAGGGTATCAAATGATATTAAGGTGTTTTTTTCTTTTTCTAACCTCTTGGCTTTGGTTCCCACTAGATGATCTCAGCCAGGTTTTTTACACATAGTGAGAAAAATGGCAGTTAGTCCTAATCTTAATAACTTAGATCCAAAGGAAAAGAGAGACCTCCTTTCTCTTGGCATGCCTATATCAAACTTCATAGTTTACATTGGGGTTCACGCTTAGGGTTGTATATTCTCTGGGTTTGGACAAATGCATAATGACATGTACCCGCCATTATAGTGTCACACAGAATACTTTCACTGTCCTAAACATCCTCGGTACTCCACATATCCCTCCCTCTACCCTACCTCCACCTCTTGCATTGATATTTCACTGTTTCCATAGTTTTTCCTTTTCTAGCATATCATATAGTTGGAACCATAGACTGTGCAGCCTTTTCAGACTTCTTTCACTTAGTAAATGCATTGAAGGTTCCTCCATGTCTCTTTATGCTTGATAGCTCATTACTTTTTCACCCTAAATAATATTACATTGTCTGAATGTTCTACAGTTTATGCATTCGTTCACCACTAAGGGACATCTTGGTTGCTTCTTCAATTCAGTTCAGTCACTCAGTCGTGTCCAACTCTTCGACCCCATGGGCTGCAGCACACCAGCCCTTCCTGTCCAGCACCAGCTCCTGGAGCTTACTCAAACTTATGTCCATTGAGTTGGTGATGTCATCCAACCTTGATATCCTTTGTCGTCCCCTTCTCATCCCACCTTCAATCTTTCCCAGCATCAGGGTCTTTTCCAATGACTCAGTTCTTCACATAAGGTGGCCAAAGTTTTGGAATTTCAGCTTCGGTGTTAGGCCTTCAGTGAATATTCAGAACTGATCTCCTTTAGGATGGACTGGTTTGATCTCCTTGCAGTCCAAGGGACTCTCAAGAGTCTTCTCCAACACCACAGTTCAAAAGCATCAATTCTTTAATGCTCAGCATTCTTTATAGTCCAACTCTCACATCCATACATGAGAACAGGGAAAACCGTAGCTTTGACTAGATGGACCTTTGTTGGCAAAGTAATGTCTCTGCTTTTTAATATGCTGTCTAGGTTGATCATAACTTTTCTTCCAAGGAGCAAGTGTCACCATCTGCAATGATTTTGGAGTCCCCACAAATAAAGTCAGCCACTGTTTCCATTGTTTCCCCATCTATTTACCTTGAAGTTATGGGATCAGATGCCATGATCTTAGTTTTCTGAATGTTGAGTTTTATGCCACCATTTTCACTCTCCTCTTTCACTTTCATCAAGAGGCTTTTTAGTTCTTCTTCACTTTCTGCCATAAAGGTGGTGTCATCTGCCTATCTCAGGTTATTGATATTTCTCCCAGCAGTCTTATTTCCAGCTTGTGCTTCAGCCAGTCCAGCATTTCTCATGATGTACTATGCATATAAGTTAAATAAGCAGGGTAACAATATACAGCCTTGATGTACTCCTTTCCCTATTTGGAACCAGTCTGTTGTTCCATGTCCAATTCTAACTGTTGCTTCCTGACCTGCATACAGATTTCTCAGGAGGCAGGTAAGGTGGTCTGGTATTCCCATATCTCTAAGAATTTTCCAGTTTGTTGCAATGCACACAGTCAAAGGCTTTGGCATAGTCAATGAAGCAGAAATAGATGTTTTTCTGGAACTCTCTTGCTTTTTCTATGATCCAACGGATGTTGGCAATTTGAGCTCTGGTTCATCTGCCTTTTCTAAATCCAGCTTGAACATCTGGAAGTTCATGGTTCACGTACTGTTGATGCCTGGCTTGGAGAATTTTGAGCATTACTTTACTAGCATGTGAGATGAGTGCAATTGTGCAGTTGTTTGAATATTCTATGGCATTGCCTTTCTTTGGGATTGGAATGAAAACTGACCTTTTCCAGTCCTGTGGCATCTGCTGAGTTTTCCAAATTTGTTGGCATGTTGAGTGCAGCACTTTACCAGCATCATTTTTTAGATTTGAAATAGCTCAACTGGAGTTCCATCACCTCCACTAGCTTTGTTCATAGTGACGCTTTCTAAGGCCCACTTGACTTTGAATTCCAGCATGTCTGGCTCTAGGTGTGACCATATCATCATGATTATCTGGGTCATGAAGATCTTTATTGTATAGTTCTTCTGTGTATTCTTGCCACCTCTTCTTAATATCTTCTGCTTCTGTTAGGTCCATACCATTTCTGTGCCCATCTTTGCGTGAAAAGTTCCCTTGGTATCTCTAATTTTCTTGAAGAGATCTCTAGTCTTTCTCATTGTATTGTTTTCCTCTATTTCTTTGCACTGATCACTGAGGAAGGCTTTCTTGTCTCTCCTTGATATTCTTTGGAACTCTGCATTCAAATGGGTATATCTTTCCTTTTCTCCTTTGTTTTTTTTTTTTTTTTTTTTCTCTTCTTTTCTCAGCTATTTGTAAGGCCTCCTCAAATAACCATTTTGCTTTTTTGCATTTCTTTTCCATGGGGATGGTTTTGATCCCTGTCTCCTGTACAATGTCCTGTCCTCAGGCACTCTGTCTCTCAGATCTAATCCCTTGAATCTATTTTTTACTTCCACTGTATAATCATAAGGGATTTGATTTAGGTCATACCTGAATGGTCTAGTGGTTTTCCCTACTTTCTTCAATTTAAGTCTGAATTTGGTAATAAGGAGTTCATGATCTGAGCCATAGTCAGCTCCCAGTCTTGTTTTTGCTTACTGTATAGAGCTGAAAGATGAATTCCCCGGGTCAGTAGGTGCACAATATGCTACTGGAGATCAGTGGAGAAATAACTCCAGAAAAATGAAGAGATAGAGCCAAAGCAAAGACAATACCCAGTTGTGGATGTGACTGGAGATAGAAGCAAAGTCCAGTGCTGTAAAGAGTAATATTGCATAGGAACCTGGAATGTTAGGTCCATGAATCAAGGCAAATTGGAAGTGGTCAAACAGGAGATGGCAAGAGTAAACATCGACATTTTAGGAATCAGCGAACTAAATTGGACTGGAATGGGTAAATTTAACTCTGATGAGCATTATATCTACTAATGTGGGCAAGAATCCCTTAGAAGAAATGGAGTAGCCATCATAGTCAACAAAAGAGTCTGAAATGCAATACTTGGATGCAATCTCAAAAATGACAGAATGATCTCTGTTCATTTCCAGGACAAACCATTTAATACCACACTAATCCAAGTTTATGACCCAACCAGTAATGCTGAAGAAGCTGAACAGTTCTGTGAAGACCTACAAGACCTTCTAGAACTAACACCCCAAAAAAGATGTCCTTTTCATTATAGGGGACTGGAATGCAAAAGTAGGAAGTCAAGAAACACCTGGAGTAACAGTCAAATTTGGCCTTGAAGTACAGACTGAAGCAGGGCAAAGGCTAATAGAGTTTTGCCAAGAGAACACACTGGTCATAGCAGATGCCCTCTTCCAGCAACACAAAAGATTCTACACATGGTTTCTTCTAAGTTTTGACGATTATGAATAAAACTGCTGTAAATGTCTGTGTGTAAGTTTTTACATGGACTTAAGTTTTCTGCTCCTTTGGGTAAATACCAAGGAATGCCAAAGGCATTTTTTTAACACGAGGAGATACCCAGAGGCTAGCTTTTCCTGTTGGTTAATTCAGTGGCGAAGGACTACCGTATCATGACTGGCCCACAAGCATTTTCTGAATTGATAATGTGAGCCACCATGACCGTGGAAGAGCTTTAATGATTCCAGAGGTCACGGGAAGAAATAAGGATATGCAATGAGGAAAAGTGAGATGATTCCTCCTGCATACCTTTAATTAGGGAGTACAATCTTCATAGAATGCCAGCAGATCCTGCTTAGGTCTTATGGGCCAGAATTAGGGCACACAAAAATGCCCTCACTGGGAGAGAGGCTGAAAGTGAGCACCTGTTGTTGGTAACCTCTTACAGAAACAGCAGTCGTTACCAGCTGTTTTCACCTGACAGACCTTCTCAGTCTCAGCCTGATTCCTCATCTGTTTCCTCCCTGTTAAGCAGGGATAGTAACAAGTATTCTTGCAGAGGTTTTGCAACAGCTAAATGAGATGGGGGATAGAAGATGCCCAGCATGACGTGAGGCACTTACTGCACATTCTCTGAAAGCAGGCTTGCCTTCCTGTCGTCTGGCTGGCTGTTTAAGGTGACTGCCTCCTCGACACAACAGGATGCTGCTCTTGGTTCACTGAGATGTATCTGGGACATCAGAACTCAAAACTCCTGCTCTAGCTCACGGATGATCCATTTACATGGCTCCTTTTTTGGAGCATTGTCACTGATGGTATATTGCTACTGCTGAGTCACTTCAGTTGTGTCCGACTCTGCAACCCCATAGACGGCAGCCCACCAGGCTCCCCCATCCCTGGGATTCTCTAGGCAAGAACACTGGAGTGGGTTGCCATTTCCTTCTCCAATGCATGAAAGTGAAAAGTGAAAGTGAAGTTGCTCAGTTGTGTTCGACCCTCAGCGATTCCATGGACTGCAGCCTTCCAGGCTCCTCCATCCATGGGATTTTCCCATCCATGGGAGTGGGGTGCCATTGCCTTCTCCGATGGTATATTATTTAGTCACAAAAACTGTGAGGAAGTCATTTTCACCTTCTTCTGAATGTGGGAATTGAAGCACTGAGAATGAAAGAGTTGGGACCCCAGTCTTCAAGGAGTTTATCAACATGGGTTGTAAATCTAGAGCTGTGGGAACCATTCTTTCTTTGAGAATGAATCTACCCATGCACAGAGATCTTGCCAGGAATAACCTAGACACCCATTCTGTGGAAAAAGCTTCCTTGCTCAAGTCTCAACCAGTGAATTTTTCTTGAGGGTTCCTGTAAGAAATGTTTCTGCAGACAGTTGCAAATGTACTTCTCTATAGCCCAAGAACATCATTATTTCCATCTTTGCCTTTTGATATCCACTCCCAGCCTTTTCCCTTCCCTCAAAGGACCAGCTTTGAATCCCTTTTGCTTCTGGTTAATTCACTAGCATGTTGGAAGCACTGAGGAGAAAAGAAGGCAACACGTAATGCAGGATATGTGCTGAGATACAGCCCAGAGCAGCCCCCAGGACAGGCTCCTCAGCTTGTTTTGAGGGCCATCTGAGGGTATGGTGCTACAGCCTGGTGGGGGTATTGAGAATCTTTCTTCTGAAGAACTAGGGTAGCAGCCTTCTCTTTCCTTGATTTTGCCCCTTGTGTGATGCACACATCCCTCCTGGAATGGGTTGTTAAGTTTACACACTTCTTTACCTGTAGTGTATCAGAATGCAATGAATATTCAGATTGGTTAAGTGAGAGGTAAATTATCAATTTGTCCTGACTTCAAAGCATCACTCTGAATTTTGCAGGAGTTCCCTAAGGTACAGTTTCCTCTTCCTCCCTTTCCCACGATAATGTACCTTTGCCTTTTGGGAAATGTCTTTCTCTTTCAACCACAGAAACTGTTGGAATGCAGCGTTTTGTCAAACCTGAGTAAAGGTATTAACATCTTGAAGAACTGTTTAGGTGCAGTCTGCGAGTGTGTGTGTGTGTGTGTGTATGTGTGTGTGTGTGTGTGTGTGTGTGAGAGAGAGAGAGAGAGAGAGAGAGAGAGAGAGATGAGTTAGAGGGAAGGCAGTAAGTATCTTCTTCTCTAGGACAATGAGAATTTCTCATTTATTTGCAAAAAGCTGAAGTCCTTAGAGTGAGCAGAAGCATTCTCTTGCCATTTTTTATGAAGCCCCGCAAGTGCCTCTCCACAGTTGGTGCTTAGAAGACTGCTGCACGTCTCTGGCTGTGCTTGGATGGGGACAAAGAGGGCAGGGGATGGAGGGGCCCAAGTTTGTGAAAAGCTTCCCACGGCCACTCTGTGGAACTTGGAACCCAGCCAGCTGCCTACAGAATCTGCAGGAAGTGTTATCAGGAAGGAAGTTACTGACAGGTGAATATCTAACTGGTATTAAGACTGGTAATTGGTATTCTCCTTGTACATGGCATGGTGGGATTATTGGGTGAGCTGTCGTGCTCCCCTTTTCATTTGATTAAAATGCAAACAGTATCACTCAAGAAGTCAAGTCAAAGAAGGGGTCTCAAAGGTTTTTATGAACAGTGGAGACAAAGCAACAAATACAAACAAAGCATTTCCCATTCATAGAACTATATGTAAAAACTGCTGGGAAAGCAGGTGTAGAGATTTCCCTCAGAACTGGGTTCTTGTCATGACCCTGATGCTCACCCAAAGATCATGAGCAGGTCACTTAACCTCTGACACTTAACAGGGTTAACTTTTCTGGTGGAATCATAGGATTGCCCGCAGGGACTTCTTGTGCATGCTGGGGCCAGCTGGGATTGAGGAAGGATGGGAGCTAGGTGGGTGTTCACTAATGACTGAGCTTTTTATTTTGTTTTGCAAATTGGAAGATCTTTTCTACTGTTAACACTTGATACATTTGTACATGTATTTTTCTCTGTGTTGCATTTTAACCACAGAGTAGTCACTGAGGAAACAGCTGATTTTGGAATTCTGGGCTTATGTGGCTCATTTTAAAGAGTCTGAAAAGAAAACCTGTGTGTGTGGGGGGGTGGGAAAGAGTCTGTAAAGAATTATTCTTCTTTACAAAATAATCATTTTTGGAGGGGAAGTTCAAATCTCAAATTTCTTTTAGTTGTTCTTCCAAGGAAGAAATCCTTCAAAGTTGAACATGAATTCAAAATTTCTATGCTTTTAAATAGGTGCCAAAAATTTAATCTAATTGTTTCTCAGACTCAACAAACATGGTTCTCTGCAGAGGAGATAAACTTTGATGCTCAATAGATGGAGACAGATGGGGTTGGGCGTGGTGATGATCAGGGTTCTGAAACTCTGATAGAGGGGAAAAGCTGTGCATTTCCCCTCTATCTGCCTCTAGCATCACTTCTCCCACCCTTTCCAACCTATTACAAAAGAATACAGAGACCTTGCTATGAATTTATGATGACATCAATCCCATTGACTTCTAAGAGTTAGAAATTGCCTTTTTAAAAGTGTTTAGCCTAAATATGGCACCCCACTCCAGTACTCTTGCCTGGAAAATCCCATGGATGGAGGAGCCTGGTTGGCTGCAGTCCATGGGGTCATTAAGAGTCGGACATGACTGAGCGATTTCACTTACAGTTTTCACTCTCATGCACTGGAGAAGGAAATGGCAACCCACTCCAGTGTTCTTGCCTGGAGAATCCCAGGGACGGGGGAGCCTGGTGGGCTGCCGTCTATGGGGTCGCACAGAGTTGGACACGACTGAAGCGACTTAGAAGCAGCAGCAGCCTAAATATATGATACAATTACAAAGGCTATACTTTAGCCTAGAACAAATCCAAATTACTTTGCTATTAATGACAGATAAAAACTATTTTTTCATCTCTTTTCCACAACAAATAATGTGTTGCATAGTTCAGAATTACAGTGTATTAATAATCCCCAAGATCAAAAATACTTCACCTCGAGTATTTGCTGTTACGAGCATGCTCTATAAACATTTTTGCATTTGCCTGTGTCTTCCGGTACAAGTGTGTGGTAGGTTGGTGCATATAGTACGTGCATTTGTTCAAGATTACAAAATAGCATCCAGTTGTTTTCCAAAGTGTTTATAATAATTTATACTACAACACACAGTTCAGGTTGCTCCAAATCCTCATGGTTACTTGTATTATCAGACCAATCAGTCTTTGTCAAACAGCTGTTTACATATTGAAGCAATAATGTGGTGAAAAAAGTCACTGAAGATGACATCAGGTATACATTTATATAAAGTTCATGCTAGTCCAGGTTCAATGCAGGATACAGGAAGCTTGGGGCTGGTGCACTGGGATGACCCAGAGGGATGGTATGGGGAGGGAGGAGGGAGGGGGGTTCAGGATGGGGAACACATGTACACCTGTGGCGGATGCATGTTGATGTATGGCAAAACCAATACAATGTTGTAAAGTAAAAAAAAAATAATAATAATAATAAAAAAATTTAAAAAAAGTTCATAAAAAAGACAAAATGAAACAACATATTGTTTAGGAACACATACATAAAACATTTTCTATACAATGAATGATCAGTCTAAAACCCATAATGGATACTTTGGGGAGGCTTGTTCTTCCTACCCTGTTGCTGCTGCTAAGTCACTTCAGTCTTGTCTGACTCTGTGCGACCCCAGAGGCAGCAGCCCACCAGGCTTCCCTGTCCCTGGGATTCTGCAGGCAAGAACACTGGAGTGGGTAGCCATTTCCTTCTCCAATGCATGAAAGTGAAAAGTCAAAGTGAAGTCACTTAGTCGTGTCCGACTCTAGCGACCCCATGGACTGCAGCCTACCAGGCTCCTCCGTCCATGGATTTTCCAGGCAAGAGTACTGGAGTGGGGTGCCATTGCCTTCTCCGTCCTACCCTGTAGAGGCAACTAATATCACATTTAGGGGATCATCTTTCTCCTCTATGATTTGATACCTTTATCACACTTGATATGCTATAGACAATATACAGGTTGTATCCTTTGTTTTTAATCAACATAAATTGCATCATTTGTACATATTTTTCTGACATTTCCTTTTCACAATTTTGGTTTTGAAATCTATCTATGTTGATGCATGTAGGGATAGATAATGCATTACCGTTGTAGCATAATAGGAATTCCACAATGTAAATATTCTATAATACAACTATACAATGTTTTATTTATCTGTTCTCCTACCAGTGGATATTTAGATATTTTTAATTTTTCACAATTATAAACAAGGCTGTAATGAACATCCTCATAAAGGGTATTCTTAGCATGTTCTATATGCAGAGTACTTATATGGAGAATATATCATGTGACATGCTGAGTTGAATGAAGTACAAGGTGGAATCAAGATTGCCGGGAGAAATATCAATAACCTCAGATATGCAGATGACACCACCCTTATGGCAGAAAGTGAAGAACTAAAGAGCCTCTTGATGAAAGAAAGAGGAGAGTGAAAAAGCTGGCTTAAAACACAACATTCAAAAAACAAAGATCATGGCATCCGGTTCCATCACTTCATGGCAAATAAATGGAGAAACAATGGAAACAGTGATAGATTTTACTTTCTTGGGCCCCAAAATCCCTGCAGATGGTGACTGCAGCCATGAAATTAAATGACTCTTGCTCCTTGGAAGAAAAACTATGACCAACCTAGACAGCATATTAAAAAGCAGAGACAACACTTTGCCAACAAAGGTCTGTTTAGTCAAAGCTATGGGTTTTCCAGTAGTCATGTATGGATATGAGAGCTGGATCATAAAGAAAGCAGAGTGCCGAAGAATTGATGCTTTTGAACTGTGGTGTTGAAGAACTCTTGAGAGTCCCTTGGACTGCAAGGAGATCCAACAAGATACTCTCAAAGGAAATCAGTCCTGAATATTCATTGGAAGAACTGATGGTGAAGCTGAAACTCCAATACTTTGTCCACCTGATGCAAAGAACTGACTCATTGGAAAAGACCCTGAAGTGAGGAAAGATTAAGGTGGGAGGTGAAGGGGACAACAGAGGATGAGATGGTTGGATGACATCACTGACTCAATGGATATGAGTTTGAGCAAGCTCTGGGAGTTGGTGATGGACAGGGAAGCCTGGTCTACTGCAGTCCATGGGGTTGCAAAGAGTTGGACATGACTGAGTGACTGAACTGAACTGAACTAGCAGGTTCTGCTGGTTAGACTCTTGTTACTTTACAGGAGTACATGGGTCATTGTGGCATCAACTTTAACATCATGGGCAACCAGCTACTTCTGTGATCACACTGTAGTGTGCTGGAGCCAGCTTCTTTTATTTTGCAAAAGGAAGTTGTTAAAGTTTCATGAATTTTAAAAAGAAAAAATTCTATAAATTTACAATAAAATAAAATTACCTTTTAACATAATAAATACTCAAAACTCATCCCTTCCTAATTATTTTACTGCACTTTCTGATTCTCAATGCTATTGAGATAATCTATGTTTATTACTTCCATGTGGTGGAAATACTGTATGATGGTGCCTGACTGTACATCTCCTCTCAACTTTGCATTGTACTGTTAGCTTGAGATCAGCCACAGAGGGAATATTTGCACTATAGAAATCAGCAATGCTACAAAATCAAGGCATAATTTATTGTTTTGTTGATTATATAGTCCAAGAGTTGGCAAACTCTTTCTATAAAGACACAGATAATAAATATTTTAGGCTTTGTTACTGTTGCTTCTTTTCTTCCTCCTCCCCTTTCTGCCCGTCCTCCACTTCATAACTTCCTCCTCCTCTTCTCCCTCCTCTTTCTTCTCTTCTCCCTCTTTCTCCTCCTCTTTCTTCCTTATAACCCTTTAAAAATGGGGTGGGGGGGAAGCAATGAGCTAATGAACTTTATAAAAATAGGAACCCATGGACTGTAGTTTGCTAACCCCTTTTCTATTTGTAACAAAATGACAGACAAAAGTCAGTAATGCAGGTTTAACTTGTGTGTTGTTTATGTGGTCTTTTTGCATTGTGAATAGCTGAAGAAAATTGATGAGATGTTCTTCCAGTGTTTGAAAACTATTATCTGATTTAACAAAGAAGTTACTCATCCTTTACAGACAAATGAAGTTTTGACATATGTTCTTATTATTTATTTCAGTTTCATCTTACTCATTAATGTAAGTGAAAATATCAAACAACATTCATCAGAGACTACACCTGGAAATCTCATTGTTAAACATTAATCAACACCACTGGATCATACTCATTGCATTATGAAGAAAAGAAATACTCATTCATCTAATTCTGATGCCTTATTATGCTTAATTTCATCTTATCTCTTGCTTACACATATACACCCTATTCATATAGTTGACACACTTCTTTTTTCTTATGTATGGTCTTCCAATTTTCACTTAAAAGTATATTCGAATTATGAGTATTATTAGTATTATGAATATTATCATCACCACTTTACGTTTTGACTCCCCACCAGTCTGTGAACTACTCTAGGACAGGGACCCTGTTTCATGTATTCTTTCTGCGCTTCAGTGTTCTTATTTCTTGAGAAATAAGCTTAGTAATAACCACCTCCTAGTGACGCAATGAGGATTAAATGAGATAATATATGTAAAAGGCTTAAAGTGGTGCTTGACCTACTGTGATAAAAACTTAATAACTCTTACCTATGATAACTATTGTTCATATTGGTGTTATTAGTTTTATCTTCATTATCCACAACATAATGGCAGCTTCAAACCCCAGAATAGTTCCCAGCCTGGCGGGAACACTGCAAATGTGAAATTCATTAATGTGACCTCTTTTTAGAAATAAAAAAATTCAAACTATTAAATTTGTTTCTAATGTATTTAGGACAAGATGCTAGATGCTATGATAATATTAAGATGTGTAAGACATAAATGTAATTCCCTTCTTTAAAAAGTTGACAATCTAACTGGGAAGACTGACCCCCCTAAACAGTACATGAAAAGTGCCAATGGGATGGGACAGGCTGAGTCCCATGAGGATAAGAGGTCAGGGGATCCACTACTTTCGGCAATAATCAGGCAAGGTTTGAGGGTGAAGTGGGTCATGGACTGAGCTGTTTCAGAGGGGTAGAATTTCCTTTTTTGTGGGCTCCTTAATGCCACAAATTAATGTAGATCCTTTAAAAAAGAATATCCCTGCCTCTGTTTTAAAAATCACTTTCTTCTCTCTATGAAATATCCTCAGTCTCTCTCTTATGTCTCTAAAGGAGCATTTCACATCTGGAACAATAAAAGCAAACTCTTCTGTATGAACAGCTCTCTGCATCTTTGCAGACATGGATGGTATCCACACCTAAAAGCATTAGTAAATCCCTAACCACCAAGAACAGTGTTCCCACGTCCCATGAATCGCTGCAGCAAGCCACTGCAGCACCGTTCCTCTTTTGTGCTAAAATTCTCAGAATCTGACAGGACATCTGCTGCGAGAGGGCCTGACCTCCATCCTAATGGGGGTCTCATCATACAAAGCCATCCTGCGGTGAACCAGGCTCCCTCTGAAATGACCTCACCCAGCTCCGCAGGCCTTTTCTCTCCATGTCTGTTATGTTTCTGATCTACTAGGTGTTGTAGGGCTCTTATTATAAGCTTAGAAAGAGTCTGGAGAGGAAGCATGATGCCAAGAGTGATCTTGGAACATTTGTTAGCCTGCCAAAAAAGGCTGCATGTTCTGCCAGCTAGGATTCTAGTACTGCAAAGTCAAGCTGGTATCATGCAATATCTTTGTCTTTTCATACTAGGTTTTCTGAGGGGGTAATCAAATTTACTCTTTTCCCCTCTGAGTTATAAGTCTTTCAAGAAATAGATATCTAAGTTATATAGGGCTCAAAATATCCAAATCATAATTGGTAAAAATGTAGAATGATGTGACCTGACAGTGTCTAGTGAGTGTTCTATTTTTTTTACCCCCAAGTCTAGACCTTGGGATAAACTTGAAGAAAGTAGATCTGCCCAGCGGACACTCCACCAGCCAGTCACATGGATGAACACAGCCATCCTCACATCCTGCTGAGGTCAGGGGACCAAAAGAGAAGCGTGGAGAATGAGCCCAAGCAAACATTCAAATCATTACCCTGCACCATAGCAGTTGGTAGACACTTGATGCTAGAGTCTGATCACCTCATCAAGCAGATAAATGACTTCTCCTCACAGGGGAGAACCAGAAAAGAAGTAGAGAGGATGGCAAAAGCCTCCCATTTCTCCCCCACTGCCAGTACTTCTAAGAAGGGGATATTCCTATTTGAGAAGCAAGGTTTTGAGAAGAGGAAAGGTAGCTTCACTATATGACCCACAGAGAGGAATACCTCACTCACCAAATTAACTGGTGATCAATCACGTGCAACTACATATTATGGCGAATTGTCAATGGCTTAGAACACTCTCTCTTCGCCCCTCCCCTCCTCTTCCACCTCTCCTTTTTTCTTTCTTTTTTCTTCCCTCCCCTTGCTTTATCATTTTCCCCCTTTCATTTTTCCTTTCTATTTTTCTTTCAAGAAGTATTTATTGAGTGCTTAGTGTATGGTAGTGATAGAATGATGAATAAGACCAATATAACCCTTACTTTCAAGGAACTTACATTCCTTGAATGTAAGCAAGACTATTAAAATAATAAGTACTTAAGCAAATAGTAATTATAAGTCATAGTAAATGATATAAAGGAATCAAATAACTATTTGATATAGAGAATAATGGGAGGCATTAAAACATTTATTTAGATCTCTTATTAGGTATCTATGGAAAGGTGTTCTTGGAGACATGCATTTCAACTGAGTCCTGAAGGCTAAGAAGAAAACATGGGAGAAAAGGGTGGTGAAGACCTTTTCCTACTACTTTATAGGACTGGCCCTTGTGGAGGCCAGAGAAAGCACCCTGAACCAAAGAGCTGGCCTGTGGTTTTCCTCTCTGTAGTTGACAGTGGCTTCCTGGAGCGTTGTGTTGCCAAGGATTTTAAGATTCTTAAGGGCTCAGGAGTAAGGAGACCCATGGAAAACTGGTTGTATCTATCATAGGAGTGGGAGGGGCCCCTGGGCCCCATTTATTCCTATTCTAGAGAATTTTTTTGTGATCTAATGTCTAGGATATGAACTGGGAAGACTATGGGATGATATACTTCCCCATTACTTCCCTTAAAATCAACTTACTCCACTCCAAGCCTTTCACAGCAGAAGTTTCAATAATTCATTCAGAAACCATATAGCCAATGAGCTGCAGGGTGGAAGGTACGTGATTCCACCCTAATTTATCTTTTCAAAATTATTCTGCAGCTCTCCTATGTGTCACTTGCAGCAGTCAAATTCCTAGAGACCCCGATCCTGTTTTCCCATTTTAGGATTTTCTTGGAACTTTACCATACAGAAAATTAGATGGACTGTTTCTCTGAGGCTGGAAGATACCAAGAATTGATTTGGAGTTGCAGAACTATTGCCTCTTATATGAGATTTGTCTTATTTAATAAATACCCACAAAACCTCAACTCACATTGAACATACGCAAACCCACTCACAAGCCATTTGGATTTATGTTACTTCACATATGATGTTACTTCAAGTATGATATGCCTACGAATGGTGGTATGTGAGAAAATGTTAAGTGCTACGCATGCGTGTGCACTTAGTCACTGAGTTGTGTCCAACTCTTTGTGACCCCATGGACTGAAGCCCACCAGGCAGGGTGGTATGTGAACTTTTTAATCATAATAATAGTTTTAATGTATAGTAGAGAAGCATTGGTTTATTATTTATATAAGAGATCAAGTTACCTTTTACAATAAATCTATTTTGCTAAGCCAGGTTGATTTTTAAGTCTTAAGGGGTTAATTGTATAGATGGTATATGAATATAGCAAAGGTATGTGATGATACATACACAAATAGTCAAAATTTGGGAAAAACTGATTTAGAGTTTGTTATTGGTTCAGTTGTGTTCCCCCTTAAATTTACGCTGAAGTCTTAACCCCTAGTACCTCAGAATGTGTTGCGATTTGGAGATAGGGTCTTTTACTAAGTGTGGCTCCTAATCCAGTATGACTGATGTCTTTATAAAATGGGACCATTTGAACACACAGACATGTATGCATGGTGGGAAGATGATGTGAAGAGACGTAGAAGACAACCATCTACTAACAAGAAGAGAGGCCTGAAACAGATCCTTCCCTCACAGCCCCCAGAAAAAATCAGCCTTACCCAGATAACACCTTGAACGTCTAGTCTCCAGAACTATGAGATACTAACTTGTATTGTTTAAGCCATGCAGTCTGTGATACTTTGTTACAGTAGCCCTCACTAACTAAT
The DNA here is from genome assembly GCF_003369695.1 of Bos indicus x Bos taurus. Lineage (NCBI taxonomy): Eukaryota > Metazoa > Chordata > Mammalia > Artiodactyla > Bovidae > Bos > Bos indicus x Bos taurus. The sequence continues at coordinate 1,288,389 of NC_040095.1, read as the reverse complement.
ACAGAATTTATATTCATACTGTTGTTGTTCTGTCCCTAATTTGTGTTTGACTCTTTCTGACCCCATGGACTGCAGTATGCCAGGCTCCTCTGTCCTCCACTATCTCCTGGAGTTGGCTCAAATTCATGTCCATTGAGCAGATGATGCTATCTAACCATCTTATCCTCTGTTGTCCCCTTCTCCTTTTGCCTTCAGTCTTTCCCAGCATTATTATTTTCATATGCTTGAAGCTAACTGCCTCCTTACAAATAGCTGTGAAAAGAAGAGAAGTGAAAAGCAAAGGAGAAAAGGAAAGATATAAGCATCTGAATGCAGAGTTCCAAAGAATAGCAAGAAGAGATACGAAAGCCTTCCTCAGCAATCAATGCAAAGAAATAGAGGAAAGCAACAGAATGGGAAAGATCAGAGATCTCTTCAGGAAAATTAGAGATACCAAGGGAACATTTCATGCAAAGATGGGTTCGATAAAGGACAGAAATGGTATGGACCTAACAGAAGCAGAAGATATTAAGAAGAGGTGGCAAGAATACACAGAAGAACTGTACAAAAAAGATCTTCACGACCCAGATAATCACGATGGTGTGATCACTCACCTAGAGCCAGACATCCTGGAATGTGAAGTCAAGTGGGCCTTAGAAAGCATCACTACGAACAAAGCTAGTGGAGGTGATGGAATTGCAGTTGAGCTTTTTCAAATCCTGAAAGATGATGTTGTGAAAGTGCTGCACTCAATATGCCAGCACATTTGGAAAACTCAGCAGTGGCCTCAGAACTGGAAAAGGTCAGTTTTCATTCCAATCCCAAAGAAAGGCAATGCCAAAGAAAGCTCAAACTACCGCACAATTGCACTCATCTCACATGGTAGTAAAGTAATGCTCAAAATTCTCCAAGCCAGGCTTCAGCAATATGTGAACTGTGAACTTCCAGATTTTCAAGCTGGTTTTAGAAAAGGCAGAGGAACCAGAGATCAGATTGCCAACATCCGCTGGATCATGGAAAAAGCAAGAAAGTTCCAGAAAAACATCTATTTCTGCTTTATTGACTATGCCAAAGCCTTTGACTGTGTGGATCACAATAAACTGTGGAAAATTCTGAAAGAATTTCTCAAGAGGCAGACCACCTGACATGCCTCTTGAGAAATCTGTATGCAGGTCAGGAAGCAACAGTTAGAACTGGACATGGAACAACAGACTGGTTCCAAATAGGAAAAGGAGTATGTCAAGGCTGTCTATTATCACCCTGCTTATTTAACTTATATGCAGAGAACATCATGAGAAACGCCGGGCTGGAAGAAACACAAGCTGGAATCAAGATTGCCGGGAGACATATCAATAACCTCAGATATGCAGATGACACCACCCTTATGGTGGAAAGTGAAGAGGAACTAAAAAGCCTCTTGATGAAAGTGAAAGTGGAGAGTGAAAAAGTTGGCTTAAAGCTCAACATTCAGAAAACAAAGATCATGGCATCTGGTCCCATCACTTCATGGGAAATAGATGGGGAAACAGTGGAAACAGTGTCAGATTTTATTTTTGGGGTTCCAAAATCACTGCAGATGGTGACTGTAGCCATGAAATTAAAAGACGCTTACTCCTTGGAAGGAAAGTTATGACCAACCTAGATAGCATATTCAAAAGCAGAGACATTACTTTGCCAACAAAAGTCCGTCTAGTCAAGGCTGTGGTTTTTCCTGTGCTCGTGTATGGATGTGACAGTTGGACTGTGAAGAAGGCTGAGTGCCAAAGAATTGATGCTTTTGAACTGTGGTGTTGGAGAAGACTCTTGAGAGTCCCTTGGACTGCAAGGAGATCCAACCAGTCCTTTCTGAAGGAGATCAGCCCTGGGATTTCTTTGGAAGGAATGATGCTAAAGCTGAAACTCCAATACTTTGGCCACCTGATGAGAAGAGTTGACTCATTGGAAAAGACTCTGATGCTGGGAGGGATTGGGGGCAGGAGGAGAAGGGGACGACAGAGGATGAGATGGCTGGATGGCATCACTGACTCAATGGACATGAGTCTGAGTGAACTCCGGGAGTTGGTGATGGACAGGGAGGCCTGGCGTGCTGCGATTCATGGGGTTGCTTAGAGTCAGACAAGACTGAGCGACTGAACTGAACTGCCTCCTGGACAGTTGTTGACATTTAAAAATATGTGCTTCTAAAGGGTAGAAACCTGTAAGTGCCTGTAATGCCCACTGGCAGATGCAGAAGTGGATTATTAAATTCTGTTTTCACAGACTTTGTTAAGTGTGAGGAAAAGGTAAGATATTTATCAATATTCATGTCATTTAATGGGAACAGCACTGGTCTTAGTGTCCACAGACCGAGGCTTGAGGTCATATTCAGCCGCAGGCTGAGGGGTTTGAAACAAGTTCCTTCACTAGTGGGGCCCTGCAGTCCTCATTCAGTTTCCCATTCCCTCACTTCAAGACTCATGTTTAGAAAGTGTATGTCTCTAAGAGGTCCAAAATGTCAATCATCCCCACAGCTGGAGCCAGGGAGAGTCAGGGCAGGGCTCTTGGGACATGTGAAGAAGTTTGACTAGCTGTCTAGACAGACAACCTCAATGTTTAAACTTGACTGAACATCTGTTAATCATCCAAGATGCTCCTGATGCTACGCCAGCCTGGAGGTGGTCACCTGGGTCCTGGCCACCAAAGTCTTTGTGTGATCATGGCAACTCAGGGGCTACAAGATAGTGAATTAGTGTGAACAGTCAAGAGTTTGTATGTCACCTACCTAGAATCCAGGTCCTAAATGATAATGGGAATTTAATCAGGGTACTAGCTCTGTTCTACCACAAATAATACTAAATTTTCCTTCTAATTGGCAGGAGTCCAGAACCAAAACCCCTCATCGCCAACTGTTTAGTCTGGATATAAGAAAGTGGATAAATTTTCTTCTCAAAAAAGTAAGTTATCTAAATTGGAAAAAGCATTTCTTCTTTTAGTCTTTATTCCAATAGAGGCCTCTTCTCCAGCCCCTCTCAACCAAGTAAATGCACTTATTCTAATATTAAAGTTTGTCTCCTAGGATGTGGTTGTTCTCTCTCGCTTGCATTTTGGGGAACTTGGAGTGAAAATAAGAAAGGGATTTGAAAATCAATCAAATGGAATAGAATTAATCAGATCAAATCATATCAGTCAAATAAAGGCAGTGTGTAGTATGCTGCCTTGCTGGCCCTGTCTGGGGAATGAGAGTCAGACCGAGACTTCAGCTGGGTTAGTTTAGATTGGCTTCCATTTGCCTCTACAGTGGTGATTCCTGAAGTAGTAGGGGAAATTCACTGCTGTCCCTCTGCTATGTATTTAGCTTGCTTCAATGAGGGGGAAAGTGATCTGGGGAGGATGAAGAGGAAACTAATGTTTCTTCCAGTCTCTTCTCTAATACCATAGTGTCAGCACCAATAGTAAATATTCTCTGAGATACTATGTTAGGCTTTGGGGATCCACCAATTAGCAAATCGAGTTATGGCTCCTGGCCTCTTGGAACTTACCATCTAGTGATAGGAGGGGACCATGGTGTTTTCAGAGCACTAGGTGTGCTAGGAATTTACATGGATTATCTCATTAAATGCTCCCAACAACCCTGTTGTTGCTATTACGATATCTGTTCTGCTCTTTGAAAACCTGAGGGCGTATATGGTTTAGCTTTGTCTACAGTCTGGTGATGATGGCATTTGATTTCAGGTGCAAGGGTGTATAGGCACCTGTCCATCCTGCCTTCCCACTTCCCAGTGCAGCCCCATAAACAAAGTTATAGCTCTTACCCCCAGTCTGTTTACTTGTGTACTGGTGCTCTGGGAACCAGAACACATCCCTGGCTGGTCTTTGGTTTACTGACCCATATCTCGGTCTCTCCTGAGACCCTGAAGTTCAGTTTGGCATTCTTATTTTTAATTTAGCTCTCTTTCTCCCAGAGCTTAATTGTATAATGTTGCTTCAGTTCTGCCATCCACTTTTCTCCCATCTCTCTTTTGATCCCTTCATTCTCTCATTTTCACACTAACAGTTTGATGAGGAGGTTATGCCTGATCCTGAGCTGGTTTTTCTTCCGGATTTTGGTTCTGTATTTGAGGTTTTGGGATGCAGATTAACCTTTTTTTTTCAAGCAGTGGCAAACAGATACAAGGAACTTGAGGAAGATCAAATTCCAGGATCAGCTTATGAACCCCCAGTTTGGCCCCACTGAAACTGCTGGAATATACAGACTGATCTTGATATTATAATGGGGCATCATGCTTCTTCCTCTTCCCCACACCCCAAGTTTAAACTCTGGGGTCTGTTTAGCCAGCCGGTTACCTGGAGGGCTGTAGATGGTAATTGCCAGACAGAACGTCTGTGTCTCTAGGTTTTCCCTTGGAGGCAGAGCTGCAGCCTGACCTGATATGCTTTCTGCCTGAGAGCAGGAGCACAAGGTGCAGCCCTGCCTACTTGCTGGCAGGTGGGCTGCACTGAGAGTTGGTGGCGCCTGCATGCCACCTTTATAGCAGAGTATTTCCATGCACTAGACCCAGAATACAGCCTTTCTGGGAACTCGCTAGAGAGGGAGGTGATGATGACGGGAGTCGGTGGACAGAAGAACAGAATTGTTGGTGGAAGGTCCCCCCTTTTCTGAAAGGGTGAAGGTTAAAAGGAATAAGCACTTCCTTCAGACGTCTGACATAACGATTTCTCCAGGTAGTGGACTGTGGAAGTCTTCTTTCCGGATAGGAAGAAAGAGCCAGAGAAGCACTTAGTGCTGGAAGAGTCAAGCCCTTTCATGTTGCGTCCGATAGAACTGGGCACCTGGGTGACTTGCCCAGGGGTACACATCTGCTCAGGAGCTGTATTAGGGGCCCCAGGAGTCCTGACTCCCAGCCTAGAGTCCCTCTGTTACTTGACTGGGGCTGGAATTTGGAAGCGTCTCCTTGAGAACACCCACATGCCTGCAAACGGTTTTCAGCTTACTCTCAACAGCTTCATATAATAGTTGAGGTCTCTTTGTTCAAGAGCTTTGATCAAGTGGCCTTAGGCAGTACATGGCTTATCCCATTCCCAACTCAATTGGCTTTGTCTGTTGATTGTCACCCTCTTACCAGCAGGGACTGTTCTATACCAGGAACCCTAAGGGCAAGCTTAGAAGATCAAAGAATGATTCTAGTAGGTGCCCTATCTCTCTAGATCAGTTGAGACCAGGGAGAGATGTTTTCTAACCTGTCTTCCTTATCCTCACAACCTTTGGGAATTTTTAATTTGAATTTATACTTATACAAACAATAATATGAGAACTATAAAGAAAGTATGTTCTTTCATCCAGAGAGGAATATAGGTAGAGCACAGGCTTTGGAGTGGAAGAGGCCTGGATACAGATTCTAGCTCTAGGATTATCGACTTGACACTAAACTGCTGCTGCTGCTAAGTCGCTTCAGTCGTGTCCGACTCTGTGCGACCTCAGAGATGGCAGCCCACCAGGCTCCCCCGTCCCTGGGATTCTCTAGGCAAGAACACTGGAGCGGGTTGCCATTTCCTTCTCCAATGCATGAAAGTGAAAAGTGAAAATGAAGTCGCCCAGTTGTGTCCGACTCTTAGCGACCCCATGGACTGCAGCCTTCCAGGCTCCTCCGTCCATGGGATTTTCCAGGCAAGAGTACTGGAGTGGGGTGCCATTGCCTTCTCCGATCGACTTGACACTAAACTACTTACTTAATAACTCTTAACCACCATTCCCCCATCTATGTACTGTGCTGTGCTTAGTCATTCATTTTTGTCCCATTCTTTGTGACTCCATGGACTGAAGCCCATCAGGCTCTTCTGTCCCTGGGGATTCTCCAGGCAAGAATACTGGAGTGGGTTGCCATGCCCTCCTCCAGGGGATCTTCCCAACCCAGGGATCAAACCCAGGTCTCCCACATTGCAGGTGGATTCTTTACTGACTGAGCCACCAGGGAAGCCCCAAAATACTGGACTGGGTAGCCTATCCCTTCTCCAGGGGAACTTCGTGACCTAGGAATTGAACTGAGGTGTTCTGATTACAGGAGGATTCTTTACCAGGTGAGCTATCAGGGAAGCTCTTCCCCATCTATAGATGGGAATAATAAAGGCTTCCTGTGTGTTTGTTAAAATAATAATATAGATAAGGTCTTGCATATGTAAGTTTAATAAATTTTAGTTCTCTTCCACTCTCCTTCCTCAGTATAACCATTTTTAATTTGTTGTGCTTCTTTCAAGTTCTTATCCAAATGCAGGTATATTTGCACATACTGTAGATGTAATTTTGCATGTGTGCTTAGTCAGTCAGTCGTGTCTGACTCTTTGCAACCCTTTGGATTGTAGCTTACCAAACTCCCCTGTCCATGGGATTTTCTGGGCAACAATGTTGGAGTGGGTTGCCATTTCCTCCTCCAGGGGATCTTCCCTACCCAGGGATCAAACCTGCATCTCCTGTGTTTCCTGCATTGCAGGCAGATTCCATACCTACTGAGCCACCTGGGCTTTATACATTTTTTAGCTGTTATACCATCATCTGTCCTTCTCTGTTAGTCTTAGTTTGGATCATGTGAAAATGCTGATATTCAACTATTTTGAGTTAGATAGAGCAATTTCACTTATCCCATGTAACATGGAGTTTTCAGAATCATTATTGTAAAAGAATGAATAATATTCTATTGAGTCAATATGCCATGATTTATATAAGGATACGCATTATTGACTATTTTGATTATTTTTCATATTTTCCTATTAAAAACAGTTTTATAAGACTTCCCTGGTGGCACAGTGAATAAGAGTCCACCTTCCAGTGCAGGGGACACAAGTTCGATCACTGATCCAGGAAGATTCCACATGTCACCCATGGGGCAACAAAGCCCATGCACCACAGCTGCTGAGCCAGCATGCTGCAACTACCGAGCCCATGTGCTGCAATTACTGAAGCCCGCTCCACAGGAAGAGAAGCCACCACAATAAGAAGCCCATGCACCCTAGCAAGGAGTAGCCCCTACTCGCTGCAACTAGAGAAGGCCTGTGCAAAGCAACGAAGACCCAGTGCAACCAAAATAAGTAAATAAATTTTAAAAACAGTTTTATAATGAAAATCTTCATGTGTATAGATGACTTTTCTTCTTTGAATTATTTTCTTGGGATAAATTTCCAGAGGTAACTCCAATTTTATTTTGAGGCCCAGTGAACTGTATTAATTTTGCCCATAGTCATCACTTCTATAATCTGTTCCTTAGGTCTGGCTAGGATTGAAAACTATTGGCAGAACCAACTCAGAAAACAATGAGAATTCTTGAAACCAGCACCTGGTATTTGTCAGGACTGAGGGAGAAGGGCAAAGAACAAAGATATAGCAGGAATTCTTCTCTGGAGGCCTGGTCAATCTCAGCAAGAAATTGAAAAAAAAAAAGACTTTTCATTCATTCTGAGCTGTCAAGGAAGTCAGAAAAAAAATGCACAAAAAGGAGAAGCTTGAAAACTACTTCAGTGGTCATCAGTATAAGGACAAATAAATCAATTGTAATGTGATTCTTAGATGAACTATCATAAGCAGTTAAAAATGAACTAAATCTGTATAAAGTGATATGAAAAATTCTCAAAAAAAGTTAATGAAGAAGAGCAAAGTGCAATATAGTATACCATTTATGTCAACTTGAAAATCATGCATGACAGTGTTTTGCACTTTCATGGATACTAACATATGCATTTAAAATTATTAAAAATAAGCAGGAAAGATGCACATTAAAAATCATGATTTTGACTATGGAAAGTAGCAAAAGAGATAATTTTAATTGTACCTATAACTTTTTTTTTAATTTAAAAAAACAGAAGAAAATATAGCAAAAAGTTAACAATAGTGAATTTTGGGACGCGGACACCTAAATGTTTGTTTCATTATTCTTGTTTTTTTTCTGTATTTGTTAGATTTCTCATATCATCACCGTCATTATCATCAATAACAAAAGATGTAAATATGAGAAGTGGCAGTGTCGGGGTGATGGATTGGAGGAAGGGCCACCAAAGTGAAAACCGTCAGGTCTTCGAGGCGGTCACGGATCAGCACGTTAGTGCAGACTGTCTCCTTGTTTCCCTTTGCTAAGCCAGTTTTTCTCACACAAGCGCTTCCTTGTTGGCTTTGTGATATTTCTGTGTTTGGTCAGCTGCTGTTTCTGGGAAGGGCTAAAACTTCAGGCTATCCTATCAGTTTCAGCTAGAATAGATCCAGTGAAAGCTCAATCTCTAGAGAGGCCCTTCACTTGAGATTCTAGAAGACATCTGATGGAATAGTTCCTTATTAATTCCAGAGCGAATGCTGATGATTTGGACACTGATTAGTTGCCAGGCCAGTAAATAAACAGTTTGCGATTTTCTTTGTGGTAAGTGGAAGAAAAAACTGCCAGAAAGAGAGGACTTATTAAGGACTTGATTTTTGATCTGCAGATGAACATGGTTAGTCAGGTCAGGCATGTAGGAAATAACAGCCAGAGAACAGAACAATCCCAGGCAGAGCTGAGTGGCAGGCACAGAGGTGGAAGTGAGAAGGCCAGCACCTCATGCTATCATCTTACCCAACACAGTGGCGAATACTGTGGTAAAGCACCAGGCTCTGGCTTTAGGACCAAGCCAAGGAGTGTTGGCTCCTGACAGCTCACAGCAGCATCCCTCCCCAGGAATTGCCAAGAACAGCCTTGCTCAAAGTTATTACCTTCCCTCAGGTCCAGTACATGTTCAAAGATCCAGTACACATTCAAAGAGTGGTCTAAGTGGATGTACCAAGACTTGGCCCTTTTGCTTCAGTGGCCATCCCAGTCCAGAGCTCCCCATGAACTTGACTGAAGATCCTCTTACAGGTGCAGCACAGTTTAACCTCTCACTTTTTCCTCTGTCCAGTCGTCATCCTTCACCCTTGTTCCTCATGTCCCAGGGGTATTGAGCCAAGAGTAGTAACTTCCTGAGTACAAGTTTCAGAACAAAAGCAACAACAACAATAAAACAAAACACCAGCAATAAAAACCTCAGCATCTCATGGTATATTTTCCAGGGAACCTTATCTATAACCTACCAATCTTGAACTGTTATTCTTTTTCCTTATGCTTTTCTTGTCCTTATTTGGGTAGTTTAATAAATTAGTCTTGTAAATTGACCTTCCAGGTTCTTGTCATCTCTAGTGGTTAATCAACTACTGTGCTCGCAAGAAGAGGCAGATACAAGTTACGATTTGAAGGAACCTACTACCCAGATTGGAAGCTAAGACCCTCCGACTGAAATGCTGTTGCTCAGTAAAACTACATTGTGTCCAAGTCTTTGGAGCCCCATGGACTGCAGCAAACTGCTTCCAAATCTGGAAAGGAGTATGTCAAGGCTGTATATTGTCACCCTACTTATTTAACTTATATGCAGAGTACATCATGCAGATGTACCAGACTGGATGAAGCACAAGTGGGAATCAAGATTGCCAGGAGAAATATCAATAACCTCACATATGCAGATGACATCATCCTTATGGCAGAAAGTGAAGAACTAAAGAGCCTCTTGATGAAAGTGAAAGAGGAGAGTGAAAACATTGGCTTAAAACTCAACATTCAGAAAACGAAGATCATGGCATCCGGTCCCATCACTTCATGGCAGATAGATAGGAAAATAATGGAAACAGTGAGAGACTTTATTTTTTTGGACTCCGAAATCACTGCAGATGGTGACTGCAGCCATGAAATTAAAAGATTCTTGCTCCTTGGAAGAAGAGTTATGACCTACCTAGACAGTGTTTTAAAAGGCAGAGACATTACTTTGCCAACAAAAGTCCATCTAGTCAAAGCTATGGTTTTTCTAGTAGTCATGTATGGATGTGAGAGTTGGACTATAAAGAAAGCTGAGTGCTGAAGAATTGATGCTTTTGAACTGTGGTGTTGGGGAAGACTCTTGAGAGTCCCTTGGACTGCAAGGAGATCCAACCAGTCCATCCAAAAGAAAATCAGTCCTGAATATTCACTGGAAGGACTGATACTGAAGCTGAGACTCCAGTACTTTGGCCACCTGATGCAAAGAACTGACTCATTGGAAAAGACCCTGATGCTGGGAAAGATTGAAGGCAGGAGGAGAGGGAGATGACAGAGGGTGAGATGTTTGGATGGCATCACTGACTCAATGGACATGAGTTTGAGTAAGCTCCAGGAGTTGGTGATGGACAGGGAAGCCTGGTGTGCTACAGTCCATGGGGTTGCAAAGAGTCAGACATGACTGAGCAACTGAACTGAACTGAACTGGACTGGACTACAGCATGCCAGCCTTCCCTGTCTTTCACTATCTCCTGGAGTTTGCTCAAACTCATGTCCATTGAGTCCCTTGAGTCAGTGATGCTATCTCAGTTGGTAAAGAATCCACTTGCAATGTAGGAGACCACCCACAATGCAGGAGACCACCTGCAATGCAGGAGACCGGGTTCAACCCATGGGTTGGGAAGATCCCTGCATCAGGAAGATCCCCTGGAGAAGGAAATGGCAACCCACTCCAGTATTCTTGCCTGGGAAATCTTATGGACAGAGGAGCCTGGTGCGCTATAGTCCATAGGGTCACAAGAGTTGGACACAACTTAGTGACTAACCCACCAACACCAATTTAAATAATAATATAAAATTCTAGCTGAAAGAATACTGCAAATTTGCTTGCTTGGTAAATGGAACAGATGTGTTCTGTGGGCATGAGAGAGAAAATGTGGTGGTTAAGGAAGTTACTGAAGAGATTGGAAAGTCAGCGAAAAATTTAACTGAATTAGAAAATTGGCAAAGATCCAGAAAGTTCACAAATTATGCACAGATATAATAATTATAAGATGGTTAGGAAGAGAATGGAGGTAAATTTATATCAGAGTTTGACAGAAGTGTGAAAGAAAGACTAGATGGAAGAATTGTGAGAAAAAAAAAGGGGCAAGTTATATAGCTGGCCCTTGAAAAACTCTAGGCTTAGGGGCAAACAACCGTGTCTGTGTAGTCAGAAATCTGCATATAACTTATAGCTGGCCCTCTATATATGCACTTCACTTCCTCTGTATCCCCAGTTCCTCTGTATCCATAGCTCTGCATTCTCAGATTCAACCAGCCTGAGATTGTGTAGTTCTATAGTATTTACCGTTGAAAAAATCCACATATTAAATGGACGCACGGAGTTCACACTATACTGGGGGATGCAACCAAAGGCAATTTAGAGTCAGATTGTAAAGGGCATTGAGTATTGGACTAAGAAATTTGGTTTTACCTGAAAAGAATGGGGATATAGTTGAAATTGAGATGGACACTGATGGTTAGGAAAAGCGTAGAGACAAGAAGGCAGTGGTGTTGAAAGCAGGTTGAGTTGGGGTAGATTGTATAAGATCTACTGGAAAGGAGGAACTTAGAGGCAGCCTGGACCTTGTGCCGAGTTCTGCCTTTAAGCTGTAAGGCAGAGAATGAGGATGATGGCAAGTCTTCTTCCTAGACTGACTGATAAAAATAATACGGTGCAGCCTGTGTCACAGTGGTTCCCACTTCTCTGATTTTAATGCTGTTCCCTCAGTAAACTCTCCAGCTGCTCATCCATATCCTGCTTATTCAACACGGCCCGGGAAATGTCATGCCTCCTCCATGAAGTCTTGTCTGGCCCCTTCAGTCCATAGTGACCTCTTTTCTTTGGACTAGTACCATCCTTCAAACCAGACTGTTTCATTATTTGGTCTATGTTTTACCTAAGTTAGTGCAAGTTACTGCTGAAGCTTATTATAATTATATTAATATCTAGACAAGTCCTAGAAATAAACTATGTACCACTGTGTTTTCTTATTTCTTAAATTAGGTAGTTGGTGAATTTCTCTTCTTTGCCATCATCCCTACAAAATTATTTTCATCTTTTCCTCTTTTGATTAAAGAGTGCTATTTTGCACTTAAAATAGTGATAATTAAACTTCATTACTATATGCAGAATGCTATCCTAAGTGTTTTGCAACTATAACTCTCTAACCCTCACAGCAATCCTGAGAGATAAGACTTGTCAGTATCCCTGTTTTACAGATAGGAAAACTGAGGCAGAAGAGGCTAAATAACTTGCTCAGATTCACATAGCTAGTGAACAGTAATGATTCACAGAGTTCTAAACTAGGGTGGATAGTGGAATCATTTATTCTAAATTTTATCTAAGTAAAAACTCCACTTAGTTTTTACTCCACTACCCACCCACTTAACCCCTACCCTATTCAGTAAGACACCCAAGGAAGGGGTTGATGAATGTATGATTGAATGAGGATTGGATTGGACAAATTGTGTGTTCATGTAACAGAGTCAAAGATTGGGTCCTTAGGGAAGGTATTCTCTGAATCTTTCCAAGAGAAGAAACTTTTATACTGATCTCAGGTATTCTCACAGTGAATTTAATATATGTGTATAGGATGATCCTGACTTCTGAGGTCATGCCCAGTTCTTAAAGATTAAGACACTGCAAAACCTTCTTTCACAAAGTATATTTAGACTTTAGGAATTTCTGCAAAGCATGTTTGATTGACTTTGATTGACTTAAATATATTTAAAATTAAGGCACTAAACAAGTCATAAACCCTTTAAAGTATTGTTCATCTTAATCTGTAGCTTCAAATGCTCATAAACCTCTCCAGATACCAGACAGACCTGTAGGGTTTGGGATTCCTCTGAAGTTCAGTTAACTGTAAAAGACCGAGGAAAATGCATGGCCAGGGGTGTTTATCATTAAAGCTCATCATTGTTTCCCACTTTCCTCTTTCTTATCAGAAGTCAAAGGCAACAGGGAAGATAATGTGGCTATCAGGGTTATCACTTGTTGCCAAGTGAAAAAGCACAGCTGAGTTGGATTTAGCTTGATGGCCCTCTGTTGAAATTCAGGATCTCTTATCTTTGCTTCCACTTCTCCTGTCTAGACACTTAACAATGATTTGCAGGAAATTAAGGCACTTACCCCTGCAGAGAAGTCAGGGCTAAAACATTTCTAAATATAAAGTGTGTGTGTGTGTGTGTGCGCGTGTGCGCTTGCAATGTAAGTTAATGTTAATTCAAAAGGAAAACAGCAATGTTTTTTTCTGTCTCTGGAAATGGGATTAGCTGACCCTTAGGCACAGCTATGTGATTTTGCTTATTTTTGTTTTCTAGGCTTGTCCTTGTTATTTAGACCACAAAACACAAGCCTCTTTCTTCTCTGACACAAGAAAATTGGAGTATCTTGTATTCAGCTACATTTTCTTTTATTTGCTTTCTTTTTATTTTTTTTTTATGAGTAAAGATAGGAAAATAATTTTATTATCGCAACAGCTGGTATCAGAACTTCTTATAATGAAACATTGGCTTTTTTGAGAAAATGCACTGATAAATTCACTTTGGAGTCTCAGGGCCTTGGTATTATCATCCGGCATCCAGGTTTTCAGAGGAAGAGAGAAAAGTTTTGCTGCTAAGTAGGGAAGAGGGAATTGGGGATTTGGCTTTTCTGGGGGCAGCCAGAGTAGGTGAACCTTCAGCATGAGTGGTGTTAGGGAAGCAAAAGAGAGATGACTTCCAAAGCTGTCAATCTTTAGAAAAGATGTAAGGGAGAATAGAAAGGCTAAAAGAAAGTTTTGATACATTCTTTGCGGAATAATTAAACTAGTTTCCACCTAACCTCTCATCTCTCCAGTGGAATCTCTAATTTCTTTGTGGGAGGAGGAGGTTTTACGTCCTTATCGGTGACCAGAATGTTTTCAGAGATTCAAGAGTCAGAGCTTAGGAGGAAAGATATTGTCTGGGTCACGTATTAGGGCTGTTTAAAATATTAGTTTTTGCACAACACTCCCAATTGGCTGCAGAGTTTATCTGATTCAGTTAAAATAGCTAAACCAGTCAAACGGCTATTACTCAACTACATTATCTTTCATTCTGAAATATGTTTAGGAGGAAAGATTTAAGGAAGAACCAGTCATTTGTAAAAAGCCAACATTCCATATATGATGTATTTTGTATACGCTTTTATCTTGTACAAACTGATAGGTGTGTTAGTTTGCTAGGGCTGCCCTCACAAATATCACAGACTAAATGGCTTAAGCAGTAGAAATTTATTTTCTCACAGTTCTGTAGGCTAGTCTAATATCAAGACGTTGGCAAGGGTGATTTCATTCTGAGGTTTCTCAGAGGTTTCATTCTGAGGCTTGTGAATGGATGTCTGCTCCCGCTTGTTCACAGGTCTTTTCTCAGTCATTGTTTCTGTGTTCCATCCTCCTCCTCTTGTAAGAAATCTGGCCTCATTTTATCTTAATTACATCTTTAAAGGCCTATCTCTAGATAGAATCACATTCTGAGGTACGGGGTGTTTGAGTTTGAACATACAAATTTTAAGGGGATACGATCAAGTCAGCAATAAGGCACCTGCAGTTTTGGGGAAATTTCTACACACATTTACCCACGTACCTGCTCTCTCTGAAGATGCACATATTTTTAGCTGCTACACAAAAACATACATGCATCTTAGTGCAGATTGAGGGAGTTCTGCCATTGCTGGAGGCATGGTGGCAGGGATATGTAGTAAATCTACCTAATACAGCATGATGTCGCCCACCAGGAATGTTTCCTGTTCTGCAGCAGTCTTTACAGTCACACTGGGGCTTCTTTCCTCACCTCTGTAAACTCCAAATGGTATTACTTCAAGTCATGCTGTACTGGTGAAACTCAGACCTTGACTTTTGTCTCCTGAAAGAGCTCATACTTTTTTTGTTAAAACTCAGATCCTGGCTTTCTTTAGAACTTCTACAATTGCTCAAGCAGATTACTTCTAGTATTTACCAAGGAACAGGACCTCTAAATATATCCAGTGTGCCCATCTTTTATGAGAAACCTGTCAGCTCTGAAGGTGTCTAAGGATGTTCCCTATCCAGGTGGAGATGAAGAAGTTGGTTATAGCATCTGAGTCCAGCTTTCGTTTGGGTGTCACCTCCCTTGGTGGCCATGTGCTTGAAGAAATCGGGTGTGGGGTGGCCTCCACTCCAGAGGAACTTATGTGAGTCATAATTTGTTCAAGATAATTGTGATAATTTTCATTCCTCTTGCTGGTGATTAGTTTGAGGATGGAACCTTGGAGAAAGTCTGCTCAGTGGCTTCTGGAAAGAAGAGCATATGGGAGACAACATCCTTCTTTATTCCTGGTTGTCATTTTGTCCACTTTGATATTTGGCATTGTTGCAGCTATCTTATGTCCATAAAGGGCCTTTATCTATTTCAATACAGTGGTATCTTATAGGAGTGCTGAGAGAATCAATTGAGTTGAAATGCTTGTATAACATTTAGAACTGTCTAGAACATGATTGGAGAAGGCGATGGCACCCCACTCCAGTACTCTTGCCTGGAAAATCCCATGGATGGAGGAGCCTGGTAGGCTGCAGTCCATGGGGTCACTGAGTCGGACACGACTGGGCGACTTCACTTTCACTTTTCACTTTCATGCATTGGAGAAGGAAATGGCAACCCACTCCAGTGTTCTTGCCTGGAGAATCCTAGGAACGGGGGAGCCTGGTGGGCTGCCGTCTATGAGGTCGCACAGAGTCGGACAGGACTGAAGTGACTTAGCAGCAGCAGCAGCAGAACATGATTGGAGAAGGCGATGGCACCCCACTCCAGTACTCTTGCCTGGAAAATCCCATGGACGGAGGAGCCTGGTAGGCTGCAGTCCATGGGGTTGCTAAGAGTCAGGCATGACTGAGTGACTTCACTTTCACTTTTCATTTTCATGCATTGGAGAAGGAAATGGCAACCCACTCCAGTGTTCTTGCCTGGAGAATCCTAGGAACGGGGGAGCCTGGTGGGCTGCCGTCTATGGGGTCGCACAGAGTCGGACATGACTGAAGCGACTTAGCAGCAGCAGCAGAACATGATAGGAGTTCAACAAGTATTATTATTATAAATGTGATAGGCATATTATCAACCATGCTGAAGATGGCAGAGCCCCTGCCATGATGATATTGCTGAGATGCTGAATTAACTCTAACCCCAACTCTGTAGTTATCTACCAGATAGTCCATACCCTCCTTATTATTGAGGATACTTTAAATTGGGACTTACATTACTTGCAACAAAAATCATCCTTACTGATGCATATCAATAGGCTCTTCTAAGTGGAGACATGGCACACATCACCAGAAATTTCTACTGTTTTCCAGCACTACGAAATGTGCTTGGAAAATTAGTCATTTGTTAAAGGGTTAATTATGCTTCATAGTCAAAGGCAGTATTTTTCATCTTCCAAGTTATTCATGCCAGGTACTCAGGGATTTCAAAAACAATAGACCTTGTATTTCTTGGAGGCAAGAATTTTGTAACAAAAAGGCTTAGAATTTGTAGTTTCAAATAGTTGGACTTGAAAGTAGTAATACGTCACCTACTTGTTCTGTGACCCTGGGCAGTTGCTTAATATGTATGTGTGAGTTTATCTGTACGGTGGAAATAATCTTCATGTCCCATGGTTAAAGAAAGACTGGACTGAATAAAATTACACATGCAGTAATAATATTGAAGTTTTCCTCTGTGCCACCATGTACTCTATTAAAACTAATATGTTTTCTCCCACTCGTGAATCTACCTAAAACTGTATTAAACAATTCGTCAAAGCAGAGTTCCATTTTACTCAGAGCTGCTTAAACTACCCTGAAAGAAGATCTTGACAGTAGGGCCCTTGAGCACTGGAGTGATTCTAGTTATGGATGAGCCTATTCGTGGTTATTGCCATTTGTGAAACATTTGAAAATGGACATTTGATTTTCAATAATGTGCTGAGAGAAATGATGAAAATTTCCTCTGACTTGACACAAAAGCCTTAAAATGTTCTCTCTCATTTCACAGAAAAGCACTTACTTGATTTCAGTGTCCTTGAGAATATTCCCAACAAAAAGGCCATGGATCAGAATGATTTGCATTGAACAGAACCCTAAACAGGCTAAAGGAATGCTTGCCAAACACAACTCACCTGGGAAAAATGTGTGTCAAGGCAGGCTGTCTGTTGGATGCCCGAATAACTGGTGTGCTTTGCATTCAGATGAAGTGAGTGAAGATGTTTCCATTATGTTGGTCGTTATTCCTCAAGATACTTATAAAAAGAGTCCTGATTTCATGCTCTTCTCTTTAGGCAGAGAACACTATGCTTCTTTTATATGGTCATAATGATGTTTACTTTTTATAACTTAATTGCCAGATATCCCAGACTTAAAATTTTGTGTTTAATAGCAGTAAGTATCTTTAGGCAAGTGTTCTGGTCAAATTATAGTCCCCTTCTGCACCATTACAAGGCTGTTGATCCAATGTCCTTCTTAAAATGGTCAGCATATACTTAATAGTGAGCCACCTCAAATCTTTTTCTGAAAGTAGATATAATCTGTTCATTGACTTATTCACACAATGATGTAACAGATATTTATGGGTATTCATTATATACATGACCCTGTGCTGTTTGCAGAGAAACCAGAGGCAAATAAGACCATCTACCTCTGTTCTCATGATTCTCATAACCCATTGGGAATGATAGTTATTAAATATCTTTACTAGTGATTTTTTTAAATTACCAAAAAGGAGAAACAAATGGTCTTATGAGAACATGAAATAAAAAGTGCAGGAATAATGATCCTCACATACATATTCTGTAGAAAGCCTTTCTAACACTCAATGAATCTAAATTGCAGATCTCACAAACTTTTTGGCTGATTTGTATAGACAGACTGAAAGAGATGCTTTAGATATAAATAACTGGGTCATCATTATTATTTGTCATTTTAAAAAATGTATCCATATTTAGTTCATGATTATCATCAATAAATAATAATCTTCAAAATCCCCAAACCATAATATATACTCTAAAACATTTACTTGGCATACATTTTTCAACATCTGGGTTCTCTTGTCATTACTGCCTTTCCCTCTATCTCTGCTGATAACAGAGAGTGAATTGTAAGTTCCCAGAGGAAGGTTCTACATTTTTCTATATTGTTTTGCAACATATAATGCAGCCAATATGCACGCCTGTTTTAAATAGACATTTTGATTATTTTATTTTGAGATAATTTTTCTTGACCACTAAATCTTTGGAAAATTTGTGGGCAGAATTCACAGCCAAGTGTGTATGTTGACAGATTCATATGGGAAATGGTCCAAAAATTTAGAAATGTAAAATATCAGAACTGAAAGGACTGAAGACATTATCAAGGCCTACTCCTTCATTTGTAGATGGGGAAAATAGTGACCAGATAGCAAAAGGAATATATCTAAATGCCATATCTCTCAAGATACTCCATATATATTTTATTCTTGGTAGGTTCATCATCACTTGTGATAAGTTTTACTCTAATTACTGAACTGACAAAGGGGCAGCTGGGAGTGGGGAAATGGAATGAGGGGCAAAGGCATTCAAATAATATCAGGCTATCTAATAAAGCTGCATTTGACTGCAATATTTAACTTCTTTTCAGAGCAGTTTCTTCCTCTTTATCCATATAGAAACCAGCATGCAATAGATTGAGTACAAATGTGAAAGACGGAGGTTTGTACCAAGAAATATATATCTAGGAAAAGTCCAGGAAATCACTTTATTCATGTTTTGGTTTCATCTGGATGCACATGGTTAGAGCACAATTTATATGGAGAAAATTAAATGTGACATTGTTCATTTTGAGGAAGGATGTGCCCTCCAAATCCAAGGCAGTGAACTGATTATTCTTTTTCAAACAAAACCTATTTAGGGCAGCTGAGGAACCTGCTGTTTCTCCCTACCCTTTGTAAAATTGCTGTTTAAATACAACCTAATGGAAAAGTGTATTGTTTTGCATCAAGAACTTCTGCGGCCTTTTCACTTATAGGAAGTCAAGGTCATGAAATGTTTGTATCTTCCACAAATACTGGAAGATTCTGAAATACTACTCTGAAATAACTTAAACTTCTGAAGCACAGTGGCTTTCAAGATGTCCATCTAGGTAGTATTGTTATTTTTTAGTTGCAAGGAAAAAAAAAAAAATTAGGCAACCATGATATGAAATTTGCTCCAGGAAGTTTGTTTTGATAGATGCTTTAGAGCAGTGGTTCTCAGTGCTGCGTGAATATTCAAATAATCAAGGGAGACTTTAAAATAATATAAGTCTACAGACATTCTGATTTTCTTAGTCATAAGTAGGGTTAAAAGGCTCAGATGGTAAAGAATCTGCCTCAGAGCAGGAGACATGGGTTTGATCCCCTGGATGGACATTGCAACCCACTCCAGTATTCTTGCCTGGAGAATTCCATGGACAGAGGAGCCTGGCGGGCTGTAGTTCATAGGGTTGTAGTTCATAGGTTGTAATTCTATGTAGTCCATAGAGTTACAGTGGGCAGAAGCTTTTATCTACCATCTTAGTTTTTCTTAATCTCCTTCAACTTTCTGAAGGCTCTTGCCTCTCCGACCTTGTTGTACCACTTTTATCTTTGCTAGATCCTTGCAGAACACCCCACCCACACCACCTCCATCTCTTCAACTCCCACCTCCCCTGCCCTGGCTGGCACTCAAGATAAAATCCCAAGAGCAAGAATCTCATGACCCATATGCTGAGTTCCAGCTATTGCAAAGTATCTTCTCTTTTTATGTAGATTTGTATAAAATGCCAAACCTCAGGGCATGGGATATGACTTCTTGAAGTAGCCATGGGCTGGATGATTGTTGTTGTTCAATTGCTCAGTCATGCCGACTCTGCGACCCCATGGACAGCAGCATGCCAGGCTTCCTTATTATTCATCATCTCCCAGAGCTTGCTCAAATTCATATCCATTGAATCGGTGATGCCATCCAACTATCTCATTGTCTGTCATCCCCTTCTCCTCCTGCCTTCAATCTTTCCCAGCATTAGGGTCTTTTCTAATGAGTTGGCTCTTCACATCAGGTGGCCAAAGTATTGGAGCTTTGGCTTCAGCCATCAGTCCTTCCAATGAATATTGAGGGTTGATTTCTTTTAGGATTGACTGGTTTGATCTCCTTGCAATCCAAGGCACTCTCAAAAGTCTTCTCCAACCCTGGAGTTAAAGAGCATCAATTCTTCAGTGCTCAGCTTTCTTTATGGTACAACTCTCACATCCACACATGTCTAGTGAAAAAACCAAAGCTTTGACTAGATGGACCTTTGTTGGCAAAGTAATGTCTCTGTTTTTTAATATGCTGTCTAGGCTTGTCATAGCTTTTCTTCCAAGGAGCGAGTGTCTTTTAATTTCATGGCTGCAGTCACCATCTGCAGTGATTTTGGAGCCCAAGAAAATAGTCTGTCACAGTTTCCATTGTTTCCCCATCTATTTGCCATGAAGTAATGGGACTGAATGCCATGATCTTCATTTTTTGAATGTTGTTTTAAGCCAGCTTTTTCATTCTCTTCTTTCACCTTCATCAAGAGGCTCTTTAATTTTTTTTTCACTTTCTGCAATAAGGGTGGTATCCTCTGCATATCTGAGTATCTGAGGTTATTGATATTTCTCCCAGAAATCTTGGGCTTGATGGTAAGGGGAGGCACCTAACCATGAGGCACATCTTGGCTAATGGAGGGGGTCTGGGTTCCCCCTCCTTCTCTCTTCTGTCGACTGTTCTGAGGTGTAGCTGCTCCCTACATATCTGGAGAAGTCCTATTGAGCAACTGCTCTGTATTGTCAGTACTTTTTGTGAAGTGTAAGCATCAAAAAGAAATACTGTATAACATTAATTTGTATCTCTTTGCCCACTTTTCTTATCTCTTCACCTTCACTGTCCTATGATTGTACCACCTAAATAAAGTCTCAGCATTCTACTTCCTACAGAGACTGAGTTGAGACAATTTTTTTTTAATTCCTCAAGTAATTCTACCACATGGTCAGACTAGAAAAACATTTCCTCTGAGAAGGATCTGAATTTTCCTCACTTCCAGAGATGATGTATATAGACATGGAGTTTTCATTAATGTTCCTTTTTATTAAATTTTAAAGCAAGTATAAAATAAAATTTAAAATTCTCTCTTTGCCCGTTTCTCACTGTTCCTTATTCACTCACTTTCTTGGAGTCCCAGCATTAATAACTATGAATAGTTTGATGTGCTGCCTTGTAGAAGTGTATTTTGTATACACTTAGACATAGAGTTCCAAGGTTTGTTTACTTTTTGCATGAATGTGATCATCTATCCATATTATCTTGTAATGGTTTTTGTTATTTAACAGCATTTCTCAGAAAATGTCATAATATAGAGAGACTCTTTATTCTTTTGAGTTGTGGTATAGTGTTTCATAATGTGGATATATGGAATAATTTTCCTTACTCTTACTAATGAGGATTTAGATTATAACTTCTGAATATTAAAAAATTAGGCTGAATTTTTGTATATGGAATTTAGAAAGATGGTAATGATGACACTATATGCAAGACAGCAAAAGAGACACAGATATAAAGAACAGACTTTTGGACTCTTTTGGAGAAGTCGAGGGTGGGATGATTTGAGAGAATAGCATTGATACATTTATATTACTACATGTGAAATAGATCAGTAGTCCAAGTTTGATGCATGAAACAGGGCACTCAGAGCCAGTGCACTGGGACAACCCTGAGGGATGGGATGGGGAGGGAGCTGGGAGGGGGGTTCAGGATGGGGAACACATGTATACCTATGCCTGATTTATATCAATGTATAGCAAAAACCACTACAATCTTGTAAAGTGATTAGCCTCCAATTAAAATAAATAATTTTTGTTTAAAAAAGGAAAAATTTATACTGAATTGAGCATCCTTGAGTGTGTATTTTTGTGTACATGAGAATGTAATTCTCAAGAACAGATAATTGAAACTGGAGTTGCTGAGTTGAAAAGCATAGTTATAGTAAATTTTGATAGATGCTTCCAAAATGCCCTTTAAAGTATGGGAGAATTACTGTTTTTTTCATACTTTTGCCAATAACTGGCTATTATCAGTTAAAAAAATTGTTAATTTAGGCAAGTAATGATATCCCATGTTTGTTTTAGTTTACCAAACATCATTTTTTAATCTTTATTTTAAACTTCTTGGCCTTCCATCTTCAGTTTGGAAATTTTTATTAAACTTTATTAGAACAGAATGTGAGTTAAGTGTGGTTGCTGAGAAGTTGGACTGTTCTTTATAACAATAGTCTTCTAAGGCAGGTCTAATTATTTTACACTCTCTGTAACATTGGGTCTTGGAATTTGGAGTGCTGAGCCATCCCAGCCTCCTCTCTGAGAGGAACAAGACATGGGCACCAGCCAAAATAATCGAAAAGATTGTCTATTATTTGGATGGCTGGAAGAGGCCCTCACACCTGCCTGGCCTACTCTTCAAATCTCTTGTTAACTTTAACTCCACCCAGCCAGTTTGAACAGAGGCAGAACATGCTGAGAACTTTCCCTAAAGACAGAAAAACATGCCAGGAAGTCTGCATCCAGAAAAGCTGTGCCAGGATTTCCCTGGAAAACAAGCTTTAGGCGAGCTGAAGTTGGTTTGCCAAAGTGAAATAGCCCAGATTCTGAGTATGATTGGACCATGGCTATAGCATGGATAGGGAATGTGTGAAAATGAGGTTTACGACCAGATGTGGACTTCAGACTCCAAAATAGTCCTGTATCTCTACTTTTTGTATAGATAAACAATATTTTTATGCATTATCTTTCTCCTGGGGGAAAATAGAGTCATGGTCCTTATTATTGAGATGCATTTATTATGATAAAGAGGCATGGTCCTTGTTCTTAAAGTCTCTCAAAGTTACTGGGGAAATAAGTGTTGTTATGTCTAGTTGAAATTTATAATATGATTGGTGAAAAGAAGCATCTTCACATAAAGTGACTCAAGAACACTTTAAAAAGCAATGTATAATGAATTTGGTATATTCAGCACAGAAGGGAGCAATATGAGTAGTTAACTTGGACACAGTTCTAAGAGGCAGTGTTTAGCATTTTGGAGCCTAGGAAGTTGGCTTCCTTCCATTCTTTCCTCTTAATTTTCCATCCTTGCTTATCCTAGTTATCTCCTTCACAGTTAACAGAGATGGAAAGTCAGCCAGCACCCCAGACTGCCTCTGCTTCCCAATCCATTGTTTCAGAGAGAAGGACCAGACCCTGTTTAGTGTGATAGATTTTAGCTTAGACTATTTGTCTTCACTGCCTCTGACAGATCCCCTTATCTGTGGGATTCAATTTAATTCAGCATATTTATTGAGAAGCTTTTTAGTGTCAAGGAGCTGTATGATGAATGCTACAGAGAGATTTAAATAAAGAGTTGATAGGAGCATGTAGGAGGGGGCTATTTATTTTGTATATGTTGAGCTCATGCAACTTATGGGACATCTAGAAAAAGATAACCAGTAAGCCATTGGGTAGTTAGATCTAGAAATTAGGAGAATGGACTGAGGTGATTACAGAAATCTGGGATTCATTAATGCTGGAGAAGGCAGTGGCACCCAACTCCAGTACTCTTACCTGGAAAATCCCATGAATGGAGGAGCCTGGTGGGCTGCAGTCCATGGGGTCGCTAAGAGTTGGACACGACTGAGCGACTTCACTTTTCACTTTCATGCATTGGAGAAGGAAATGGCAACCCACTCCAGTGTTCTTGCCTGGAGAATCCCAGAGACAGGGGAGCCTGGTGGGCTGCTGTCTATGGGGTCGCACAGAGTCGGACAGGACTGAAGCGACTTAGCAGCAGCAGTAGCAGCAATGTCTGTTTACTTGAAACTTTGGGATGAGATTCCCCCAGAGAAAGAAGGATGAGGATGCAACTATCCAGTTTTAAAGAGAGAATAAAGCAAAGCTAGTGAAAAACCAAGGAAGTCTTATCAAAATGTTATAATCGGGGACTTCTGTGTTTACTTAATGTAGAGTAAAAGGGACCAGATTCACTCTTCTGCCTGAAAAATAAATAAATAAAATAGAAAAATATTGTAAAACAACAATTTTCAAGATACTGGACATTAAGCAGAAAATAACAGTGATCCACATAGGATAGGAATAATTGAGGTAAGCCCTAAAATTGCCCCAGCTACTACCTTGAGGGAATTTCTAGGCTGCAGCACAGAGGCAACATTGCCAGTGCCTGGTGGACTCCATGAGTTGAAGAGATGAATTAGAGAGTAGAGCCCAAGGTAGCTAGTGTTCATAGGACAGAATACTGGAGAGAGAACTGCACAGAAAGAGGACTTAGAAATCTGAAGATGACATCTTCAATAATAGTAGACAAAGATATTAAAACATTATTATGACTGTATTCCATATACTCACAAATTTAGAGGAAAGATTGAACATATGATTAGAGTCATGAAAAGGAGCCAACTCAAATTTTTAGAGATGAAAAGTGCAATGTTTGAGATGAAACTACACTGGATAGGATTAATACCAGATTAGATATTGCAAAAGAAAATACTGGTGAAGTTGAATATATAGAAATGCTCCAAAATGAAACAGCAAAAAAAAAAAAAGAATATCAGTGAGTTATAGGAAAAGTACAAGTAACCTAACATACAAGTACTTTAAGTCCTCAAGAGGTGGAGGGAATATTTTTTAAAATAATTAATGGCTGAAAATTTTCCAATTTTGATAAAAACCCAGATATCACAAACTGTCATGAACCCCAAGCACAAAAAATATTCAGGAAACTACATTATGGCACACCATAATGAAATTGCTCAAAACTAATGATGAAATATCAAAAGTAGGTAGAGAAAAGCACATTCCATACAAAGAAACAAAAATATGACAGCAGATTTCTCATTGGAAATAATTTAATCATAAAGGCAGTGGAACAATCTAAGTACTAAAAGGGAAAAATAAATAACCTATAAAGTCAGAAGTGTATTCCCAATGAAAATATTTTTCAAACTAAAGATGAGTAAAGACAGTTTCACATATGAAGAAAAAAACAGCAAGAAAAGAACTCATCACCAGAACACTTGTGCCACAAAAAAGTTAGTGTAATGTTAAAGGAAATTCTTTAGACAGAATGAAAATGCTTCTAAATGGAAATTTCTATACAAAGGCATGAAAAGCACCAGATATGGTACTATATGGTTACATGTATAATTTTTTCTTATAAAGTAAATGTTTCTAAAACAAAAATTATTTAAAATGATAATATTAATGTGTCCTAGGCTTTATTTCATAGGTGTAGGTAAAAATGTATGACAAAAATGGCAAAAGTCCTGAAAGGACAAAAATGAAGTATAGTATTTTAAGGTCTTACATATAAAGTGTTATAAAAATCACTTGAAGCTAGAGTTTAATAAGTTACAGATGTATATTACAAACCTAAAGAAACCAGTAAAATGAAAAGAGAGCTAATAAGCCAGTAAAAAGATGAAATAATAGAAGTTATTAATTCAAAATGACACAGAAAAAGAGGTAAAAGAGAATGAAGAACAAAGGAGACTGATATGAAACAAGTAGCAAGATGATAGACTTAAGCCTAGCCATATCAATAATCACATTAGTTGTAAATGGTCTAAAAACCCCATTTGAAAGTCAGAGATTTTCAGGTTTGATAAAAAAAACAACTAGATGTTGTCTACAAAAAAACACAGTTTAAATATATCGATGCATGAGACAGGTGCTCAGGGCTGTTGCACTGGGATGACCCAGAGGGATGGGATGGGAAGGGGGGTGAGGGTGGGGTTCAAGATGGGGAACACATGTAAACCCAAGGCTGATTCATGTCAATGTATGGCAAAAACCACTACAATATTGTAAAGTAATAGCCTCCAATTAAAATAAATAAAAGCTAAAAAAAACTAAATAAATATGAAGGCAAAAAGATTACAGGTAAAAGGTTCGGAAAAATATTATTTGCTGACTCTAATCAAAAACTAATCACAGGGCTTCTCTGGTGGTTTAGTGGTGAAGAATCTACCTTGCAATGCAGGGGATGCAGGTTTGATCCCTGATCAGGGAATGATCAAACCTGGTCATTACCAGATCCCACATGCTGTAGAGCAACTAAGCCCACTTACTACAACTAGAAGGCCTGCATGCCACAATTATTGAGTGTGTGTGCTCTGGAGACCTTGCTCCAAAACCGGAATCTGCACGCTACAACAAAAGTTCCCGCATGATGCAATGAGGATCCCACGTTCTGCAACTAAGATCCGAGACAGCCAAATAGATAAATATTTTTTAAAACTAACTGAGTGACTATATTAACTTTAGGCAAAGAAGCATTTAGAGAAAATAGCTCTACCAGAGATAAAATGGTCATTTCCTGGTGATAAAGGGTCCAATTTATTAAAAGGACATAACAACCCTAGATAAATAAAGCCCCTTAATAAGAGGGCTTTATAATACATGAACGGAGAAGGCAATGGCACCCCACTCCAGTACTCTTGCCTGGAAAATCCCATGGATGGAGGAGTCTGGTAGGCTGCAGTCCACGGGGTCACTAAGAGTCAGATACGACTGAGCGACTTCATTTTCAGTTTTCACTTTCATGCACTGGAGAAGGAAATGGCAACCCACTCCAGTGTTCTTGCCTGGAGAATCCCAGGGACCGGGGAGCCTGGTGGGCTGCCGTCTATGGGGTAGAGCAGAGTTGGACACGACTGAAGCGACTTAGCAGCAGCAGTAGCAGCAGCATAATACATGAAGAAAAACTGATAGAACTTAGAAGAGAAAATAAAAAGAAAAACAATTATACTGAGAGAAATAAGTCCATCTCAATGAGCAGACAGAAAGTCAACAACAATGCAGTAGACTTGGACGATCCTACTAACCAACTTGTCCTGACATTTGTAAAATACTCCACCTATTCCACCACCCTTGCAATGGTAAAATGTACATGTTTTTCAAGTGTATCCAGCACATTTATTAAGATATACCATATTCTAGGTCTTAAAACTAGTTTCAGTAAATTTAAAAGGATTAAAGTCAGGCAAAGTATGTTCTCTATCTACAGTGAAATTAAATTATAAATCCGTCCTGGAAAGATGTGTAGAAAGCCTCCAAATATTTAGAAACTAAATAATACTCTTCTGAATAAAAAGAGAAATTAGAAAGTATTTTGAACAGTGTGAAAATGAAAACACACCATATCAACATTTGTGGAATGATACTTAGGAGAAATATAGTGAGAGATGACTGTTCCAGAAAAGAAAAAGGTCTCAAATCAATGCATTCACTTTTTCCATAAGAAATGTGAAAAAGAAGAGCAAATTAAAAGCAAACTCAGTATAGAAAGGAAGTGATAAAGACTAAAGCAAAAATAAATGAGATATAAAACCAAAAAATGGAGAAAACCAATGAAATAAGAGCTAGTTCTCTTAGATAATTAAAATTGATCAAGTATATCCAAACTGCTGAGGACAGAAAGAGAGAACACACACATTACCAAAATCAGGAACCATTGAGATAATACCATTACAGATTCACAGATATTAAAAGAATAATAAGGGAGAGATTATGAACAACTTTATGCCTATAAATTGAACAACTTACATACACTGGACAAGTTTTCTTGAAAGATACAAACTACCAAAGCTCATTCAAGAAGAAATAGATAAGCTGAGTAGCTTAAGTCTATTTTAGAAATTGAATTTGTAATTAAAAGTCTATCCACAAAGAAGCCATCAAGACCCAGATGGTTTCACTGGTGAATTTCACCTAATATTTGAGGAAGAAATAATGCCAATTTTATATAAACTCTTCTAGAAAAATGAAGAGGAGGAAATACTTTCCTACTCATTCTTTGGTGCCGACATTATCCTAATTCCAAACCATGACAAAGACATTATAATAAAAGAAAGCTGCTACTTGATAAATTTGACTTCATCAACATTAAAAAAAATCTTCTGTGTTTTGAAATATACTAAGAGAATAAAAACAAGTCACAAACTTGTAGAAAATATTTGCAAAGCATATATTTGATAAGCTATATGTATTCAGAGTATATAAAGAATTCTTCTAGCTCAATTATGAGAAAAAAAATCACCCATTTAAAAAATAGGTGAAGATTTGAAATTATATTTCATCAAAGAAAGCACTGAAATCATAAGTATATGAAAATTTGTTCAATATTATTAGTAATTAAAGAAATGAAAATTAAATTCATAATTATTATTAGAATGACTGAAATTAGTAAGAGTAACTTTGCCCTTTGCTGGTGAGGATGTAGAGGAATTAGAATTCTCACACACTCCTGTTGGGTGCATAAAATGGTACTGTCCCTTTAGAAAAAAGATGTGGCACATTGTTGGTACATTAGATGGTGCTTTAAATATACCCCTAACATGTTATCCAGTCATTCAGTTCTTAGGTTTTTACCCAAGAGAAAAGAAAGTATATGCCCATATGAAGTTTTGTAAATGAATGTTCATAACTGCTTTATTTGTAATAGTCCCAAACTGGAAGTAACCCAAAAGTTCATCAATAGGTGACTGGATAAACAAATTGTGATGTATACATATAGTGGAATACTGCTTGGCAATAGATGGGAATAAACAACTGATGCCAGCAACAATATGGATATAATTCAGAAAAATTATGCCAAGTAAAAGAAGCCAAATCAAAACTGAAGTAGTTTGTATGTTTCCATTTATATAAAATTGCTGAAAATGCAAACTAATCTGTAGTGATAGAAAACAGATCAGTGGTTGCTGGGGGTGGGGAGTGGGAGCAGGAGACAAAGCAGAATGACAGTGGAGCATGAAGAAATATTTGGGGGTAATGGATATGTGTGTGATAAGTCATTCAGTCATGTCCAGTTCTTTGCAGCCCTAGGGACTGTAGCCCATCAGCCTTCTCTGTCCATGGGGTTATCCCGGCAAGAATACTGGAGTGGGTTGCCATTTCCTCTCCAAGGGATCTTCCCAACTCAGGGATTGAACCCAAGTCTCCTGCACCTCCTACATTGGCAGGTGGATTCTTTATCACTGTGATAAGATTCTTTATCACCTTACAATAAGAATTTCATGGGTGAAAACTTATCAAATTGTAAGTGTGTAGTTTATTAATTATGTTTAGTTTCTTGTATGTCAATTAAGCCTCAACAAAGCAGTTTTCAAATATCCAGTAATCATTATCTGTATTACCGTGGATGAAATTCTTGTCCCATGTGTAATGAAGAAACCATTAAGGGGCATTACAGTTCTACATGCCTGTTTTCTCACCACATTCACAAAGCAAAATACCCAAGTCATTTTGACTGTAATGTCTAAAATATCTTTAAGAGGTAAAAAGACATTACACCAACTTACATAAGGCTTACAGTATCCAGGGGTAATTTGTGATCTGCATCAGATCTGATTCATGAAGTGTGCCTCTTTTCTATGTGTGGTAGAGGTAACTTGAACATAAAATAGTGAGTAAGGTGGTACACGGCAAAGAGATTTCCATCTTTGCCATTAACTAGCTATGTGACTTAAGACAAATCACTTGCCCTTTCTGTTCCTTTATTCAGCTTCAAAATAAAGTTGTGCTTACTAGATGGTCTCTTGGGCTCTCTCTGGCTCCCTGATTAGGTTTACCTAATCATGCTCTACCATCATACAGAATTTTTTTTTTTTTTTGGCTCTGTCGAGTCTTAGTTGTAACACACAGGATCTTCATTGAGGCATGCAGGATCTTTCACTGACGGATGTGGGCTTCTCTCTAATTGTGGCATGGGGGCTTATTTGCTCCAAGGCATGTGGAATCTTATTTCCTTGATCAGATATTGAACCCTTTTCTCCTCTTTGCAAGCGGATTTTTAACCACTGGATCACCAGGAAAGTCCCATATGGAAATGTTTTGATGCTGTTTTCCAACACATCAGTTGGATTTTATCCAACTAGTTTTATCAGTTATGTTTCAATAACATGATTGAACATTTAGGTGGATTAACTGCTTACGAGAGCCACCTCCTGGAGCATTGTAGTGCACATGATAGCACATTATGCTCATTATAGCATTAAGGGCTGTGGGGTGTCCTGCAGAGGGGAAAAAAAAAGAATTTTATTTTGTTTTTGTCCTGTTTTCCTATGTTTTGACCACTGAGTGATATGTTTCACTGCACACCTGATAAATATCTCATGATATGGGGAGTGCTGATGTCACATATTGTCTTCTGGAGCAAGAATTAATGGATGGAGGATGCTCTTAAAGAAGCAGTGTTCTAACCCTCTGAGACGAGGAAATGGAGAAGTTGAAAGGGGTGTGTGTGAGAGTGACCCAGGGTATGGAAAGAGACAGCTGGAGGGTGATGAAAATGAGCAGACGTTTTGCAGTGGGCTGAAGGGGAAGGAGGGGCAGGCGGCTTCCTTTGAGATGTATGTTCTAAGACCCTCAGAGTTGCCTTCATACTCTCCCTACCATCCACTGCTCCTGTGGAGCCACTGAAAGTTGCTTTCTGCACATCCATCCATCTGCATATTCTGCCTGGCTTTGGATCACTCGGATTGGATTATTACAATACCAGATGGGAGTCCTACTATTGCCTTGGCTCAGTATCTCCTATTGTGTACAGAAGAAGGAGGTTTGATAGGGGAGCTTCAATGGTTACAAAGTTCCTCTGAGGCTGGACTTCTCTCCCCATCCAGGGCCCAGCTCTATGATATTTGAGGGAGTTCAGATCATTTTGATCATTTTCACCAATGAAACTAGCTTTTTTGCTCTTCTCTGTACATAAATTTACAAATATTTAAACGATAACACACTACTTAAAATTTGAGGGAAAAAAAAGAGAACTGACCTTTACTGCCTGAGATAACCACTGTCATCTTGATGACCATCTACCATTTGTTGTTTTATATATATCTATATTTGCATAAATGGGATCATAATTTGTGGTAGGTAGAGCCCTCAAAAATGTCCACATCCTAATCTCCAAAACCTGTGAAATGTTAGGTTACATGACAAATGGGAATGAAAGAAGCAGATAGAACTAAGGTTATTAATCATCTGACCTTAAAATGGGAAGATAATTTTAAATTATTCAGGCGGGCCCAATGTAGTCACCAGCATCCTTCAGTGTGTACATTGAGTCACTGTCAGTGTCAAAGTGATATGATGTGAAAAAGACTCCACGGAGTCATTGCTGGCTTTGGAGATAGGGAAGGGGGATACCAGCCGAGGAATGTGGGTAGCTCCTGAAAACTGGAAAAGCATGTAAGTAAAAGTTATTATGCAAAAACATTATTATACAAAAAGCAGAAATTGTTATGAAAGATACTTGCCTCCCTTCTTTGTCTGTACTTCCTCACCCCACATAAACAGTTTTAATGACCTGATATGTATTTTTTCATGCACTTTCACGCTTATTCAGTCACACACACACAAATGATTTTAAAATTATTTTGTATAAATGGAAGCACAATTCCCATTTAAGAGCATCACACTTAAATTTCTCAATTTTTTTTTTACAATTGAATGTGGCTTCAGGTGACACAATTGGGACAGAAGTAAATACATTATAGACAAAATTGACAGGTGACATAGGAATCTGAATCCAAGAAAAGTAAGTCGGAGAGCTTTCAGATTTTCAGGGTCATTCCCCCTTGAGTTTCTGAGGTTTCCTAAAATAGGAGTGAAATTTAGGACAAAGTGAGGTACTTATGATACACCATTAAAAGAGGAAAAACAAGATACAGACAAGTAACATGAATTGCTTGATTTGTCTCATACATTAACTTTTAACATAAGTTGAGGCCAGAAACTTATACTAAAGACCCTTTTGCCCCATGGCATACTCACTGATAGGCTAGTAATCTTCAGAGGTTGCAGGCCCACCTTTGGGCAGAAATGCCCTGCAGGTGCTCATATTCTTACAGTTCTACTGGGACGGTGGTTCTGGCTGTTGTCTTTTCTGTCCCTTCCTGCTGGACAAGTCTTAGTCCTCCCTCTGGCATAAGACTGGATGGCATTTTGAGTCAAGCTGTCTCTTGGAAGCTTAAGCTGTTATGAGAGACTGGGGGTGGGAGTGGGAGTGGGACAGTTGGCATTCAGCTGAGTGGGAAAATGAGGAACAGCTTGCCAGCTGCAAGGAGAGTGTTTGCGAAGTATGTGAAAGATAAAAGAAAAATTGTGAAAAGCCTGTGTGTGTTTGTATAACTATGTCCATATAGCCTTCAGTTTATTTATTTAAAGTGTTTTGTTCTTTAACAATCAGACTCTTCTGTCTTCTGAATGTTTCTAAAACCCATGCTCCCTTCCTTGAGATCATCCTCCTACCCAAGCCTAGAGAAGAGACAAGGCCTGGGAGCCCCAAACCCTCCACAGATGAGGTGGGACCCTGTGTGTGCTAGGAGGTGGAGCAGATGACCTCTTTCTCTCTGAGGCCTCCATCAAGTAATTTAAAACCTGTCAATGCTTACGCTACCTCTGTGTCTGTGAAGGGTTCCTTGACTTTTTCCCATCTATGCACCTTAGGTGGGTAATTTAAGCTATTGTGTAGGTTGGTCCCAGTGACTTGCTCATTTCACACTCACCTCAACTACCAGTCCTAACGATGAAACAGACACTGTTTATTGAGCTCTTATTATGTCTTAGACTGTGGAATCAGACTCCTTGACTTAAAATACTAGCCCTTCCACCTCCTAACTTGGAGGTGTCCCTTAAATGCTTTGGGCTTCAGATTTCTCACCTGGAGAATGGGGCTGAAAAGTAGTGCCCAATCCCATAGAGATGTTCAGAGCAGTTGATGGAGATAATAAATGGAAAGAGTGTAAAATAGCACCTAGCATGCAGCAAACACTCAACACATGTTAGCTATTGCTATTAATCCTCTTAACCTTCTTGAGAAGAGGGTATATTACCTGCAGTATTTATAAATGAAGAAACAATTTCAGGGAATAAGATAATAACTGGTTCTGGATCACACAGAGCTGAGAAGTGGAACCAGAATTCATACTCGTCCCTTCTAATGGCAAAGCTGGATCATGTTAAAGGGGCACTTCCTTACAAAGTTCATGAGTATTTGGGAAGGCAAATTCTTGCCTGTACGACCGAACAAATGCCTCAGAACCTATTTCCTCATTCATGTGAAGTAGATAGAAGTGGATGATAGTATTCTTGCATAACAGTTGTTATCATGGTTAGATAAGATAATGTAGTGGAAGCAGTAAGCATTCATTTTTTTAGCCTCCTTTCTTACTTTTCATTGGAAGCAGAACACAGGATAATGGAAGAGGTAGATTTCCTACCTAAGAGCGTGTTCTTAAATGATAAATTCTTCTTGGTTATTTCATGTTGTAGATCATCTGCGTTCCCATAACGCTGGAGAATCAGTGGCTGATCATTCAGTATTTTCTTTACCCAAACTGTCTCCTTCCTTGTTTGGGAGGGCATGAGGTGTGTGTACAGCAGTGGGTGGTACAGGGTGGTGATGAGCACTGGACAAGGATTCAGAACGTTGACACCCTAGCCTGGCTGTGCTGTCACCCAGTGTGTGTGGCCTTGTCAATCACTGAATGTCCTTGGGATCCCATTTCCTCATTTTAAAATGTAGGCAGCAATGTGTTGTCTGATGTCCTCACATGGTTATCGTTCAGGACACACAAGCTATGAAGGAAAAGTAGAATCAAGCTGAGTAACGTGCTTATAAAAACCCAGAGATTTTTATTGATGTTAGACTCAACTTGATTGCTGTTTTTGGGTACTTCCCTGCTTGTCACCAGAGAAGGCAATGGCAACCCACTCTAGTACTCTTGCCTAGAAAATCCCATGGACGGAGGAGCCTGGTAGGCTGCAGTCCATGGGGTCGCTAAGAGCAACCGGACTGAGTGAATAAGCGACTTCACTTTCACTTTTCATTTTCATACATTGGAGAAGGAAATGGCAACCCACTCCAGTGTTCTTGCCTGGAGAATCCTAGGGACGGGGGAGCCTATTGGGCTGCCGTCTATGGGGTCACACAGAGTCAGACACTACTAAAGTGATTTAGTAGCAGCAGCAGCAGCTGCTGCTGCTTGTCACTAAGAAGGCACCATGGAGGGCTGGACTTGGCATCTACACATCACAGTTCAAAACTTAGCTCTAGGACCTTTGCATGTCCCATCAGGTCTCTGGATTTATATCTCCTTTTCTGTGAAACTGGAACCATTACCCCTGTCCTGCCTACTGAAAGATTTGTCATGATGATCAGGTGAGATCATGGATGTGAAAGCATTTTACAAACTGTGGAATATCATGTGAACTGTCTAGCACCCTGAACAGGGAGTCATTGTATGCATTTATGTTATTTGAACTAGAAAGCCTCTGGTTTTTCTTCTTACCCTGAGAACTTTATAGAGCCGTTTCCATTTCCTACTCTCTCAGTTTCTAAATGACTTCCATCCCCAGTTTCAAGATGGCACACCTTTCATCTGGCTTTGTTTGTCTTGAGCAGATGGCCAAAGGCAAGTTGACTGGTGACATCCAAATTGACCAGGTTACTGGTGGTCTCAGACCATTGGATGCTCAGCCAGGGACAGTCAAAGGTGAACAAAGCAAGGAAAACTTAAGATAATAACAACCTGATTCCAAGGCTGCAGGATAGGTATTTCTGTCCAGAAATGATAGTTAAAATATTTAACAAACTGTAGGCAGGAAGAGGCTTCCCTGGTGACTCAGACGGTAAAGAATCCACCTGCAGTGGAGGAGACATGGGTTCTATCCCTGGGTTGGGATGATCCCCTGGAGAAGGGATTGCTACCCATTCTAGTATTCTTGCCTGGAGAATTTAATGGACAGAGGAGCTGGTGGGCTAAATTCATGGGGTCACAAAGAGTCAGACACAACTTTGTGACTAACACTAATAGGCAGGAAGATCGGGCAGTGCCACCTCAGTAATGGAGCGGGTCCCAAGAGCCCTCTGCAGTATCAAGTTTGCCCTTTGGTTGCTAGGTGGTGTGGAGGTCTCCATCATAGGAAGTGTGACAGTGGAGCACTCAGGAGGCTGGGAGCAATGGGTATTAACCAACTAGTTTGCAAGTCTTTCAGTAATTTCAGTGTAATGTGAATATTTCAGTGCTGCCTTAACTGAGACTATCAGCTTCTTCCCCAGGTACAACAAACATGAACTTCATATTTAGAATCTCTAAAGGGTTGGGCAATGTGTCTGGAACTGCTTCCTTCTTTTCCTCCTCCTTCATTTTTCTCCCTCTCCCCTCATATTCATCTCCATCTCCTCTTCTACCTCTCTCATTCTTCCCCTTCTTCATAGCTACTTTTAATATAGTATGAAAGAAAAGCCAAAACATATGGAAAAAAGATGAACACATTCCTGCACATTTGAAATCCCAGACAGACTTTAGCCCTCTCCCTTCTAAGTCATTACGTTGAACCAATTTAACTCTCCTTAGCCTTAAAAAAAAAAAAAAAACCAACAAACTGTTTATAATTCAGCCACAGGGTTAAGTAAACAATTGATTCAAACAGGAACAAGACCCCTCCTTTTCTCCCCTGGCTTTCCTCTTAGGGCAGGACTTGAAGGTTTTGTGTCTAGAAGGGGATTGTAGCTGCCACAAAGAATAAGGGGACCCAAAGAGATGATTAATTAGGTCTAGTGTCTAGGCCAGGATGCAGTCAAGAACAGTCATGGAGAAATTCAAACACATTTACATGAAATAAGTTGCATTTAAAACTACTTTTGTTAACCCAAGCTGTCTGTTGTTGTTTTTTCTAGATGAAAGTATCTGAGATTTAAAAGGCCACCTAAAGAAATTCCAGAGTGTGGCACCTGAACTGGTCTGTTTGAACCCCTGCTCTGCTAGTTAACTGGCTTTGTGAACTTGGCAAATAGCTTAACCCCTGTTTCTCAGTTTTCTCATGTGTAAAATGTGAAAGAGAAAATAGTTTCTATCTCCAGTTGGGTGTGAAGATTATTTCTGGGTGGTTTTTTTTTTTTTTTTTTTTGGCCACACCTCACAGCATGTGGAATCTTAGTTCTCCAACCAGGGATTGAACACAAGTCCCTATGTTGAAAGTGCATAGTCTTCACCACTGGACCGCCAGGGAAGTCCCTGATATGAAGATTAAATGAGATCATTCGTGTTTAGAGCATTGGATTTACATTTAGTAATTGCTCAATAAATACTTGTATTAGTAAGATTCTCCAGGTAAACAGAACAAAAAGGATGTGTGCGTGTGTGTTTAGTGAGAGAGGGAGAAAGATGATGGAGACTGAGAAGTCCCATAAGCTGCCATCTCAGGCTGGAGACCCAGAAAACCAGACGTGTAATTCCAATCTGAGTCTGAAGCCCTAAGAACCAGGGGAGCTGATGGTGTAAATCCCGGTCCAAGGACAAGACAAGACTAATACCACAGCTCAGTCACACAGTGTCACTTCCACTGAATTATATTCATCAAATTAGCCATAATGTCTTGCTCAACCCAAGGGAGGGAAAATAGATTCTACTTCTTGATGGGGAGTGGCAAGGTTCTGGAAGAACACATGGGACCTGAGATTGCTAAAGCCATGTTTGGAACTCATGACCTTCCATGGTTTATAAGCTCTGAAGTTCCTGGGATGGGAGAGACCATCACATAACTTAACAACTTCTAGATAAACTACTAATTGAAGTGACTCTGGGGGCTGTTGGGTTGGTGGTTCAAGTGTGGCCCTGTTCTTTTAATGTTTCTCCCAGTTGGTTTTCTCTGGCAAGAAAGTGAAGACCTATAGCAGAGAATCTTTTCTTATGTTCCCCATCTTGCTCCAGACTACAAAATTTCCACAATAAATTCTGACCTTAAAAGTTAAAGGATTCAACTGAGCACATCTGCCTTTTTGATTAAAGTGTATTGATCCCCCTGACTCCCAACATTTGGATCCCAAGGTCCTGCCAGGTTGCTGACATGGAGCAACTTGTTTCCTCAGGACTTCTTACAGGGAAGGAGCTCAAACTTGGAACCTGAACTAATATCCCAAGTTCAAAAGCAGTTGACCTTCTTGCAGGAGAGTTGCATATAAGAAATATTCATATTCATCTCTACCCATTTATGTCTCTATCCAGAGACATTCTATATAAATATTTTAACCTGTGACGATGAAGACATGTTCTATTTTTCTTTGCCACAATAATAAAAGATTCTGTCACAGGGGTCAGTTCATGGATGTATTTTACTAACTTTGGTAACTAGATAGATTAGATTGGAAACTAAAAATTATTTTAAGTGTATTTGAATGAGATATTTCACTCTTTCTTTCTTGTTCTTTAATCGCTTTCTTCAGGGTTCACTCCATCTTTAGAGAAGTCAGGAAATGTAATGTAGTCATAGCTGTGGTTGTGGTGGTAGATCATGTTGTGAGTAGGAGTGGAGAGGATGCTTTCCCCTTCTCGGGGTTGTACATCTTGTCTAGAATATTGGACTGTGGCTTCCTGTTGTCAGTCCATTGTTATTGCCATTGATGTGCTCACTGTCCAGGCTGAAGGGGGGAAACTCTTCCCAAGGCAAGAGCTGGAGTGTAAGAGATTGAGTGGAAACCTAAGAGCCCTCTTAAGGCCTTAGACCAGAGCTTTCACTGTCACTTTTACTGAATTCTTTTATTTAAGCACTTCTCAATGCCAAACTTAGATTCAAAGGCAAAGAGGTGCTCTCTTCCCACAGTAAGGCATGGCTTGGGTGTGAATGTAGAAAGGGGTGAATAACAGAGGCCAAGAATTCAATCAGTCACAGTTTCCCTTCCCTATTTTTTCCTTTCACTATAATTTATTTGTTGAAGAAGCCAAATAATTTGTCCTGTGGAATTTCCCACATCCTGGATTTTTCTGATTGCATGCCTGTAGTAGCATTTGACATGTTTCTATGTTCTTTGCATTTCCTTAAATTGGTATTTAGCTCTAGAAGTTTCATCTAGTGTGACTTTTTACAAGGATCTTTTACAGGTAGTGATGTGTTGTTTTATCAGGAGGAATAAACATCCTTTTGTCTCTCTTTTTATGTTGTTGCATATGCGCATGCCTAGTCGTGTCTTGACTCTTTGCAACCCCATGAACGAAGAGTTGGACACAACTGAAGTGACTTAGCAGCAGCAGCAGTAGCCTCTTTGAGCTGACTTTTGACCTTCTGACTTGACTTGCATAGTCTTTGACAGTGCCCTTGCTTTCAGGCATGATAAGACATTCTAGGGTCATCTTGTATATTTTATGCCTATATTTTGTAGCTGTTATTCTGTAGGTTCCCAAGTAAATCAACTGCATTTAGGTGCTAAATTGAAGGTAGGTCTCAGACTGTTTGGAATAGTGCTTACACTAATCTGCTGAGAGGTAGGCAGAGGGAAATGAGGAACGGCATTTGATGGATAAGATTGTGCTTGTTGACTGGGCTCTCATGAAAAATGTTGGAGGTCCATATTGAGAATAGTCTGTGGATTTCAAGCCTCTGACGTTCCTGTTTTCCCCTTTATTGGTCTAATTCCCCACAGATCTATGACCCAGTGTTCTCTGGGAGCCTTTGGTCAGGCCATTAAGTTTGCATTAACAGTAATTAATAAGCATAATGGATTCATCTAGGACAAGGCTTTCTCTGGAAAACAAAACACAGCCTTTCGGACCTGGGGCACAGCTTCATGTTTTAGCTGTCTGCCTGCTTATTCAGATAACCATTTACAGATCAGTCCCACAGTCTTGGGTTTTGAACAGCTGGTAGCAATTTTCCTGCACTAAATGGCTGCTAATTATCCTATACACCACACTTAATTCATGCCTTGTTGGCTGAGTTGTGAGTTCACCTACTCATTGTAATTACTCCTTACCCTCATCCTTTTTTTTTTTTTTTTTTTACCATTCCCTTCTCTCTTCCCTGCATTGCACTTCTAGCACCACAGTACAGAGAGAGAGATCCAGTTGAACAGAAGTTTCATAATACCTCAAGTTTCGGTTGATCAGGTAATGAACTCTGGTTCTCTGCAGCAGGCTACCAAATGTTGAGAAAATGAAAGCTCCCAGGAGGAATTGTCATCCTAGCATTATGCTGAGCTAAAAAGTATCACAACCAGGAGGCTGACACCCTGACATATAGTAGCAATTCTTTCGCTCTCAGACCATGTGCCTTTGATTATATCATTTAATTTAATGTCTCAGTTTTTTCACCTCTAGAATAGGGATAGTAGCTCTTTCCCTGGCCACTTCACAGTCTAAAGTGGAGTTTGTGTGTTAGTGCTGGTGGTGGTTTAGTCACTAAGTCAGGTCCAACTCTTGTGACCCTATGGACTGTGGCCCACCAGGATCCTCTGTCCATGGGATTTCCCAGGTAAGAATACTGGAGTGGATTGCCATTTCCTACTCTAGGGGATCTTCCTGACCCAGGGATCAAACCCATGTCTCCTGCAGTGCAGGTGAGCATACTGGTGATGACCTATGAAGTATTAAAGCTGACAGTTTAAGTTTCATGTAATATTACTGCATCCTCACAGTAAATAGTAAGGGGAAGAAACTCTTCCAGGTATGTGAATAATAATTTGTCATTTTAAAGACTTTTCCCATGCATTATCCTACTGAGTCCTCATAACAAATGCTGAGATGGATTAGACAACATGAATTATCCCTGTAATGAGTTGAATTGTGTCCCTGCAGAAGATATGTTGAAGTCCTAACCAGCAGCACCTCAGAGTGTGAACTTCTTTGGAAATAGGATTGTTGCAGATGTAATTAGTTAAGATGAGCTCATACCATAGCGGGTGGATCCTTAATCCATGACTGGTGTCCTTACAAAAAGAGGAAAAAGAAAACACAGAGAGAATGCCATGTAACAACAGAGCCAGAGATTGGAGTGATGCAGCTATAAGCCAAGCCAAGAAATAGCCAGATCTGACAGCCACCACCAGAAGCTAGGAAGAGGCAAGGATGAATTCTCCCCTGCAGACTTCAGTTGGAACATGGACCTAGTGTCATCCTAGTATTGGACTTCTGTCTTCCAGAATTGAGAGAGAAAAATTTCTGTCATTTTGAGCCACCTAGTTTGTCATACTTTGTTATGGAAACCTTGGAAAACTAGTATAGCCCCATATTGCTGATTAGTACTCTGAGATTCAAAAAAAAATCTAAACAGCATGTATCTGCCAAGTGCCTGCTAAGTACCAGGTAATCTTTTAGGTCCTGGTTGTATAGTTCTAAACAAAACAAAGTTAAAATTATGCTCTAGGATGCATAGCTTATAAAAGGTAAATACTATGATGAGACCCAAGTTTCCAGGCTTCCAGATCAGTGTTTCTCTTTTGGTTTGTTTCAATTACATTCTCCAAAGTAAAGAGTGACTCTAATATTGGCAATGCTTATACTGCCTGTGAATGTGCCTGGGCATTTTACTTATTCTCTAGGGAGCTTAAGGTTGCCTCTTTACTAGCAAGCCTATACTTCCTAAGAACACATTACATGTATTACTGCAATCCTTTCTAGCCCTGAGGCTGGATACTTTTCTTTTTTACTTGGCTCTGAATTTGAAAATAATCTGATGAAAGAATAGCTGCTTATGATCGAGTATTTCTGAAGACAGGAGGGAAAGGGGAATTCCAGATTACCACAACATTTCTAGTTGTGGAATTGGGTTTTTAAAACTGTGTGAATGGTTGAGAGTCACTGGTTAAAGGACTTGTGCAGAAAAGTTGCTCTGGGGCACCTGAACTCCGTATTCTACGTATAGGGAGGAACAGAAGGAAACAGATTGGACCTGACTATAGCCCTGCTGCACAGAGAACAAAATCTTCAGCTCCTCAGCTCCTTGGTGATAGGGCTAAGGGACTTGGTGCTTTCATCACTTAAGGGAAAGAAAAGGTAAAATAAGTGTGTATGGGAACCTTACTCTTTAAATAAAACCAACCATGGCAATAGCCTTGAAAGACTCTTTTCAAGACCTTGTTTCCCTCCCACCTTGACACTTTAATGGGGTCGGCAGCTTGAGCTTCATTGTAATGGAAACCAGAAGACAGTCTCCAAAAGTATGAAAGGCTACAATGGAGGCCCAACAGCCTTTGTGTCTAAAAGTATCAGCTCTGTCCTCAGCAAATGGCAATGTTGCCTGACAGGCAATTACTGCTGTTCCTAATTGCTTCCATCAAACCCGGCTGTTCAAAATACCTAGAGCCCCATACCAAGTCATGCCTCAGCCAACACTGTTTTTTTGGCTTTGGTTAATGCTTTATTTTTGGCATGCTGATTTCTGTCTGGCAATCAAGTTCATTCTGACCTGTTAAACTTTCCAAAGACCCTCTCTGATCAAAGCCAGGAGACAATTAGGTTCTGTCTTAAGTTGAAGGCTGGCAAAGCAAAGTGTCTCCTGTTCAACTTGTCAGTACAAGGGGGAGAAGATGAATACTCGACTTAGAGGACTCTGCCCACAGATATACAGTCCATGGTAGACCTGCCTGATGGTGGCATTTTGTTGAACATGTAGAAATCAATATTTGTGTGGGAAACTCTGAGCATCCATGAAAAAGGATGAATAAATTTACATTTTGAAGTGTGTTAGTTCTGATAGCTTGCTGTATAGGAAGCATAATTCTTCTTAACCTAAAAGGTTTCCAACATGATGAAATTAGAATTCTTGATAGTCCCCTCCACCTAAGTAAGTGTAGTAACTTACTTGGTAAGTGAGTAACATCCCCAGCTAAGTAAAGGCCAAAACCACACAGAGAACTAGGCATTCTCTTTTGGGGTTTCCATGTACCTCATCCCTTTTTACTTTGAGTCTTTTCTCCATCCCATTCCTGAACATTTAGCAGGAGAAAACTCAAATTCAGAAAGATACATGTTCGTGTATGTGTGTGTGTGTGTGTGCGTGCGCATGCGTGTGCGCACGCATGCACTCAGTTGCTTTAGTCGTGTCCAACTCTTTGCAACCCTATGGACTGTAGCCCACCAGGCTCCTCTGTCCATGGGATTCTCCAGGCAAGAATACTGGAGTAGGTTTCCAGGACCTCCTCCAGGGGATATTCCTGACCCAGGGATTGAACCCTTGTCTCCATCTCCTGCATTGCATGCAGATTCTTTACCACTGAGCCACTGGGGAAGCCTATATATACGTATGTTTGTCTGAATTACTTTGCTGTACACCTGAAACTAACACAACTTTGTGTATCAACTATATGTCAACAAAAAACAAAGGGAATGGATTTTATTGTATGTGACTATATCACAGTAAACCTGAATATTTTTAAAATGTCCAAAAAATATAAGAAATGCTCCAATCTTAGTGATTATATTTATCTGATGCAGAGCTCTGCTTTCTGTGAGCAACTCTATCCCTAGGGAATTTGTCAAAAACAGTCAATGGCAATTTTTTGAAATCACAGCTACCTATGGTAGCACTATCAGTTGAAGCTAACAAGAGACTGATGGCCAAAAATCTTTAAAGAAAAACTGTGAAAGGAGATGTCAAAGGGGAATTTTAAAAGCTATGACGTATTTCTGGGAATCTGGAAGGCCATACATGTATATAGCACAATGTACATGCCCAGGAAAGGCATGAGAAGATCCCAGTAACACCTTTGTCTCACCTTGATGATCTGCACACAATCAGTAAGTGAAGGCTAAGGTAGAGTTGTCAACTGCCTGTTGGAGTGTTAACAGAAAGCCCCAGCAAACACACAGAACCTCTGATGAAGGCTGAGAGACGTTGTTTTAATGCATTTAAGGAAATCTCTGTCCATTCATTAGTTGAACACTAAGCTAATCAAGCAGAGCCTTCAGCAGTCCTGCACAATAAAGAATACAACTTCACACAATTAGTTGTGAAATGTAACTAAATGAACAGCAACAATACAAACTCTTGGAGGAGAGTAGGATCTGATTTTCAGCATTATATATTATTTTAAATGTTCAGCTTTCCACAAAGTCATAATATTGTAAAGAAATGGGTAAGTGCAGCTCAAGCACGAGAAAAAAAAAAAGAAGTCAATACAAACTATCCCCAAGAAATCTCAGACATTAGGCTTATTAAATCAGCTATTGTAAAAAGTTTAAATAAATAAAGGGGCTCATGTAAAAAGTATGAAAGTGATATTTCCAAAATTATTAGCAATATAAAGACAGAAATTAATATAAAAAATAAAAGTTCCAGAATTAAAAAATACAATAATGAAATGAAAAATTCACTAAAGGAACTCAAGAGCATATTTCAATTAGCAAAAGAAAGAATCAGCAAACTTGAAGATACATCGATTAACTATTTTTAGGAACAGAAAGGCAAAATAATTTTAAAAAGGAGCAGAGCCTCAGAAACTTGTAGGAAACAGCAAGTCTACCAATATACACTAATGGGAATCCTAGCAGACCCTGATGCTGGGAAAGATTGAGGGCAGGAGGAAAAGGGGATGACAGAGGATGAAG
This sequence comes from Bos indicus x Bos taurus, assembly GCF_003369695.1. Classification (NCBI taxonomy): domain Eukaryota; kingdom Metazoa; phylum Chordata; class Mammalia; order Artiodactyla; family Bovidae; genus Bos; species Bos indicus x Bos taurus. The sequence continues at coordinate 1,245,185 of NC_040095.1, read as the reverse complement.
TGGTTGGATGGCATCACCGACACAATGGACATGGGTTTGGGTAGACTCCAGCAGTTGGTGATGGACAGGGAGGCCTGGCGTGCTGTGGTTCATGGGGTCACAAAGAGTTGGACACGACTGAGTGACTGAACTGAACTGAACTGAACTAAACACAAAAACTCAAAGGAAATAAAACATTTGAATAATACTGAAAACTAATGAGATGTAACAAATATCTCTAGAGCACTCAACAACTGTAGAATAGACATTCTTCTCAAGCAACATGAAGCATCTTCTAGGATAAACCATACTTTAAGCCACAAAACAAGCCACAAAAGGTTAGAAGGATTCAAAACATGCAAAGTATGTTCTCAGACTATGACAGAATAAAGTTAGAAATGATTAACAGAAAGAAATTTGGAGAATTCACAAATATGTGCAAATAACAAATGGGTCAGAGAAGAAATCACAAAAGAAATAAGAAAAGACTTTGAGATTAATGAAAATGAAAACTAAGCATTCTAAAATTTATGGGATAAAGTGAAAAGGCTTAGTTAGAAATTTACCTGTAACCTCTTATATTAAAAAAATTTATTAAATCAATATCCTAAACTGCCACTCAAAATTCTGCAAGCTAGGCTTCAACAGTACGTGAACCAAGAACTTCGAGATGTTCAAGCTGGATTTAGAAAAGATAAGACGAGCCAGAGATCAAATTGCCAACATCTATTGGATCATAGAAAAAGCAAGAGAGTTCCTGGAAAACATCTACTTCTGCTTTATTGACTATGCCAAAGCCTTTGACTGTGGGGATCACAACAAACTGTGGAAAATTCTGAAAGAGATGGGAATACCAGACCATCTTACCTGCCTCCTGAGAAATCTGTATGCAGGTCAAGAAGCAACAGTTAGAACTGGACGTGGAACAACAGACTGCTGCCAGATTGGGAAAGGAGTACGTCAAGGCTGTATATTGTCACCTTGCTTATTTAACTTATATGCAGAGTACATCATGAGAAATGCTGGACTGGATGAAGCACAAGCTGGAATCAAGATTGCTGGGAGAAATATCAGTAACCTCAGATACACAAATGACATCGCTTTTTGATGGCAGAAAGTGAAGAAGAACTAGAGAGCCTCTCAATGAAAGTAAAAAAAGAATTGAAAAAGCTGGCTTGAAACTTCCTAACACCATACACAAAAATAAACTCAAAATGGATTAAAGATCTAAACATAAGACCAAAAACTATAAAACTCCTAGAGGAGAACATAGGCAAAACACTCTCTGACATACATCACAGCAGGATCCTCTATGACCCGCCTCCCAGAATATTGGAAATAAAAGCAAAAATAAACAAATGGGACCTAATTAACCTTAAAAGCTTCTGCACATCAAAGGAAACTATTAGCAAGGTGAAAAGACAGCCTTCAGAATGGGAGAAAATAATAGCAAATTAAGCAACTGACAAACAACTAATCTCAAAAATATACAAACAACTCCCACAGCTCAACTCCAGAAAAATAAATGACCCGATCAAAAAATGGGCCAAAGAACTAAATAGACATTTCTCCAAAGAAGACATACAGATGGCTAACAAACACATGAAAAGATGCTCAACATCACTCATTATCAGAGAAATGCAAATCAAAACCACTATGAGGTACCATTTCACACCAGTCAGAATGGCTGCGATCCAAAAGTCTACAAATAATAAATGCTGGAGAGGGTGTGGAGAAAAGGGAACCCTCTTACACTGTTGGTGGAAATGCAAACTAGTACAGCCACTATGGAGAACAGTGTGGAGATTGCTTAAAAAACTGGAAATAGAACTGCCTTATGATCCAGCAATCCCACTGCTGGGCATACACACTGAGGAAACCAGAAGGGAAAGAGACACGTGTACCCAATGTTCATCGCAGCACTGTTTATAATAGCCAGGACATGGAAGCAACCTAGATGTCCATCAGCAGATGAATGGATAAGAAAGCAGTGGTACATATACACAATGGAGTATTACTCAGCCATTAAAAAGAATTCATTTGAATCAGTTCTAATGAGGTGGATGAAAGTGGAGCCTGTTATACAGAGTGAAGTAAGCCAGAAGGATAAACACCAATACAGTATACTAATGCATATATATGGAATTTAGAAAGATGATAACAATAACCCTGTGTACGAGACAGCAAAAGAGACACTGATGTATGGAACAGTCTTATGGACTCTGTGGGAGAGGGAGAGGGTGGGAAGATTTGGGAGAATGGCATTGAAACATGTAAAATATCAGGTATGAAACGAGATGCCTGTCCAGGTTCGATGCACGATACTGGATGCTTGGGGCTAGTGCACTGGGATGACCCAGAGGGATGGTATGGGGAGGGAGGAGGGAGGAGGGTTCAGGATGGGGAGCACATGTATACCTGTGATGGATTCATTTTGGTATTTGGCAAAACTAATACAATTATGTAAAGTTTAAAAATAAAATAAAATTAAAAAAACAAAAAAAGGAAAGCTATGGTACATATACACAATGGAGTATTACTCAGCCATTAAAAAGAATACATTTGAATCAGTTCTAATGAGGTGGATGAAACTGGAACCTATTATACAGAGTGAAGTAAGCCAGAAGGGAAAACACCAATACAGTATACTAACGCATATATATGGAATTTAGAAAGATGGTAACAATAACCCGGTGTACGAGACAGCAAAAGAGACACTGATGTATGGAACAGTCTTATGGACTCTGTGGGAGAGGGAGAGGGTGGGAAGATTTGGGAGAATGACGTTGAAACATGTAAAATATCATATAAGAAACGAGTTGCCAGTCCAGGTTCGATGCACGATACTGGATGCTTGGGGCTAGTGCACTGGGACAACCCAGAGGGATGGTATGGGGAGGGAGGAAGGAGGAGGGTTCAGGATGGGGAACACATGTATACCTGTGGCGGATTCGTTTTGATATTTGGCAAAACTAATACAATTATGTAAAGTTTAAAAATAAAATAAAATTTAAAAAAAAGAAACAATATTAAAAAACAAAAGATCTTGGCATCCAATCCCATCACTTCATGGCAAATAGATGGAGAAACAATGGACACTTGCCTCTTGGAAGGAAAGCTATGACAAACCTAGGCAGCATATTAAAGAGCAGAGACATTACTTTGCTGACAAAGGGCTCTCTGGTCAAAGCTATGGTTTATCCATTAGTCATGTATGGCTGTGAGAGTTGGGCCATAAAGAAGGCTGAGCGCCAAAGAAATTGATGCTTTTGAACTGTGGTGTTGGAGAAGACTCTTGAGAGTCTCTTGGACTGCAAGGAGATCAAACCAGTCCATCCAAAAGGAAATCAGTCCTGAATATTCATTGGAAGGGCTGATGCTGAAGCTGAAGCTCCAATACTTTGGCCACGTGATGTAAAGAGCTGACTCATTGGAAAAGACCCTGATGCTGGGAAAAATTGAAGGCAGGAGGAGAAGGGAATGACAGAGGATGAGATGGTTAGATGGCATCACCGACTCAATGGACATGAGTTTGAGCAAGCTTCAGGAGATGGTGAAGGACAAGGAAACCTGGTGTTTTGCAGTCCATGAGGTTGCAAAGAGTTGGACACGACTAAGAGACTAAACAACAAAAACTGCCACTTTGAGCAACTACAAAAAGAAGAGCAAACTAAATCCAAAGTTAGAAGAAGAAAGAAAATAATTCAGATGAATGTGGAAGATAATGAAAAAATTAAAAACAGAGAAAACTTTCTGAAACCAAAAGTTTATTCTCAAAGATCAATAAAATTGACAAACATTTACCAAGACCAAACAAGGGAGAAAAAAAAAAAAAAAAGACTCAAATTACTCAATACAGGAGAAAAAGAAAGGATATCACTGCTGAACTTACAGAAATAAAAAAGCATTGTAAGACAACAGTGTGAACTGCTGTATACTTAGAAATTAAATAACATAGGAAAAATGGACAAATTCTTAAAAGACACAAGCTACCAAAACTGACTCAAGACGAAATAGACAATCTGAACAGACCTATAATAAGTAAATAGAATGAATTAGTAATATAAAAACAATCTTGGCACAAAGAGAAGTTCAGGCCCAGATGGCTTCACTGTTGAAACCTACCAGATGTCTAAAAAAGAATAGTAATCCTTTGCAAAAACTCTTCTAAGAAAACAGAAGAGGGAACACTGCCTAATATGTTCTATGAAACCACTATTACTCTGATACCAAAATCAAAAGCATCACAAGAAAACCGTAGACCAATATCCCTTATGAATATAAATGCAAAGATCCTTAACAAAATACTAGCACACTGCATGTAGCAACATATTTAAAGGATTATACTCCATGACCAAATGGGACTTGTCCCAAGAATGCAAAAACAAAGTTGAATCAACATATTAAAGTCAATCAATGTGATACATCATATTAATGGAATAAATGACAAAAACACATATGGTAATACTATTGACTCCAAAAAGCCATTGACAAAACACTATATCCTTTCATGATAAAAATAACTGACAAAGTAGGAATCGAAGGTAACTCCTTCAGCCTGATAAAGGACATCTGTAAAATACACACTTCTAAGTCATACCTAATAGTGAGAGACTTAAAACTTTACCCCTAAGGTCATGCACAAGAGAAATATGTCTGCTCTTTTCACTCCTGTTGAAGACTGTTATAGAGACTCTAACCAAGGCAGTTAGAAGAAAAAAAGGGGAGGGCACACACACACATGCTGTCAGAATTAATAAATGAATTCAGCAAGGTTGTGGGTATGAGATCAATACATGACAATCAGTCATATTTCTGTACACTAATGAGCCATCCAAAATGAAATGGTTAAAGTTCCATTTGCAACAGCATCAAAAAGAATAAAATACAATACTTTAAAATAATCTTAACAAAAGAATTGCAAGACATGCATACTGAAAAACACAAAACATTGTTGAAAGAGATTAAAGAAGACATAAAGAAATGGGAAATCATCCTATTTTCTTGGTTTAAAAGACTTATGATGAGACTATTCCACAAATTAATCGTCAGATTCAACACTATTTCTACTAAAATTCTGATTGTCTTCTTTTCAGAAATTGAAAAGCTGATCCTAAAATTCTTGTGGAAACATAAGACAACAAGGATAGCCAAAATTATCTTGAAAAGGAGGACCAAAAGTGGGGGACTCACATTTCTCAATTTCAAAACTTACTACAAGTCTACAGCAATCTAGACCATGTGGCACTGGCGTAAGACTGACATAGGGAAACGATTGAAAATCCGTAAATAAACACCTCACATTTATTGTCAACTGATTTTTGACAATGGTGCCAAAACCATTCAATGGGAAAAGAAAAATCTTTTCAACCAATGGTGTCAACAAGTAGATATCTATATGCAAAAGATGAGGTGGTGCCCCCTTTCTCACATCATGTACAAAAATTAATTTAAGTGGATCATAGGCCTAAATGTAAGAGCTAGAACAATGAACTCTTGGAAGAAAATACAGGAGTAAATATTTATGACCTTGGGTTAGACAAAGCCTTATTAGGTATAACAACAAAAGTACAAGGGACAAAAGAAAAATAAGTAAATAGATTTCATCAAAATTTAAAACTTTTATACTTCAAAGGATACCATCAAGAAAGTGAAAAGGCAGCTTCAGTGATGAGGAGGAATACTTGCAAGTTATATATCCAGTAAAGGATTTTGTATCTAGAAAATATAAAGAACTCTTCTAACTCAAAAACAAAAACAAAAACAAAAAAAACAGAAAACCCAATTACAAATGGGCAAAGTATTTGAATGGACATTTTTCTCAAAGAGGATATAAAAATGGCCAATAAATACATGGAATGATGCCCAAATCATTAGTAATTATGAAATGCAAATCAAAATCACAATGTCCTTTATCCCACTCAAATGGCTAAAAAAAAAAAGACAACAATGACAGGTGTTGGCGAGGATGTGGAGGCAAACCATATATTGCTGGTGGGATTGAAAAATTGTTTAGCCATTTTGGAAAAATGCAAAAGATGAAGTGGGATCATAGGCAATTTCTTAAAAAGTTAAACATAGAGTTACCATAGGACTCAATAATTCCATTCTTAGTAATATGTTCAAGAGAACAGATAGTTATATCCACAGAAAAACTTTTATATGAAGGTTGACAGTAGCATTTTTCATAATAACAAAAAGGTTACTGCAACTGCTGCTGCTACTGCTAAGTCACTTCAGTCATGTCCGACTCTGTGCGACCCCATAGATGGCAGCCCACTAGGCTCCCCCGTCCCTGGGGTTCTCCAGGCAAGAACACTGGAGTGGGTTGCCATTTCCTTCTCCAATGTATGAAAGTGAAAAGTGAAAGTGAAGTCACTCAGTCGTGTCCAACTCTTCGCGACCCCATGGACTGCAGCCCACCAGGCTCCTCCGCCCATGGGATTTTCCATGCAAGAGTACTGGAGTCGGGTGCCATTGCCTTCTCCAAACAAAAAGCTTAAACAACGCAAATATCCATCAACAGATGAATGGATAAATAAAAGTAGTATATTCATAGAATGCATTATTATTCAGCCATAAAAAAAATAACGAAGTCCTGGTACTTCCCTGGGTGGTCCAGTGGTTAAGAATATGCCTTCCGATGCAGGGGATGCACTTTTGTGTTTTTTTTTTTTTTCCTGCTTTTTCATCTTTTCTTTTTTTTTCTTTTTGGTTTGTTTTTTTTTGCTTTTTAAATTTTTTTTTCCACCACAGGTATACATGTGTTCCCCATCCTGAACCCTCCTCCCTCCTCCCTCCCCATACCATCCCTCTGGGTCGTCCCAGTGCACCAGCCCCAAGCATCCAGCATCATGCATTGAACCTGGACTGGCATCTCGTTTCATACATGACATTTCACATGTTTCAATGCCATTCTCCCAAATCTTCCCACCCTCTCCCTCTCCCACAGAGTCCATAAGCCTGTTCTATACATCAGTGTCTCTTTTGCTGTCTTGTATACAGGGTTATCGTTACCATCTTTCTAAATTCCATATATATGCGTTAGTATACTGTATTGGTGTTTTTCCTTCTGGCTTACTTCACTCTGTATAGTAGGCTCCAGTTTCATCCACCTCATTAGAACTGATTCAAATGTATTCTTTTTAATGGCTGAGTAATACTCCATTGTGTATAGGTACCACAGCTTTCTTATCCATTCATCTGCTGATGGACATCTAGGGTGCTTCCATGTCCTGGCTATTATAAACAGTGCTGTGATGAACATTGGGGTACACATGTCTCTTTCCCTTCTGGTTTCCTCAGTGTGTATGCCCAGCAGTGGGATTGCTGGATCATAAGGCAGTTCTATTTCCAGTTTTTTAAGGAATCTCCACACTGTTCTCCATAGTGGCTGTACTAGTTTGCATTCCCACCAACAGCGTAAGAGGGTTCCCTTTTCTCCACACCCTCTCCAGCATTTATTATTTGTAGACTTTTGGATCGCAGCCATTCTGACTGGTGTGAAATGATACCTCATAGTGGTTTTGATTTGCATTTCTCTGATAATGAGTGATGTTGAGCATCTTTTCATGTGTTTGTTAGCCATCTGTATGTCTTCTTTGGAGAAATGTCTATTTAGATCTTTGGCCCATTTTTTGATTGGGTCATTTATTTTTCTGGAGTTGAGCTGTAGGAGTTGCTTGTATATTTTTGAGATTAGTTGTTTGTCGGTTGCTTCATTTGCTATTATTTTCTCCCATTCTGAAGGCTGTCTTTTCACCTTGCTAATAGTTTCCTTTGATGTGCAGAAGATTTTAAGTTTAATTAGGTCCCATTTGTTTATTTTTGCTTTTATTTCCAGTATTCTGGGAGGTGGGTCATAGAGGATCCTGCTGTGATGTATGTCAGAGAGTGTTTTGCCTATGTTCTCCTCTAGGAGTTTTATAGTTTCTGGTCTTACGTTGAGATCTTTAATCCATTTTGAGTTTATTTTTGTATATGGTGTTAGAAAGTGTTCTAGTTTCATTCTTTTACAAGTGGTTGACCAGATTTCCCAGCACCACTTGTTAAAGTGGTGCTGCACTTTTGATCCATGGTCAGGGAACTTAAGATCCCACATGCTGGGGGGCAAATAAGCCACAACTTTCTCTGCAACAAGAGAATCCCACACACTGCAACTAGAGAGAAGCCCCCATGTTCCACAACTAAGACTCAGCACAGCCAAATAAATAAAATAAGTCTAAAAAACTTTTCGAAAAGGAATGAACTACTGATATATGTCATAACCTGGATGAACTCTGAAAACTGTATGCTAAGTGAAAGAAACCAACACAAAAGGCCACATATTGTGTTTTCATTTACATGAAATATACAGAATAAGCAAATCCACAGAGAAGGTAGATCAATAGTTGTCAGGGTCTGGGGGTAGGAGAGAATGGGGAGTGGGGTTTCTTTTATGAGGTAATGAGAATGTTCTAAAATCAGATAGTGGTGATGATTGCACAGCTCTGGAGCATACTGGAAACTGCTAAACTGTACACTTTAAAAAGGATGAATTTTACAGTATGTGGATTATATCTCAGTAAAGCTATTTTTAAAAAATGTAAATTATATACTTTCATGTCTATTTTTAAGCTATTCAATACCTTCTCGTTTTAAGAATAAAGTCCAAAACTTGGCCATAGCCTTCACTCCACCCATGCTTCTGAACTGCCTTGTTCCACACGTCCCTTTCAATATGCTCCAGTAACCCTGACCCACAATCTATTATTTGAGCACATCTGGCTCTTTTCTATTGCAGAGTCCTGGCATTTGCTCTTTATTCTACCTGGAATTCCCTTCCCTGTTTTGCTCATGACTTTCTCTATCTCATTGTTCTCTGTCTAAAAGTAATTGCTTCCCCCCTGTACTCTTTTTTTTTTTTTTTAGTTTAAAGTTTTTATTTTATTGAAAAATCGAAGTATAGTTGATTTACAATATTATTATTAGTTTCATGTCTATACCGTAGCAATTTAATATTTTTACAGATTATACTCCATTTAAAATTTTTATAAGATACTGACTTTATTTCTTTATACTATATCTTTGTAGCTTTGGCTCTTTGGGATCTTTTTTTTTTAATATAAATGTATTTATTTTAATTGGAGGTTAATTACAATATTGTATTGGTTTTGCCATACATCAGCATGAATCCGCCACAGGTATACATGTGTTCCCCATCCTAAACCCCCCTCCCTCCTCCCTCCCCGTACCATCCCTCTTGTACTCTCTGTATCATATAATGTTGTTTATTTTCTTTATATATTTATTTTCAGAATTGAGATTATCATGTTTTTCTGTGTATTTATGTGTTGATAGTACACAACAAATGTGTTGTTGATTGCTGGGATCTTAGTTCCCCAACCAGGGATCCAGCCCATAGCTCCTGCAGTGGAAACTCGGAGTCTTAACCTCTGGATCACCAGAGAAGTCCCTATTTATGTATTTGTTTATTGACCTCCAGGCACATCCCACTACCATTAGGATATAGCTTTTTCAGAGAAGAACTTTTTTGGCTTGTTCTTCACATATCTCAAATTTTGAGAAAAATGTTTGTCTAGTGGTTGGTGCTCAGTATGTTTCTTGAACAAATGAGTAAATTCTCAATTATAATGGCAGGCCTGACTCCACGCTTCTTCTCACAAACAGTACATTCGACACAAGGGCCTTCTCATAGGCAAACTTCAGAACTGGCTCCTGAGCAGTCAGACCAGCAGTCACAATTTTCTTTTTAATGGAATCAGGGAACTTGGAGGTTCTTGCCTCTTGCTTTTACTTGGTATTTCATCCATTGAGCCCCACATTCAGATATTTTCTGGATAGTAGGAATACAAAGGTGTGAAGGTTGCCCTGAGGAGCTTACATTCTACAGAAGGAAAGAGACCAAAACAATTGTAAAATAATGCAGTAAATCCTTCCAGATAGCCACAGAGTACTAGGGAAATACAGAGTTGAAGGTGTTGCTTTTGGGTTATAGGAAGATAGCTTTATGGGAAGGCTTCACTGAAAAGGTTGAATTTGTATTTGGTCCCACTGAGATACGGGCTCTAGACCAGAGATTTTAAATCAGGGGTGAGGGTGGGATGGTAGGGAAGGTGATTTTGCCCCGCAGGGCATATTTGGCAGTGTCTTTGTTACCACTGGAGGCAGGAGAGATGCTAGTAGGCAGGGACTGGGGATGCTGCTGTTCATCCTACGATGCACAGGACAGCCCCAACCAAGAATTATCCTGCCTGAAGTGCCACTAATGCTGAGGGGAGAAACTTCGATTAAGATAATAGTTATCAGTTCAGTTCAGTTCAGTTCAGTCACTCAGTAGTGTCCGACTCTTTGCGACCTCATGAATCGCAGCACGCCAGGCCTCCCACCATCACCAACTCCCAGAGTTCACTCAGACTCATGTCCATCGAGTCCGTAATGCCATCCAGCCATCTCATCCTCTGTTGTCTCCTTTTCCTCCTGCCCCCAATCCCTCCCAACATCAGAGTCTTTTCCAATGTGTCAACTCTTCACATGAGGTGGCCAAAGTACTGAAGTTTCAGCTTTAGCATCATTCCTTCCAGAGAACACCCAGGGCTGATCTCTTTCAGAATGGACTGGTTGGATCTCCTTGCAGTCCAAGGGACTCTCAAGAGTCTTCTCCACACCACAGTTCAAAAGCATCAATTCTTCGGCGCTCAGCTTTCATCACAGTCCAACTCTCACATCCATACATGACCACTGGAAAAACCATAGCCTTGACTAGACGGACCTTTGCTGGCAAAATAATGTCTCTGCTTTTCAATATGCTATCTAGATTGGTCATAACTTCTCTTCCGAGGAGTAAGCGTCTTTTAATTTCATGGCTGCAGTCACCATCTGCAGTGATTTTGGAACCCCAAAAAATAAAGTCTGACACCCTTTCCACTGTTTCCCCATCTATTTCCCATGAAGTGATGGGACCAGATGCCATGATCTTTGTTTTCTGAATGTTGAGCTTTAAGCCAACTTTTTCACTCTTCTCTTTCACTTTCATCAGGAGGCTTTTTAGTTCCTCTTCACTTTCTGCCATAAGGGTGGTGTCATCTGCATATCTGAGGTTATTGATATTTCTCCCAGCAATCTTGATTCCAGCTTGTGCTTCTTCCAGCCCGGCGTTTCTCATGATGTACTCTGCATATAAGTTAAATAAGCAGGATGACAATATACGGCCTTGACATACTCCTTTTCCTATTTGGAACCAGTCTGTTGTTCCATGTCCAGGTCTAACTGTCACTTCCTGACCTGCATATAGGTTTCTCAAGAGGCAGGTCAGGTGGTCTGGTATCCCCATCTCTTTCAGAATTTTCCACAGTTTATTGTGATCCACACAGTCAGAGGCTTTGGCATAGTTATCAATTGCTGCTAAAACTGTTAGGTGAGGGGCTGATAGGCAGTTTTAGAATGGATGGATCACGCCAACTGTACTGATCAATTTTACCACAAAAAACGAGGTAACCAGTCTTTCTGTGTACCTTGTTGTAGTATACGGAATATTCTCACTGAAAGAGCAAATCTGAACTTGACCAAGTCTCTAGCACAACATTGACTATGTGAAATTTGTAAGCCACATATGTAATTAAATTTTCTCTCATTGGCACATTAATAAATAAAAAGGAACAGGTAGAAATTAATTTTAATAATATATTTTATTCAGCCCTAATATAAACAAATGCTGTTGTTTCAACATGTAAACATTATTAATGAAATATTTTACCTTTTCTGTACTGTCTTGAAATCTGGTGCATATTTTACACTTAGAGAACCTCTCCATTCAGACTACTACATTTCAGGCACTCAACAGGCACATGAAGGGTGGCTGCTGTTTTGGACAGAACAGCTGTGGAGTTAAACACCAATTTGTGGAACAATTGGAGGACAGAGGAATATGTTACACACAGTCCAAGGATGCAATCAGAAAAGATCCAGAATGCGAGAAATTCTTTGGGACGATGATCTGGTTTCTTTCACTGGAAAAAAGTTGCAAAATAAAGGCTAGAGGAAGTAAGGTGGGGGGAAGTGTTACTGATTTTAAATGACTTTTGAACTATACCAGTCAGATGGTGTAGATCTTGTTTGGGTCTTGATTTGAACAAAACAACTATACAAAATTATGTTTTCAACACTAGCCATTTATTTGATATTTAAATAATTGTTAATTCTGCTGTATAATTACTAGTATTGTGATTATAGTCAAAATCAGACTCCTTTTAAAGGCACATACTGAAATATTTTCAGATAAAGTAAAATTTTTTCTTTTAGAAAAGGCAGAGGAACCAGAGATTAAATTGCCAACATATGCGGGATCATAGAAAAAGCAAAGGAATTCCAAAAAATATCTGCTTCATTGACTATGCTAAAAGCCTTTGACTGTGTGGATCACAACAAACTATGGAATATTCTTAAAGAGATGGGAATACCAGACCACCTTACTTGTCTCCTAAGAAACCTGTATGCAGGACAAGAAGCAACAGTTAGAAACAGACTTGGAACAATGGACTGGTTCAAAATTGGGAAAGGAGTACATCAAGGCTGTATACTGTCACCCTGCTTATTTAACTTATATGCAGAGTATATCATGTGAAACACCAGACTAGATGAATCACAAGCTGGAATCAAGATTGCAGGGAGAAATATCAGCAACCTCAGATATGCAGATGATACCACTTTAATGGCATAAAGTGAAGAGAAAATAAAGGATGTCTTGATGAAACTGAAAGAGGAGAGTGAAAAAGCTGGCTTAAAACTCAGTATTCAAAAAACTAAGATTGTGGCATCTGGCCCTATCACTTCTGGCAAATAGATAAGGAAAATGTGGGAACAGTGTCAAATTTCATTTTCTTAGGCTCCAAAATCAAAGCAGATGGTGACTACAGCCATGAAATTAAAAGATGCTTGCTCCTTGGAAAAATAACTATGTCAAACCTAGACAGTGTTTTAAAAAGCAGAGACGTCACTTTGCCAACAAATGTCCGTCTAGTCAAAGCTATGGTTTTCCTGGTAGTCATGTATGGATGTGAGAGTTGTACCATGAAGAATGGTGAACATGGAAAAACTTATGCTTTTGAACTGTGGTGCTGAAGAAGACTCTTGAAGAGTCCCTTGGGCAGCAAGGAGATCCAACCAGTCAATCCTAAAGGAAATCAATCCTGAATATTCATTGGAAGGACTGATGCTGAAGCTGAAACTCCAGTACTTTGGCCACCTGATGCCAACAGCTGACTCATTGGAAAAGACCCTGATAATGGGAAAAATTGAGGGCAAGAGGAGAAGGGGGTGACAGAAGATGAGATGGTTGAATGGTACCACTGACTCAATGGACATGAATTTGAGCAAACTCTGGAAGATAGTGATGGACAGAGAAGCCTGGTGCACTGCAGTCCATAGGGTCTCAAAGAGTTGGACACAATTCAGCGGCTGAACAACAAAAACAAAAGCAAAACAGTGTCTGTGACTTGCCTCACCATAATTCACTGGAGAGGAAACCATATGAGTATAGGGTGTGAGTAAAGAGGAAACAAGGTTGGCCATGAATTGATTCTTGAAAGTAGGTGATGGGTGCAGGAGTGGTCACTATATTATTTTCTTTACTTATGTAAATATTTTTAAAGTAAAGATTTAAGTAAAGATTTTAAAAATGTGCTTGGTTTTAGCAAATATTGCCTATGGATGTGTTTTGCTGTCGTGGGTCCATGGCATGCCTGTGCCTCTGCCACTTGAAAGGGGCTTCCTGGAGGGGATTGCTGTCTTCCCCCCGTCCTACTTTCCAAGAGAGTTGAAAAGAGCTGATGGTTGTATTACTTACTGTCATCTAGGAATCCTAAGATTTTCAGAAGTAAAACATTCTGGAGATTTTGTGTATTCCACCGCTGAGAACAGATCAGCAGCTGGAAGCTGGCATAAATGTTTGTGTCAGGGACAAAAATAAAAGATAGAAACAGAAAGGGAATGCCTATATCACTTACCTTCTAAGACAGCATGCCCTTATTGGATACAGAAAATGGGTGTTTTTTACTAAAATTTTTACCCATAGGTTATGGTTTTAGATGGTACAAAAGTCAGAACTTTTAAACTTTAAAAATGAAATTATTTTATGTGTAATGAAATAAAAAACTAGATAGCATATCAAACTTGTAATTTTATGGATGTTATCCATTGGAGCAGGAGGAGAAAGTATAGAATAGTAAGTCAGTTTAAACAAGATTATTAAATAGAAAATAGTAAAGATGGGACACAGATATAGCATGAGTTCCAAAGATGATTCACAAATTGGCGGATTTTGAGAAATGTGGAAATGGAGATTTTCTTTTCAAAAAAAAAGCATATGAAGAAACCAGCACATAAAACAACTCAGGCTGAGAAATCATTTTTATCAAAAGTGATTTTCATTATGAGAATGACATATTTATTCCTGGATTAATCTCTCTGTCTTGTGCCAAGACAGATTTTCCCATATCTTGTGACTCCTAGAGCATATATCTTGTGGGAAAATATCAGAGAAAGGATGGTGGCTTTTGTTTTAGAGACAAAATGTGTTGGGTAAAGAAGTTCTGAATGGGGTGGAAAGATCTGTACTCTGTGAGGGACATGCGGCGGGTCCCTTTACTCCTCCTCCTCCTCGTCATCCCTAGAGCCCCACACAGCCTGGTCCCTGCTCCTCTCTGACCTTACCTGGTAAGTTCTGTAGCATGGCCAACTTTCTGTTCTGCAACACACAAAACCTGTTCTCTCCCAGAGACTCTGCTGTTACACTTTCCTCTGCCTTCCCAAAGATCTTTGCTTGACCAGTTTCTTAACACTTAATCTCAACTCCAATATTATCTCCTCTCCAGCTCTGCCTATTGAAAGGACCACTTCTTCAATCACTCTTTATTACATTATCCTATTTTTGTCTTCTTCATAGAAACTAAGACTCCCAGCAATTAGGCTGTTTGTTTGCTTGCTCCATGAAAGATGAGCCTTGTCTGTTTTGTTCACAGTGTTTCCCTATCAAGTTGAATGGTGCTTGGCATGTGGAAGGAGCTTGGCAAATACTTGTTGAATGAATACATGAATTAGATAAGCTGGGATTTGGACTAGATCATCTCTGAGGGTCTCCTTCCAGCTATGAAGTACTATGATTTTCAAAATCCATCACAAAAAGCATTTATCTTTCCAATGGAGAGCTTTTCTCCACAAATGAGCCAAGATAGGATTTCCCAGGGCTTAACTGAAATGGTGGGTAAGCAAGCCGAGTGAAACAGATGCCTTCGGGTGCCGACATGTCTTCCTCTGTGTTTAGCAACAGAGCAAAGAGCAATCATCATAATCAGTGCAGAGGTGGATGAGAGAGTAACCCCGTCTTTTGCCAAATTGCCTTTGTGAATGTCAGAGCCAGCTTCTCTGAAAACAGCCCTTTATTTAGAACATTACTCCAAGCAGAGCTTGCCCCCCCACCCCCTTTTCTCTTACTCGGGCTCTCCAATTTGTCACATATGTGTTCAATTGCTCTCTTAATATCAGTTTGGGTAACCCTGATGCGAGGGAGATGTGAGAGTCAGCCATTAGGTGTGTGAAGGTCTGATGAAAGTAACTTTAACACATCACCATTTACTTTGGCAGGGGCTTGGGCCAAGAGCAAAAGTCCTCTTGATGTGTCAAATTATAGATAAACACAAGTTTCAAAAACATTTGTGATATAACTGCAAATAAATGCTGGTAACTGGCAGGGTGCTCCGTTTACAAATAGTTCCTGTCAACCAAACAGTGAGAGGATAAACTTGAACGCAACTGACTTCCCAAACATTTGAAAGCACTTTAATAGAAAGGCTCTGAGGCTGCAAGTATAAAACAGAATAATAATTAAGGCTTAAAATACCACCCAGCCAACAGCAAAGCTGTGCAGGCTGTGCCTTGGGATCTGGGGTTTATCATGATGACTCAGCATGAGATTCCTTGGGCCCCAACCATCTTTTGAAGACTCTCTGAGTTTTCCAAACCCTTGCTTTGGGTTTGGGTTGGTCGTCCTCTTCAGGTCCCCAATCTGAGAAGCATGACACTGGCAACTGACTAGAATGGTTGATACTTAAGAAGAAGAGGTGGTGTATTTCTTCCATAAGTAGGGAGCTTCAGGCCTTGATAAAGTATTAATAGTTGCATCTGGCACATTCTTTCTAAAGGGGCAAAGTCAACAGGGCCACTTGCCTGTGTGTGAGGCTGTTTGGTGATGGCAGTAGTGATATGAGGAGAAATAGGGTATACCTCCTCCTCGTTGGCCACTATGAGCTTTCATCCATCCATCTGTCCATGACTTAAGAAGTATGTATTGAGTTCTTCTGATGTGCCAAACATCAGAACACATTGGGAAGAAAAGCTTTGTGCTGGACCCTGATCTCTATGATAGAGTAAAACCCTGAAAGGGGAAGCCAGGGGTTTGAATTCAAGTCTGTGTTGAACCACACTGTTGTTTGTGTGCTCTAGGAGCTACAGATACAGCACTTGATCAGGTAGTAAATGGACAAAGCAGGCAGGAAATTTCATGTCACTCTGGAAATTTCTTGCCCCGTGCACAAGAGTGGTGAGCCCCACCTATGGTGAAGTGTTGTTCTGCTGAAAGACAGCACAGTTTCCCAGATTTTCAAGACAAGCAGGAAATCCTGACCTGCCTGTAAGATGCAAAATTTCCTGCTTGTTTTGAAAATTTGAAAAGCTGTGCTGTCTTCCACTGGAGCAAGACAAAATCCTGACCTGTAAGATGAAAAATCCCTGGAGAAGGGAACAGCAAACCACTTCAGCATTCTTACCTTGAGAACCCCATGAACAGTGTGAAAAGACAAAAAGATATGACACTGAAGGATGAACTTACCAGGTCTGTAGGTGCCCAATACGCTACTAGAGAAGAGCAGAGAAATGGGTCCAAAAGGAATGAAGAGGCTGAGCCAAAGCAGAAACTCCCAGTTGTGGATATGTCTGGTGGTGAAAGTAAAGTCCAATGCTGTAATGAATAATATTGCATAGAAATCTGGAATGTCAGGTCTGTGAATCGAGGTAAATTGGAAGCGGTCAAACAGAAGATGGCAAGGGTGAACATCAACATTTTAGGAATCAATGAACTAAAATGAATGGGAATGGGAGAATTTAATTCAGATGACCATTATATCTACTACTGTGGACAAGAGTCCCTTAGAAGAAATGGAGTAGCCCTCCCTCATAGTCAACAAGAGTCTGAAATGCAGATCTTTGGTGCAGTCTCAAAAATGACAGAATGATCTCGATTTGTTTACAAGGCAAACCATTCAGTAATCCAAGTTTATGCCCCAACCAATAAGGCCGAAGAAGCTGAAGTTGAACAGTTTTATGAAAACCTACAACACCTTCTAGAAATAACAACAAAATAGATGTCCTTCTCATTATAGGGGACTGGAATGCAAAAGTAGGAAGTCAAGAGATACCTTGCCTGGAGTACCAGGCAAGTATGGCCTTGTAGTACAAAATGAAGCAGAGCAAAGGCTAACAGAGTTTTGCCAAGAGAACACACTGATCATAGCAAGCACCCTCTTCCAACAACATGAGAGACAACACTACACATGGACATCACCAGATGGTCAATACCTACCCAAATCAGACTGATTACATTCTTTACAGCCAGAATACAAAGGGATTAGATCTGATAGAGTGACTGAAGAACTATGGATGGAGGTTCATAACATTGTACAGAAAGTGGTGATCAAAACCATCCCCAAGAAAAAGAAATGCAAAAGACAAAATGGCTGTCTGAGGAGGCCTTACAAATAGCTGAGAAAAGAAAAGAAGTGAAAGGCAAAGGAGAAAAGGAAAGATATACCCATGTGAATGTAGATTTCCAAAGAATAGAAGGAGAGATGAGAAAATGTTCCTGAGTGAACAATGCAAAGAAATACAGGAAAACAATACAAAGGGAAAGACTGGAGATCTCTTCAGGTAATTAGAGATACCAAGGGAATATTTCATGAAAAGATGGACACGATAAAGGACAGAAATGATATGGACCTAACAGAAATAGAAGATAGTAAGAAGAGGTGACAAGAATACACAGAAGAACTGTACAAAAAGAGGTCTTAATGACCCGGATAACCACCATAGTGTAATCACTCACCTAGAGCCAGACATCCTGGAATGCGAAGTCAAGCGGGCCTTAGGCAGCATCATTATGAACAAAGCTAGTGAAGGTATGAATTCCAGCTGAGCTATTTCAGATCCTAAAAGATGATGCAGTTAAAGTGCTGCACTCAATATGCCAGCAAATTTGGAAAACTCAGCAGTGGCCACAGGACTGGAAAAGGTCAGTTTTCATTCCAATCCCAAAGAAAGACAATGCCAAAGAAGGTTCAAACTACCACACAGTTACACTCATTTCACATGCTAGCAAGGTAATGCTCAAAATCCTTCAAGCTAGACTTCAATAGTATGTGAACCAAGAGCTTCCAGATGTACAGCTGGATTTAGAAAGGCAGATGAACCAGAGATCAAATTGCCAACATCTGTTGGGTCATGGAAAAAGCAAGAGAATTCCAGAAAAACATCTACTTCTACTTCATTGACTACACTAACGCCTTTAACCATGTAGATCACAAGAAACTGGAAAATTCTTCAAGAAATGGGAATACCAGACCACCTTACCTGCCTCCTGAGAAACCTGTATGCAGGTCAAGAAGCAACAGTTAGAAATAGATATTGAACAATGGACTGGTTCCAAATTGGGAAAGGAATACATCAAGGCTGTATATTGTTACCCTGCTTATTTAAATTATGCAGAGTACATCATGCAAAATGCCAGACTGGATGAAGTACAGCTGGAATCAAGATTGCTGGAAGAAATATAAATTTAGATATGCAGATGATACCACCCTTATGCCCAAAAGCAAAGAGGAACTAAAGAGTCTCTTGATGAAAGTGAAAGAGGAGAGTGAAAAAGCTGGCTTAAAACTCAACATTCAATATATGATGATCATGGTATCTGGTCACATAACTTCATGGCAAATAGATGGGGAAACAATGGAAACAGTGACAGACTTTCTTTTCTTGGGCTCCAAAATCACTGCAGATGGTGACTACAGCCATGAAATTAAAAGACACTCCTTGGATGAAAAGATATGACCAACCTAGACAGCATATTAAAAAGCAGAGACATTACTTTGTTGACAAATGTCTATATAGTCAAAGCTATGATATTTCTGGTAGTTATGTATGGATGTGAGAGTTGGACCATAAGGATGGCTAAGTGCCGAAGAATTGATGGTTTCGAACTAAGATGTTGGAGAAGACTTTTAAGAGTCTCTTGGACCATAAAGAGATCCAACCAGTCCATCCTAAAGGAAATCAGTCCTGAATATTTACTGGAAGGACTGATGCTGAAGCTGAAGCTCCATTACTTTGGCCACTTGTTGCAAAGAGCCGACTCACTGGAAAAGACCCTGATGCTGGGAAAGATTGAAGGCTGGAAGAGAAGGGGACGACAGAGGATGAGATGGTTGGATAGCATCACTGACTAAATGGACATGAATTTGAGGAAACTCTGGGAGATAGTGAAGGACAGGGAAGACTGGTGCGCTGTAGTCCGTGGAGTCACAAGGAGTCAGACATGACTGAGAGACCGAACAACAACAAAATGCAGAATCCTCCCATTTTATTCATTGTTACTTTTTAAAATTTTGTCTGTGCTAGGTCCTCACTGTGCTGCACAGGCTGCTTTTGTTGTGGAGTGTGGGCTCTAGAGCCTGAGGGCTCTGTAGTTGTGGTGATGCAGACTCTAGAACTGGCTCTCTAGTTGTGGTGCACAAGCTTAGTTGCCCCGTGGCATGTGGGATCTTTGTCCCCTAACCTGGGATTGAACCCATGTCCCTGGCATTGGAAGGTGGATTTTTACCCCTGGATGACTAAGGAAGTTCCCAAATCTCTCCATTTTAAATACTGTTGACTTGGTTTTAAAAAAAACAGGTCAGGGCAGAATTAATCAGAATCCAGTCTCCAGTCTCTTAGGGTGTAGGGTTCTTCTCAGTTTGTTCATCAGTGAGAGAGAAGTTCTAAGTCTGTGAAGTCTGACAGTCTGTGTGATGACCTCCCGGCTGCTGATGGAGCAAGAGGGAGGCCGTCCTGGCAGGGCACTGCCCCACCCCGCCGCCCCCCTAGACAGTTTCAGCCCGTGGAGTGCTGTTCCTACTGATGTTCCCAGATGTCATTTGCATGTTCCTTGTCCTCTTAGATCAGGCTAGATTGCCTAAAATCCACCAGTTCCAAAGTACAGAACCCTGCCCAAGCTTTGTTGAATTCCTGGAGGTGGGAATCTTCTCTGTCTCCCAGGTTGCTGCATCACCCCTTGAAATTACACTGTGCCCAATCATGGAACTTGATTGTTTCTTTGAATTCCATTAGAAGCTATCTCAATCACCCAAAATATTTATAGACTTTACAATAGACACTTTTGGTAGGGGCTGGGCTGGGGTTCAGGAAACTGAAAAAGTTTTATTTTGCAGGAAAGAAAATTAACTTCATATGGAATAGCAGACATGTTTATTTTTAAGATGCCATTTCACCTACTCCCTGCCTGCTCCATATTTACTAGTTATAGCATCTGAGGAAGTTATGTACACTTTCTGTGCCTAGTTTCTCATATTTAAAATGAGGACTATAAGAATATCTACTTATAATATTGATTTGAGGACAAAATAAGTTAATATAACCAAGATGATTAGAACGTGGCCAGATACTATAGATAGATGAAGAAAAGAAGAAAAAGAAGGAAGGATGGAAAGAAAGAAAAAAGAAAATTAGGCTATTGTTATTTTAATTTCTGATTCCTCTCATTTCCTTCTCCATTCCTTTTGCTCCTCATAACCTGTCCTCCTCCCATTCAGGAACAAAAACAAAAATTTACTCATGAGTCCTCTCTATTCTTACCCAGAATAGTTTGTCTTCTTTTTCCTCTGAGGTCTTGGCTCCTGCTGATGTCATATCCCAAGTATGTCGTATCATGCTGATGTCACAGCCAAGTCATTTACCAAGGTATTTTCCAAACAATGATAGTTTCCTCCCTAAGAGGTATTAAGATGTCAAATGTCAAGACAATATTTTTTCAGCTTGTTATGTTTATGTATATAACACAAAGGGTTCTGTAGCTTAAAAATAAATATTAAAAATAGTGACTTGGTCTTCAGGGTGTTTTCAGCCTCTTAAATTCTGTGATTCTGGAGAAATAAACATTCCTGGCAGTGTGAGATGCCTTAGTCTACGTCTTCTAGTGATAGGTTAGGGGAGAGTACACACTGGAACACCCAGCCTAGCCAGGCCCCGCCCAGGCACATTCCCAGGAGCTTGAAGATACTGTTGGCCCTTTTCTAAGTAGTCAAGGGGGCTGCAGTGCCAGAAGGCTAGAACCTAGCACAATATTCAGATAACATGCTCCTCTCCTAAAAAAAAAAAATTTATTCTGTAACTCTCATAATATTTCTAGCCTCCTCACCCCACTCCACCTGGGGGAAATTCAGTCACACAGATGATGTAGAAGGAGGAAACCTTTCTTTCTCTCATAAAGAGAAAGTATTATTATAGAGCTTCTTAATCTTACTTTAAGAAATACAAAATCCCCCAAATCCATTATCTTTCTCATCCTCCAATAAAGTCAATAATCTTATCTATGTATGCATATATATATATATATATGTATGTATATATATGCTTTATACTTTTCACGAACTATATTTCTATTAGAATGTTCATAAAAGATAGCAACACTAAAAAGTAAAAACCTCCAAATTCTATCTTGGTTTCAAATCTTCCCAATGAGTCCTTCCTTCCTTGCTACTCTGGGCTAGATAAGAGACTGGGAGTCTGATTTTTAAGCTGTTGGTTGCTGTCTTTGGCATTTGTCAGAGTGAGAGGTTGATTTTGGAAGTGTTATAATAGAAATGGTCTATTATAGCTTTGGGAAATAGATACTGACAAAATTAGAGGAACAGGAAAGGCATGTTCTGCAATCCATTTCACACAGGTATGTCATGGAAAAAACACAGCAGATGTGGCTTTGAGTTTCAACTCTGATACTAGCTTTGTGATCTTGGGCAAATAAAATTAACCTGTCTGAGCCTAGATTCTTCCTCTGTAATATGGAGTGATAATATGGGGACTCTGAGCTGCAGATGTGATTATGAATGGCAGCCTGGCTACATTTGTACCCACAGGCTAATGAGAATATCTGAAATACCAGTTATGGATGTAACTACTTAACCTACAGTAGGTTCCTAAGACATTTGAAATCCCTTCATCTCTTTCCCGTTTGTTTTGGAGCCAGAGACCATATGTCTTACTTAGAGCTAATCATTTTTGCTTTGATGATTGAATTTTATTGAAAATTTCTTAGAATTTAATAGTTGAAAGAGAGTTTAAATGATCAGGTGACCCAACTCTTCCAGCGGGATTACAGAAGCTTGCAGTTTCAATCAGTATAAAATAAAACATTTAAGGAACCAAGAAAACTTGGAATATCTGAGGGACTCAAAAGGAGTTGATGTCTTTAGGCACCTGATCAGGGGTAATTATAACAATTGGGTAATACATTTTTGGCAAGAGCTTCCTGGCAGTGAAGGCAAAGTGAAAACATGTTGGGTTGCTTAGTTTTGGTTTTCTGACAATGGAAAACATACACATTTTTCTGTAGAGACAAACTTTTTCCTGGAACCAAGCTTGAGCATTTATCACATGACTCATTGTATAAAGGACACTGTGGGACAGAATGGAGAGTATATCCCTCCATGACGTCTTATAAAATGTGTAGTTTTTCATCTGGAAGTTCTCATCTTGAAGATGTGTGAAGTAAACATTCTATAGTAACTCAGAACCCTCTTTCCAGTACACTGAGAGAATCTGAAATAAACCAAGAAAGGGAATCACTTATGCTGCCCTCCTCACCACTAATCTCTGGAGAAACACTTTGGAGGCATTTATATTTAGATATCTTCTGAAGGCAATCATCATCATCATTGTCATGATTATAACTACTTTTTGTCAAGCACAAGTGCATTTTATAGGTATAAGCAGGTTAACTAAGGCTTAGTATTAATAAGATTAAAAAAACTCTTCCAAGATCACACAGATCATCCTGGTTTCTAACTACCTTTGGTTGACTGTGGTTCCTCAGCATTGAGCTGAGGAGGACCCTGAGGCCACATTGGATAACAGTAGGCACAAGCCCCATGACCAGCTCGTGATGCTTGTGTATGAGAGAGCAGTGAGACCCTGTGGCCATGCCTTTGACATCTTTGTGTGTTTACATTTTCTTACTGTTGATTTTGCAATCCTATGGGCTATAGCCTGCCAGGCTCCTCTGTCCATAGAATTATCCAGGCAAAAATATTGGGGTGGGTTGCCATTTCCTTCTCCAAGGGATCTTCCTGACCCGGGGATTGAACCCCGGTCTTTTGCATTGCAGGAAGATTCTTTGCCATCTCAGTCACCAGGGAAGCCCAAAGCAAATTTCATGATAGTAATTAGCAGATAAAGATGTTGCCTATAATTCCTCTACACTTCTTAGTGGAAATATCCCAGGATGTATGGTAGTTGACTATTTTTTATTACTACCAATTGGAGCTTCAGGATTCCCAGAAACCTGATATAAGCCAAAGGCCTTAATGCAAATTAGTTATTAATGTGAATTGAACATTTGTATAAGTCAATTTATAAATATAGTAACTTTTTAAATCTTACTCAGTTAATGACTAGGTTTTGCTGTTGTTGAAGAAAAGTTAAAGTTCCTCAGTCGTGTCCAACTCTTTGCGACCCCATGAATTATACAGTGTGTGGAATTCTCCAGGCCCGAATACTGGAGTGGGTAGCCATTCCCTTCTCCAGGGGATCTTCCCAACCCAGGGATCAAACCCTCAAACCCAGGTCTCCCTCATTGCAAGTAGACTCTTTACTGTCTGAGCCACAAGGGAAGTTGTTGCATTCAATTAAATAATATAACCTATCAAGAGCTGCAAATTTTGAGGGTATCTGTGTGACACTGCAAAGCAATTCAACAATTGCAGGTGGAATGCAACAGTTGTAATGTAGTGAGTCTGTATCCTGAAGGGCTATGGTCCCTCAGTATTGAAACCTTTATTCCAAAGATGTATGAGACAGTGAGCAGATCACCTCAGGATGGGCTGCTCCTGCTTTTTCCTGGTGAAAGAACCATCTCTTCCTCCATCCTGAGAGTACAAGGTTCTGGTAGAGCTGACTCCACCTCCTGGGTTAGGCATGTACCCACTCTGGCACCATATTCCCCCAACCAGTGATGGATGCAAAGTTAGATACATGTTACCAAGTCAGACCAATTAAGATCTCCTTAGGTCTGGGCAGGACCTAGAAGGTAAATGTACTCGCTGTTGTTGAGTTGCTAGGTTAGTAGAATAAACACCAGTTGCTGCTGGTAGACATACTCCCTCAGAATGAATCTAGCTCCCAAGAAAGAAGTGGTGAATGGAGAAAGAGGGATTCGAAATTTTGAGTATATACACAGAATTGTGCATCCATCACCACGGTCAATTTTAGAACATTTTTATTACCTAAAAAAGACTACTTTACCAGCAAAGGTCCGTCTAGTCAAAGCTATGGTTTTTCCAGTATCCATGTATGGGTGTGAGAGTTGGACTATAAAGAAAGCCGAGCACCAAAAAATTGATGCTTTTGAACTGTGGTGTTGGAGAAGACTCTTGAGAGTCCCTTGAACTGCAAGGAGATCCTAAAGGAAATCCACCAGTCCATCCTAAAGGAAATCAGTCCTGAATATTCATTAGAAGGACTGATGCTGAAGCTGAAACTCCAATCTTTGGCTACCTGATGTGAAGACCTGACTCATTTGAAAAGACCCTGATGCTGGGAAAGATTGAAGGCAGGAGGAGAAGGGGACGACAGAGGATGAGATGGTCGGATGGCATCACCGACTCAATGGACATGGTTTGAACAAGCTCCAGGAGTTGGTGATGCACAGGGAAGCCTGGTGTGCTGCATTCCATGGAGTCGCAAAGAGTTGGACACGACTGAGCAAGTGAACTGAACTGAACTGAAAAAAGACATCCCACTCCACTTAAGCATCATGCTGTGCCCTTCAGGTGCCCTCGGTCAAGCCTGGGCAGCCACTAGTGTGCTTTTCCCACCCTCTGTCCAGATTTGTCTGCTTTGGACATTCCATGTGTATGGTTCTCAGCTCTTCTTGAATTAACCTTGATAAGGCCCTTTACTCCTGGCAGCCTTTATTAGAATTAAAATTTTTCATATGTATAATCATTTGTTTAATATCTATCTCTCCATTAGACAATACATTTTACCAGGGCATGGAATTCATGTGTTTTATTCACCACTGTACCCCCGTGCCTACCCCAATGCCTGTGTGCCACAGAATAGACACCTGATGATATTTACTCAATGAATAAAGGAATGAATGGATGGTTGAGTGAGTAAATTAGATACCCACCCTGCTGTTACCACCAAAGTAGATTCAGAAATACCAATCTACTTAATATACTGAAAGAGGTTGATCTGGTTAACTTACTTTTATACTGGTTCCCCATATTGGGCAGAAAGAGAAATAAATATCTATTTAGCGAGATAGACTGCGGTTATATATGCAGATATGTAATATTTGTAAATGAGAAGTGGATTGTTTGTGTATAGGAGTGGAAGAGGGAGAGACTGGGTAAGCTGGAGCTAAGTTAAAGTAAACTATTTATTGCACTAACTAAGCCACAACGTGGCCACTGCCAACTGGTCACAACTGCTGTTTCTTTTTTTCCTTAAAGGCCTTCCTCTCTAAAAGATACGCTCTGAGTAATAGGAAAGAAAGAATCCTAATGCTCAGAATTTGCTCATGGCATCCTTGACTGTTTGGGGCCTGATTCCATGAGTGTCTAGGTCTGGTTGTTTCCTGTCTGTGCCTGTGACGACACAGGGAAGAATGGGATGGGTGGGTAGTCAGCTGCATGCCTTGTCTCTTGAGCGCAAGCAGCTTATGGAGTGGGAAACACACATCCCCACTTGGATGGCTTCTATACTCTGGGGCTTGGCAAAGCTGTTGCTGAAAACATTGAACAAAATAAACTACAGAAGATAGAAGGAATGCAGGAAAAGTCATGCAAAAACAAATTGGTGATTCATAGAGATTACAGGCTAATGGCTACAAGATTTTCCTTGCTTTGATTTGGACTTTTTCAAGAAATCAGTTGCAGTAGAGGCTCCCTTGGTGGTTAAACATGAGAGGGGATTTTCTAGAAATAATGAGTTTCTGTTTGGAGTGTTTGTTTTATTTTTAATAAAGCAAATATTGTTTTTATTCCCTTACTTCTCCACTGAAGAAATAAAATCTTTAAGTAATCCCCGTTTCTGGATGCAGGCGGCATAAAGAATACACACAAACAGAAAGATTATTTCAGAGATTTTTTTTTTTTTTTTTGTCATTCACGAGCATTTCAAAAATTATGTTAAGGGTTGATGATGCTAAATGTGGCATCAGCTAGTACAGAGATGTGTGTGTGTGTGTGTGTGTGTGTGTGTGTGTATTTCTGACACCTCTCTTGTGCCCAGAAAGAATGAATATTTATTATGATCTAAGATTATAATTGATTTTTTGAAAATAAGACTCAAGATTCAAATAAAGCGCTAATCAGAGCTGTGTGTGTGTATGTGTGTGTTTAGTCATTAAGTTTTGTCTGTCTCTTTGCGACCCCATGAACTGTAGCCTGCCAGGCTCCTCTGTCCATGGGATTTCCCAGGCAAGAATACTGGAGTGGTTTGCCATTTCCTTCTCCAGGGAATCTTCCCACCCCAGGGATCGAACCAGCATGTCCATATGCAGGTGGGTTCTTTACTACTGAACCACTAGGAAAGCTCCTAAATTTTGACCAGTAGGATACTTAATATATTTTTTGGAGTGTGTTGCCCAGCAAAGGAACATATACACACCTACATAGTGTGATAAGTAGGAGGAGCCTTGCATTGTTTCACTTCACCAGCTAACCCCCAACCAAACATCGCCCAATTATCTAACTTTCACTGTTAAATTCACCATTCATTTCTTGTTTCTTTAGACAATTCAGTACCTTCTAAATTCTTATGATGGTAAAAATAACCTAAGATGCTTGATAAAATCATAGATTCTAGGTCCTGTCCAAAATGGAACCAAACTCCTGAGACAAACCTCTCTTTTTAATAAATGCCCTAAGTGATGCTTATAGCCAGAGAAATTTAGGGAAAATTAGGCTAATGATTATTTTTCAGTTTCATTTTTTGATAACTCTTTTATGAAACCCTTTCATATGACCTTACCATGAGTCTGTGAGCAAAATATTATTATTCCCATTTTACATAAAAGGAAAGTGAGCCTCTAAAAGGTAAAGTAGACAGATTAAAGCCACTTGGGGGAAAGACCTTGACTCCATGCCACATAGCTTTTAATCCAGATCCTCACCACTAAGCCCTACGGCTTTCCAGGAGCTCGTGGTAATGATAATAAGACTCTAACCAAGACAGTCTCCTCTGAACAAAATATGGACAGTCTGCCTGCAATGCGGGAGACCTGGGTTCAATTCCTGGATTGGGAAGATCCCCTGGAGAAGGAAATGGCAACCCAGTCCAGTATTCTTGCCTGGAAAATCCCATGGGTGGAAGAACCTGGTGGGCTACAGTCCATGGGATTGCAAAGAATCGGACATGACTGAGTGACTATCACTTACTCACTCACTCACTCTGAAAGTACCCAAAGGGCCTTGAAGAAAGAGAAGTCCTTTAATAGCTGAGGAGAGAAGAGAGTAGATGAATAAAGTAATGGAAATGTATCAGCTGATTAATAAGAAGCTATTGAAAAATGGTTGGAGCCTAAGAGCTTTGTAGAATCTCCACCACGGAACCCTGGTTCTGTAAGATACTCCATGAAAAGGGGGGTTCTTGACTCAAACAGATTTGTAAAATGTGGTGAACTTTACTCCAGTAAACAGATCTGGACATCTGCATATTGAAAGGCTCTGAGAAGTTCTGCTGCAAAGAAATTTAATTAAAACTTTAAACTTGCAATAGCCAAACTTATTTGACCATGGAATTCTCCCCTCATTTTTCCATAAACATCTGTTTGAACACACTTTGGGAAATGCTGGCCTAGGACATAGTTTTAGAGTTGAGAATGTATCCATGGGAGTTTTTAATACTGCAGTTACACCAAGTTAAAGATTCTGTTCTTTTTTTCTTCCTATTGTTTCTTTGCTTATTCTGAAGGGGGAGAAACAGACAGATACTATCCATAAAATCACTGAAGTTTGTTGATTCTCCCTAGTTACTAACACAAAGCAAGTGTGTGGCAAGAGAACCAAGTGGGAGCTGAGCTAAGCTTTGGAATGTGGAAACCCGGTCTGTCTGGAGCCCCTGGCTCTCTACAGGCATCTGGACCAGAGGCCCAGCTTGCCTTCTTTTCTGCCCTTGCCTATCTGCCTTTCTGGGGATGAGACAGTCTAAGGATGTTGCCTCATTGGCATGCTTCTTGGTTTTTGTGCATTTAACCAGGTTGATTCAGAGGGACTCTTCATTCCAGGGCTATCTTGGGCCCCACGACTGTCCAAAACAAGGTCCAGGTGGCTTCCAGTCAGAATAGCGGCAAAAACACAATTAAGCAGGCTTGCCAACTGCATCAGTCTTCACAAGATGAACACCACTCTGGCAAGAATGGGAATGCTATCTGCTTATGGTTATGAGTCCTGTTTGTTGGGGCCTAATGGCACCCAGAGATGCCTCCTCAGCTTGAATGGGTAGTTGGGTGGAGATGGGCGTGGTGCACAGTAGTCCAGATGGTTGGATGAGGCTCAAAAAGAGGGTGTGGGGTTAGGGAGGAATGATCTTCCTTCTTTGTTCTTTTTAACTTAGCCTTAAAGGAGCAAGATTATTTCAGTTGTCTGCATTTAGCTGTTTTGGAGAGGATTGTTTTCTTAATAGTGTGAACTTTGCTGTTATTGTTCAAATGGATTCTGACCTTGATGGGTCCTAGGTTTTATACAGCAAAATGGCAGCTGGAGGAGTGTAGGGTGAAGATGTTTTGTTTGGAAAGACAGTGTTTTTAATTTGCATGCATTCTCAAGGAATGGTTTATCCCCATCTCAGTGTCTCCAGAGGTTTGCTGATGAATATTTAATGACCAGCTCTCCAAAAATTAATAAGGTATGCATATATGTGTGTATGTGAAGTGAAGTCGCTCAGTCGTGTCCGACTCTTTGCAACCCCATGAATCGTAGCATGCCAGGCCTCCCTGTCCATCACCAACTCCCGCAGTTCACTCAGACTCACGTCCATTGAGTCAGTGATGCCATCCAGCCATCTCATCCTCTGTCGTCCCCTTCTCCTCTTGCCCCCAATCCCTCCCAGCATCAGAGTCTTTTCCAATGAGTCAACTCTTCTCATCAGGTGGCCAAAGTACTGGAGTTTCAGCTTTAGCATCATTCCTTCCAAAGAAATCCCAGGGCTGATCTCCTTCAGAATGGACTGGTTGGATCTCCTTGCAGTCCAAGGGACTCTCGAGAGTCTTCTCCAACACCACAGTTCAAAAGCGTCAATTCTTTGGCGCTCAGCCATCTTCACAGTCCAACTCTCACATCCATACACGACCACAGGAAAAACCATAGCCTTGACTAGACGGACCTTTGTTGGCAAAGTAATGTCTCTGCTTTTGAATATGCTATCTAGGTTGGTCATAACTTTCCTTCCAAGGAGTAAGCGTCTTTTAATTTCATGGCTGCAGTCACCATCTGCAGTGATTTTGAAGCCCAGAAAAATAAAGTCTGACACTGTTTCCACTGTTTCCCCATCTATTTCCCATGAAGTGATGGGACCAGATGCCATGATCTTTGTTTTCTGAATGTTGAGCTTTAAGCCAACTTTTTCACTCTCCACTTTCACTTTCATCAAGAGGCTTTTGAGTTCCTCTTCACTTTCTGCCCTAAGGGTGGTGTCATCTGCATATCTGAGGTTATTGATATTTCTCCCGGCAATCTTGATTCCAGCTTGTGTTTCTTCCAGCCCAGCGTTTCTCATGATGTACTCTGCATATGAGTTAAATAAACAGGGTGACAATATACAGCCTTGATGAACTCCTTTTCCTATTTGGAACCAGTCTGTTGTTCCATGTCCAGTTCTAACTGTTGCTTCCTGACCTGCATACAGATTTCTCAAGAGGCAGGTCAGGTGGTCTGGTATTCCCATCTCTTTCAGAATTTTCTACAGTTTATTGTGATCCACACAGTCAAAGGCGTTGGCATAGTCAATAAAGCAGAAATAGATGTTTTCCTGGAACTCTCTTGCTTTTTCCATGATCCAGCAGATGTTGGCAATTTGATCTCTGGTTCCTCTTCCTTTTCTAAAACCAGCTTGAACATCAGGAAGTTCATGGTTCACGGACTACTGACGCCTGGGTTGGAGAATTTTGAGCATTACTTTACTAGCATGTGAGATGAGTGCAATTGTGCGGTAGTTTGAGCATTCTTTAGCATTGCCTTTCGTTGGGATTGGAATGAAAACTGACCTTTTCCAGTCCTGTGGCCACTGCTGAGTTTTCCAAATCTACTGGCATATTGAGTGCAGCACTTTCACAGCATCATCTCAGGATTTGGAATAGCTCAACTGGAATTCCATCACCTCCACTAGCTTTGTTCGTAGTGATGCTTTCTAAGGCCCACTTGACTTCACATTCCAGGATGTCTGGCTCTAGGTGAGTGATCACACCATCGTGATTGTCTGGGTCGTGAAGATCTTTTTTGTACAGTTCTTCTGTGTACCACTGCAATGAGAAGCCCAAGCACCACAACGAAGAATGGCCTCCGTTCCCCCCAACTAGAGAAAACCCTCATGCAGCAACAAAATAATTAATTTTTTTACACAGCCAAAAATAATTAATTCTAAAAATAATTTTTAAAAAACCCCACGATAAACCAAGTCCTGATTTGTAGCATTTGGTAATTTCTGTACTGTCTAAGCTCCCCCCATAGCCAATTTCAACTTGACATCACTAAACAAGGAATTGGGAAGAGATATTCAGGGACACACAGTGTAACATTTCCACAAACTGTTATCGAGTCCAAGATTGCTCTGCTTGCTGCACGAGAAGCCAATGAATCTGAACGATGAGGGGTTGAGGCCAGGAGGAGACTTTTTCAGGTGGCTGGCTGACTGAGAAGATGGCAGGCTAGTGCCTCAAAATAACCATCTTATTGGGGTCTGGGTACTAGGTTCTTTCATAGAGAGGGGGATGTGAGGAAGAAGCTTGGCATGCTGCAGTCCCTGGGGTCGCAGAGTCCGACCATGACTGAGGACTGAACTGAAGTGAACTGAGGAAGCAAAGTGAAAAGGCCATTAATCTTGCAAGCTTCTCCTAGAATGACAAGCCCCAGGCAGGGGATGTGTTAATTTCTTCCTTCCTGCCACCTACAGGTAGACAGGGCTCTGAACAAAGGCACTTTAACAGAAAGGCAGAGGGGCGGGATTCTCTGAGCCAGGCCATTCTGTATGATTATAGTAACAAAATCTAAAAGCAAGTCTAAGAAACCGTTACAACATGGAGTCAGAGTTGGCTTTCTTCTCTGCAACAAAACCACCTCAAAAGCATAGGTAAAAGCACTTTTTAGTAAAATAATTAGCAAGTGGTAAATTTTGAGTGTGTATTCCCTTTGTTTTTAATGTAATTTAATTGAGTGTTTAGTTGATGAAAGCTTTGTTTAACCAGGCTTGCAAAAGTCCTAACAATAAAACAGTTGGCTCTAGCATGCTGGCAATACCACTCCAGCATGTTATAAAATTTGTCCATATCATCCTACACCCAGCTTATTTTATTCATTTACAAAATCTGCTTGACTCCTAGAAGTGCTTGAGTTTGTGACCTTTGTTAAGTTGTTGGGAGAGAGAAAAAAAAAAAAAGGAAAACAAGGAAAAAATAATACAGTCCTTCTTTCAGGAATGTTAAGCTGCTCAAAGGGAGTACCTGGTGCTTGCTAAGTTGCTTCAGTCGTATTTGACTGTGCGACCCTATGGACTGTAGCCCACCAGGCTCCTCTGTCCATGGGAGTCTCCAGGCAAGAATACCAGAGTGGTTGCCATGCCCTACTCAAAAGGAGTAATGAACATTTATTGAGCATCTTCTCTATTTTAGACACTGCTCTCTACCACAGATTTTAAATTACAGATTTATAAGCTCCTATGCTATGTAAAAGCCAGAAAAGTAGAGGGAACAAGCACTCTAAACTTTCTGTAAGGCAGAAAGTTAAGAGATGAAATAAAAATTCCTACCACGGTTGCAATATTGCTGATTATCTATACCCATAATTAAGGATTGGAAGGGATTGTGTATAAATAATTGCTCCTTTAGGGCAGTGATCTTAAGGGGTGATGCATTTTCTTCTATATTGTCTTTTGATGTTTTGGTGAAGATGTTTGGTGAAGATTTTTTGGGAGATAAGCACTAAAGTCTGCAATTCAGGCAACAAATGCATTAAATTCATCAAAGGGGAATTCCTCTGTGCTTGGACAGCTTTTATGGAGCACAGGGAGCCTAAGCCAGGCCTTGAAGAATGAGAGGGATTTAGATAAATAGGAAAGTATTCCAGGCAGGGAATAAGTAAAGGGTTAGAGATAGGTATTTTGAAGGAACAATAAATAAGTCTGGCTAGAAAAGATTCGGATTTATATGTGTATGTGAAAGCTGTATAAAACCAGGGTCCCACAAAATCTGCTCTTGGCATGGAATCAAATTCAAAGAACTAATAGTTGGGGAAATTGAAACTAACTTAAATCTTTACTACAGCTTCTTAGGAAACAAAAAATCTGGAGGACTTCCACCCCTTTTCACCAATTTTTCCCTTCCCTTAGATTCTCATCTCTTGTGGTAAATTATTCTCTACTTTTTTCAGCATTTCTCTACTCCGCTGATTACCTCAATCTTCCCGTAAAGTCTCAGGACAGGGTTGAATGGCAACCAGAATTCTCCTTAGCAGGTGGGAGAGAGGAATAGGCTGTACACTAAAGCAAAGGTATT